>NC_045428.1:279818248-280139677 GCF_902635505.1 Sarcophilus harrisii | reverse complement strand
AACTATAAAAAAACTTATTACAGGAATAGGGAAAACTGGGATTCATCTCCAGAGGTGTGTTATGAAGTTAAAAAAAAAAAAAAAAAAAAAAAAAAAAGCTTCTTTTATCCAAAGAGTAATGTTAAATGGCTCCATGGCTAGAGAGAATTTATAGAAGAACTAAAAAAAGAATTTAAAATCAAAAGAGAAACACTGAGTAAAAATTTTTAAAAACTAAATGCCATGCAAGAAAAACAAGATAAAAAAAAAAGCAATCAATTAGAAAAGAAGATACAGAGTCTTAAAGAAGAAAATAACTTTTTGAAAATTAGAACTGGGCAAGGGGAAGCCAGTGAAGCTGTAAAAGACCAAGAAATAACAAAACAGATTATAAAGAATGAAAAATAAAACAGAATATGAAATATAAGAAAAACAACAGATCTAGAGAAGTGGTCAAGAAAAGAAAATATAAGAATAATTAGACTATCTGAAAGCTGTCACCAAAACAAGAACCTTGAAACAATAATGCAAGAAATAATCCAAGAAAATTGTCCTAGAGAAATAGAACAGGAGGGGAAAACAAAAATAGAAAAAATCCACCAATCACCACCTCAAAGAGATCCTTTGTAGAAAATGCATATATATATATATATATATATATATATATATATATATATATTGTTCTATGTATGTGTCTATAGATATACAGATATATATATTAATAGATATGTGGATGGGTGTGAATGTATGTATATATGTGTGTGTATGTGTCCATATGTATGTGTGAGAGAGACAAAGAAAGATAAAGAAAGAGAGAGAAAATGTGTGTATGTACATATCTACATATGTATATAGCATATATGTGCTTAACTATACCCTGTTTGGGGGAAATGGGAAGAGAATGAAAAAAATAAAGTAAAAAAAGTGTGCAGCAGAGGACAAAAGAATAATCTACAAGAAAGCAAGTTAAGATGGACACTCAGGAATATATTTTCTTCTATTATATAACCATTTTTGAACTGATAATTTATTGTTATATATTATCAATCCCCCCTGATGTTCTGCTGGGCACTTGACAATTTTTTTCCTTTTCTGTTTTTCTTTTTTCTATTTTTTAATAATATAAAAAAATTAGTATTTTATTTTACCCCAGTTACATGTAAAAAAAAAAATTAACATTGATTTTAAAACTTTGAATTTCAAATTCTCTCCCTTCCTTCCCCCTACCATACCTCATGAGAAGGCAATTAACTTGGTACAGACCAAAAAATCGCAAGAAAAATAAAGTTTTACAGATATGTTTCAATTTGTATTCATATACTATTAGTTCTTTCTCTAGATATCAATCATTTTTCATCCTAAGTCCTTCAGAGTTGTCTTGGATCATTGTATTGCTGAGAATAACTAAGTCATTCACAGCTAAGCATCATACAATATTTCTGCTACTTTGTACACAATATATTGTATTTTACCTAAACTCATGTATATGAGGGCTTTTCTGGGAGCATCTTACTCATCATTTTTTACAACACAATAATATTCCATCATAATTGCATACTACATTTGGTTCAGTCATTCCCTATTTTATGGGCATCCCATAAATTTCTAATCCTTTATCCCCAGAAAATAATTGATATTTTCACATAGAGGTTCTTTTCCTTTTTTTGCTTTTCTCTCTTTGGGAATAAAGATCTGGCACTGAAATGGTTAGGCCAAAGGGTAAGTGTAGTTTTATAGCCTTTTGGGTATAGTTTCAAATTGCTCAACAGAACGTTTTAATCAGTTCACAATTTCACCAACAATGCATTAATGTTTCATTTTTCCTGTACTCTTTCCACAATTTGTCATTTTTCTTTTCTGTTCTATTAGCACATTGTTATAAAACAGCACCTCAATATTGTTTTAATTTGCATTTCTCCAATCAATAATGAGTTATAGCATTTTTCATATGACTATAGTTAGCATTAATTAATTCATCTGAAAACTGTTCATATCTTTTAATCATTTATCAACTGGGGAATGGATTTTATTTTTATAAACTTGACTCAGTTCTGTATGTGTTTAAGAAATGGAAGCTTTTTTCAAAGAAACTTTCTTTAATTTTTCCTACAATTTCCATTGCTGTTTCCCTCTGTCTTATTCTCACCCCCCCCCCCATTTATTTTATCTCTCTTCTTTCACCATTTCCCTGTTTTGTTTCTGATTACCCCCTTCCCCAATCTGCTTTTCATCTATCAGATACTCCTTCTCTCATCCCCTTCCCCTCCTATTTTCATGTAGGGAAAGATAGATTTCTATACCCAAATGAGTTTTGTATTATTTCCTCTTTGAGGCAATTCTGATCAGAGTAAAATTCACTCATTCATTCATACCTATCACTTTTTTTCTCTTCCACTGGAAAAACTTTCTTACCTCTTTTATGTAAGATAACATCCCATTCTACCTCTCCCTTTCTCTTTCTCTAAGTACATTCCTCTTTTACCCCTTTCTTTTTTTTTTTTGACATCATCTCTTCCTATTCAACTCATACTTCTACTCTCTCTTTCATACACACATACACATAGGGTGGGGTTGAAGTTGAAGTAAAATATATATATGTATATATATATATATATATATATATACATATATATATGTATATATATATATGTATGTATGTATATATATGTATGTATCTATGTGTTCCTTTTAATTGCCCTAATGATGAGAAAGTTCTTACGAGTTACAAGCCTCATCTTTCTATGAAGAAATGTAAACAGTTTAGCCTTATCAAGTCCCTTAATATTTCCTTTTCCCCTTTACCTTTTTATGCATCTATTGACATTTGTATTGTCATCCTAGTTATTTTGCCTTTCAGAATATCATATTACAACTCTCCAATTTTTTAATGCAGAAGCTGGTAAATGTTATGTTATCCTAAAACTTTATAATATTTGAATTGTTTCTTTAAATCAAATTAGTCAAGGGCTGATCTGTTTTTATTTTTAATGACCTTTAATTTCATTTATTAGTTCAACTTTGGAACTTTCACTTTTATTAATCTTTTATTTGTTTTTCAGGATTTGTATTTTATTATTTAGTTATAGATTTTAATTTGTTATTTTTAGGGTGTTTTTTTTTAGTTTAGTCCAATTCATTGATCATTTCCTCCCCCCACACACACCCCCCTTTTAATAATATAAGCATTTAGAGTTATACATTCTTTCCTAAGTACTACCTCGGTTATTTCACAAATTTTGCCAATTTTTTTATTCTTGTCATTATCTGTATTGATTGTTTCTAAGATTTGTTCTTTGACCCATTCATTTTTCAGAATTATTTTTTAGTTTATAATTAATTTTAACCTATTCTTCAAAGGCCATTTATTGAAAGTAATTTTATTACATTATGGTCAGAAAAAATTAATTTAATATTTTTGCCTTTGTGAGATTTTATGGTTTGATAGGTGATCAGTTTTTAAAGGTGCACAACTGAAAAATAGGCATACTATTTTCTACATTCATTTAATATTCTCTAGAGTTTAAAATAGCATTTCAATAAATTAATCTATAAACATTTATTAAATGCCTACAATGTGCAAAAATCTGTCCTAGGAATACAAAGAGGCAAAAGATAGCCTCTACCTTATCATCTCTTAGTAATTCTGGTAATGAAAAAATTCTGAAGGGTTATATGTATCATCTTCTCATAAAAGAATTTAACTATGAATTAATGCCTTCAGACAATTTTCAACAAAAGGATTCTAGGTGGAATCAAGATGATGAAGAAAAAAAGTATTTTAGACACTTCTCCCAACATTCCTCAGGAAACAATTTGAACAAATATGTCAACTGGAATTATGGAATAACATCAGTTTAGAATGAAATGTTTTGCAGGCCCAGGACAACTTAGGACTTCAGAAGGAAAGATCTGTGGCAGTGAGGTTGGAGGTGGCTGAGAGCACAGATAGCAACAACACAAATAATGAGTCTTAAATTCAATGGCAACAGATGCAGAGGCAGAAGTAATATCAGGTGTTATTGCTAATACCATCCAAAGGTTCCTGATTGCAATTCCAGGGAAGAAAAATAGCAAGATTCCTAGTTCCTGGTATTAGTTACAAGATGGAGAGGAGTAAGGATGCTTGTAACCACAAAGGAACATTTTTTTTTCCTGAGTAAGTACCAAAACACAGAGCAGGAGAACAGATCTGGATCACCACATCTTGGAAGCACTGAAAATTTAAAGAATGTCCTCCTTTCCCAATACTACCACCCTCAAAGAATTATCTTCGAAAGTATCAGGTAACCCTAAGTAACCCTAACCCTAACCCTAACTCCCATAACCCAATGAGGTGAGTAAACTACAACTAACATAAGGCTCAAAGTCAAGAAATAGATTGTAAAAAAAAAAAGCAATAATAATAATAATAATAATAACCTGTTCATTAAAAAAAAAAAAAAACAACAACAACACTACTGTCCCATGGTGACACAGAAGCTCAAGAAACAAACCCAGAACATAATGAAGTGAAAACATCAAAAAGTAATACCTCAAAGGAAAAAAAAATTCTAGTTTGACAAAAGCTCAATAAGAATTACTAAAAGAACTAAAGAAAAAATTTTTAAAAATCAAAAATGTCTTTAACCCAAATAAATTTGTAGAAGAGAAATTGAAAGGAAATGAGAGTTAAGACAATAAATTTATAAAGAGAAATGACAGACTGGCAAAAGAGGTTTAAAAAAGTACTAAAAAAAAAAAACTCCTTAAAAAACAGAATTAGCCAAATAGTATTTTAAAAAATTACAAATCTCCTGAAGAAAATAATTCCTTTAAAGACAAAACTGGTCAAATGGTCACCTATTTAACTCAATAAGAGAATAAGAGGGAAAGGAGCTAAGAGAAAGGATAGTGTGATAAGAGGGTTAAAGGGTACAATGGTTTGAAGGCCTCCCCTCCAAAAAAAAGATTTTTTGAGGAGAGAATGGGGTAAAAAAGCATAAAGAGAAGAAAATAGCAATCAAAGAAGTTGTTAATTACAACTATAATATGAATGAGATGAGATGAATTCATCCATAAAACTCAAGAGGATACTAACATGTATGAGTAACCAGAATCCAACAATATATTTTTAATAAGAGACACAAAATTTATCCTGAGATAGATTTCATTTTCATTAATTTTTCCGGTCAAAATGAAGGTACTTCATTATATCTAGGAATCAATGATGTGGCATGGTCTTATTGAACAAAGGACACAACTAGAAGCCATTTAACATACTTTTTATGGGTAGCTTTCTTCCACTGATAATAATACAAGTGACAATAAAAGCAATGAACTTTTCTAATTCATCTAGCATAATGGACCAATTAACATTGCCTATTACTCTTGGCTCTAAGCATTTGTACATTTCTTGATGTTCCTTAGCATTGATTCACTAAGTAAAAATTTTAAAAATGGGACTATAGAATATGTACAAGGACCAGATGTAAGATGATATTTAGTTGTTGCAATGATCCTCATACTAATTAAGAAGCAATAACCCATCACCAAGAAAAATCATCTTTACCTTTCAGACATTGTGGTTATCCTTTTTTTTTTCATGAACTTGGATCTGACAAAAATTGCTTATTATCTTTTACTCTGTCAGCTATAGAAAGAGTTTCACTGATAAGATTTATCTTCACTGTCATCAGAGAAGTAATACTTTCTCTGGCATACCTTGTAATTGTGACATTCACACCTCAAAGTCAATCAATCAGTAAACATCAATTAGATACCTAAGAAGTGTTAGGGACTATGCTTCGGACTAGAGAAAGATTCAAAAAGCAGTAATTACCCTCAAGAAGCTTAATATGTAATGGGACAGATAATAGGCAAATAAATATATACAAGAGAAGCTATATAGAGGACAGATGAGAAATAATTAACAGGAAGAAAGTTCTAGAAATAAGTACTAAAAACTTCCTGTAGAAGTTGGGATTTTAATTAAGATACAAGCATTTGCATGTAGTGCAATGGCTATAGAAACTGCCTAGAGCCAAGAAATTCAATGAATGCCTTGTTCATGAAACGACCAGAAAAGTTTCACTAGACAGAAAAACATATAGTGGGAGAAAAATGTAAGACTAGAAATTTGGAAGAAATTTAGGGTGAAGAGTTTGAATCCAAATATGCTATGTGGTATTTGAAGTTTATCAAAGTACAGGGGAAACAGATAATTGATGTGGTTGGATCTGCACTTCAGGAAAATCCCTTTAGTGGTTAAATGGAGGACAGACTATGGCAGAGAGAGACCTAAATCAGAAGAGAGGAAGACCCATTAACAAATTATTATAATTATCTAGGCCTGAGGTGATAATATCTTATTTTAGAATCATGATGGTGTCAGAGGAGAGAAAGGGTGTACGCATTCAAGAGATGTTGCATAAAGGAAATCAACAGGGCTTGGTAACAGATGGGA
Organism: Sarcophilus harrisii; assembly: GCF_902635505.1. Lineage (NCBI taxonomy): Eukaryota > Metazoa > Chordata > Mammalia > Dasyuromorphia > Dasyuridae > Sarcophilus > Sarcophilus harrisii. The sequence goes on along the minus strand of NC_045428.1, from coordinate 280,133,256 downwards.
TGTGGAGAGTAAGAGACTGTAAGGACTCCAGGATGATTCCTAAATTATAAACTTGAAAGTTCTGGGAGAATAGTGATGTCCTCTAGAAGAACAGTGAATGTGCAGTAGAGGAAGAGTTTGGGGGGGGGGAATAATGAATTAAATTTTAAACACTTTGATTGTCCATTTTGAGGTATCTGAAAAGTAGTTGGAACTCAGCAGAAAGGGTGGGGGGGACTGGAGAGACACATTTGTGAATCATTGGCACAAAGAGTAATAAAATAAATGAGAATTGATCCCAAGACAAAACAGATATTTATATTTAGACAGCAAGATTTCAGAGACATGGAAGAGAATCTAGCAAAGAAGACAAAAGCAGTGATCAAATAGGTATAATAAGAACCAGAATTAGAATGATGTCCAACACTGATACATTGTTGGTGGAATTGTGAACACATCCAGCCATTCTGGAGAGCAATTTGGAACTATGCTCAAAAAGTTATCAAACTGTGCATACCCTTTGATCCAGCAGTGCTACTACTGGGCTTATACCCCAAAGAGATAGTAAAGAAGGGAAAGGGACCTGTATGTGCGAGAATGTTTGTGGCAGCCCTGTTTGTAGTGGCTAGAAGCTGGAAAGTGAATGGATGCCCATCAATTGGAGAATGGTTGAGTAAAATTGTGGTATATGAATGTTGTGGAATATTATTATTCTGTAAGAAATAACCAGCAGGATGAATACAGAGCTACTTGGAGAGACTTACATGAACTGATGCTGAGTGAAATGAGCAGAACCAGAAGATCATTATATACCTCAACAACGATACTGTATGAGAATGTATTCTGATGGAAGTGGATTTCTTCGACAAAGAGAAGATCTAACTCAGTTTCTAATCAACTATCCTACTCCAATGAAAACTAGAAAAGTTACTTAGCCCTTTAAAAGAAAGATGTATTGAGGTGGCAATGTTAGACTACCAATTGTGTCTTTTTCTGTATCTTTGTTATCAATATTATTTAGTATTCTAAAGAGTTTTCAAATAATTTTCAAGTAACAAAAGAAATCAAACATGTCATTCTTTATAGAAGACCAAAAGCATTAAATGACATGTGTGGATTTTACTTTTGCTTTAATTAAGAGGAAATCCTCTTGAAATATTTATTTCAACTGGGTCATTTCTCCATTTTTATTAGTCTTTTTCCCTTTAAGTATGTATGGAATTTGTCAAACAACTTATAAAACTTTTTAAATAATGTTTATATTTTAATAATTTATTTATTTTTATTTTTCTACCTGTTCAGATTTTCAGAATTTATAATTTGGTTGTCATGACAGTATTACTTTGCTTGTATGCACAGTTTGATAACCCTTTGGTCATACTTCCAAATTGCTCTGCCGAATGGTTGAATCAGTTCACAATTCCATCCACAAATACATCCAATGTATTAACGTCCCAGTTTTCCCACATCCCCTCCAACATTAGTCATTATCTTTTCCTGTCATTTTAGCCAATCTGAGAGTTCTGTAGTGGTACCTTAGAGTTGTCTTAATTTGCCTTTCTCTGATAAATAATGATTTAGAGCACCTTTTCTTATTACTAGAAATAGTTTTAATTTCTTCATCTGAAAATTGTCTTTTCATATCCTTTGAGCATTTATCAATTGAAGAATGGCTTGAATTCTTACAAATTTGGGTCAATTCTCTATATATTTTAAATGAGGTCTTTGTCAGAAGCCTTGAATATAAAAATTTTTTCCCACTTTATTGCTTCCCTTCTAATTTTGTCTACATTGCTTTTGTTTCTACAAAAACTTTTTAACTTAATATAATCAAAATTATTCATTTTGTATTCAATAATATACTCCAGTTCTTCTTTGGCCAAGAATTCCTTTCTTCTCCACAGATCTGAAAAGTAAATTATCCTTTGCTCTTTTAATTTGATTATAATATCACTCTTTATGTCTAAATCATGAACCCATTTTGATTTTTCTTGGTATAAGATGTTGGGTCAATGCCTAGTTTCTGCCATACTAATTTCTAATGCTCACAGCAGTTTTTTTGTCAAATACTGAGTCTTTCTCCCCTATCTGGGTTCTTTGGATTTGTCAAACATTATATTACTATAATCACTGACTATTTTGTCCTTGTGAATATAACCTATTCAACTGATTAACTACTCTATTTCTTAGTACCAAATGGTTTTGATGACTTCTGTGTTATAATATAGTTTTAAGTCTAGTACAGCTAGGCCATATTTATTTGAATTTTGTTTCATTAATTCCCTTGAAATTCTTGACCTTTGGTTCTTCCAGATGAATTTTGTCTTTTTTTTTCTAGCTCTGTGAATAATTTCCTGGAAGTTTGATTTGTATGGCACTGGATAAGTAGATTAATTTAAATTAATCATTTTAAGGAAAACTCCATTTATTTCTATAGTCTCTAGTGTTTTTAATAGGAATGTGTTAGATTTTTTCAAAAGCTTTTTCTGTATCTATTGAGATAATCGTATGATTTTTGTTAGTTTGGTTATTGATATAGTTCAATAGTTTTACTAATATTTAACTAGTCCTGCATTCCTAGTATAAATCCTACTTGTTTGTGGTATATTATCCTAGGGATAACTTGCATAATATCTTTGCTAATATTTTATTTAATATTTTTGCATCAATATAAAATTGGTCCATAATTTTTTTATACATTCTCTGTTTTTACCCTACCTAGTTTAAGAACTAGCACCATGAATGAACTGAACCAGCTACACCCAGCGAAAGAACTCTGGGAGATGACTAAAAACCATTACATTGAATTCCCAATCCCTATATTTATGCCCACCTGCATTTTTGATTTCCTTCACAAGCTAATTGTACAATATTTCAGAGTCTGATTCTTTTTGTACAGCAAAATAACGTTTTGGTCATGTATACTTATTGTGTATCTAATTTATATTTTAATATATTTAACATCTACTGGTCATCCTGCCATCTGGGGGAGGGGATGAGGGGAAGGAGGGGAAAAATTGGAACAAGAGATTTGGCAGTTGTCAATGCTGTAAAGTTGCCCATACATATAACCTGTAAATAAAAGGCTCTTAAAATAAAAATAAAAATAAATAAAAAAGAATCAGCACCATATCTGTATCATCAAAAGAATTTGGTAGGATTCCTTCTTTGCCTATTTTTCCAAAGAGTTTACATAATATTGGAATTAATGGTTCTTTAAATGTTTGGTAGAATTCACAAGTAAATCCATCTGGCCCTGGAAATGTTTTCTTAGGAAGTTGATTAATAGATTGTTCAATTTCTTTTTCTAAAATGGGACTATTTAAGTAATTTGTTTCCTCTGTTAATTTGAGCAATCTATATTTTTGTAAATATCCATCCATTTGACTTAGATTATCATATTTATTGGCGTACTGTTGGGAAAATAGTTCCTAATTATTGCTCTAATTTCCTCTTCATTTTTGATACTAACAATTCTATTTTCTTCTTTCCTTTTTCTGACCAAATTAGCTAAATGCTTACCTATTTTGTTGGGTTTTTTTCATAAAACCACCTCTTAGTTTTGTTTATTAGTTCAATTGTTTTTTTTTTTTTAACTTTCAATTTTATTAATCTCCCTTTTTATTTTCAGAATTTCAAATGTGGTACTTATTGGCGGGGGGAGGGGTTATTTGTTATTTTTTCTAGCTTTTTTAGGTGCATACTGAATTCATTAATCTTTCTCTATTTTATACAAATAAGCATCTAGAAATATAAAACTTCCCCTAAGAACTGTTTTCTCTTTATCCTATAAAATTTGGTATGTTGTCTCATTATTGTCATTCTCTTGGACAAAATTAGTAATTGTGTCTATGATTGCACTCACTCATTTTTTGGATCAAATTATTTAGTTTCCAATTAATTTTTAGTCTATTTTTCCCTGGCTCTTTATTATAAGTGATTCTTATTGTGTCATGATCTGAAAAGGATGCATTTACTATTTCTACCTTTCTCCATTTGATTTTGAGATTTTTATGATCTAATATATGGTCAATTTTTGTACAGGTTCCATGAATGCTGAGAAAAAAAGCATATTCCTTTCTGAAAAATATTTTCTGTATACTCAATTTTCTCCAAAGGTCTATCATGCTTAACTTTTCTAGTATTCTATTTATCTCAGGAATTTTTTTCTTATATATTTTGTGTTTCAATTTATCTAGTTCTGAGAGAGCAAGGTTGAGATCTTCCACTAGTATAGTTTTGCTGTCTGTCTTTCCTTACAGATCTCTTAACTTCTCCTTTAGGAATTTGGATGCTATACCATTTGGTGCATATATGTTTAGTATTGATATTATTTCATTATCTATGGTACCCTTTAGCAAAATATAGTTTCCTTCCTTATCTCTATTAATTAGAACTATTTTTTCTTTTGCTCAATCTAAGATCAGGATTGGAACCCCTGCTTTTTTTGTTTTACCTGAAGCATAACAGATTCTGCTCCAGCCTTTTACCTTTACTCTGTTTGTATCACTCTGCTTTAAATGTATTTCTTGTAAATATCATGTTGTAGGATTCTGGCTTTTAATCCAATCTGCTATCTGCTTCCATTTTATGGGAGAGTTCATCCCATTCACATTAACAGTTAAAAATGATTAATTCTGTATTTCCTGACATCATATTTATCCCAAATTATGCTTTTCTCTTTCCTTTCCCCCTTTCTGTTCTCCCCAGTATTTTGCTCCTGATACCTCCCTCAAACAGTTCTCACCTTTTAAAGTACCTCCTCCTTTTCTTAAACCTTTCCCCTACTACTTCTGTTTCCCCTTTTATTAACCTCCTCCTTTTCTTTCCCCTTTCCTCACCCACTTCCTTATAGTGTGAGACAAGTTTCTTTGTGAAGTCGAATATGTTTAATATTCTCTCTTTCAGCCAAATCTGATGAGACTAAATTTCACACAATATTCATCCCCTTCCCTTCTTTGCCTCAATTATAATAGTCCTTGCCAGATCATAGCTGGAGCATTTTATTCAGTCCAATGCTCTATGTTTAGATTGAACATTGATAAACTGGAAAGGGCAAGGACAACCAGGAAGGCCAAAGTTCTTGATTTTGTACTATCATAAGATGACTTTTCTTACTATCACAAGAGGCAGCGATTCAGTCTGGTCTTAGAGACCAGAACTAAGCAAAATGGACAGATGTTGCAGAGAATAGGATACTTCAAGTAGGAATTATTCTCACTATCTGAGGCCTAATAGAGGGCCTTATTTTTCAGGTATGTTGCAGAAGGACCAGATTAGATGGTCTCTGAGATTCTTTGCAATTTTGCCATATAAATGTTGGATGTCACTATTATTACTATCATCTGTACCATTCCATCTTACCACTCTGTTTGCCATGCCTGGAACTCTCCTTTTCTATTTTGTATCTTCACTGGCTTCATTCAAGTCTCAGCTAAAAAATCTCACCTTCTTGGGAAAAGAATCCTTTCCCAATTCCTCATAATGGTCTAGTGCCTTAAATCTGTTATCACAATTTTATCTTGTATCTTTTTTGTCTATTGGTTTTTATATCAGATTGTGAGAATGAGTAGGGATTGGGTTTGGGGGACTTTTTTGCTTTTTTTAATCTTTATATCTAAAATATAGTTTCAGGAACATAGTAAGCACTTAACACTTGTTCAGTTGTCTTTGTTATATGTATATATGTGTGTCTTATGTTTTATTTCCCTTGTTCCTCCATCAAGGTAGAGGCTGTGTCCTATTCCCGTTTATAGTCCTTGAAGCCTTCAGCATTCTTTCCTAGACATATCAGGTGTTCAATGAGTAGCTATTGAATATTGAACTTATTGAAACTTATAGGGATCCAATGACCCATTAAGACCCATTGAACACTGCTTGTAAATTAGGGTTGGAGGAGATATTATCCAGGTTACAATTTTTATATCATCTGTTATCCATCATGTAGTAGGACATCTCATGCCTGTCATAGGTTATCTCTTCTGTGTTAAATATCACATACAGGAAATCAGGGAGAAGCTGAGGTATGCCCCTTTTTGCTGATGAGGACCTATCCAAAGTGTCTTTATTTCATTATTAAAATCATCCATAAAAGCTGGTCCATCTTGAATGCCCTGCTGCTGTCCAGTGAGTCAACATATTTTTACCTTGACATACTTTTAATAAATATCTTTTAATTCTTAAAAAAAAAAAAAAAAAAAAAAAAAAAAAAGATTCCAGTCCCTTCAATCTTTTTATGGTGGAAGCTGCTATGTCCTGGGTAATCCTTATTGTGGCTCCTTGATATTTAAATCGTTTTTTTCTGGCTGCTTGCAGTATTTTTCCCTTGGTTTGATAATTCTAAAATTTAGCTATGATATTCCTTAGAGTTCTCATTTTTGGGGTCTCTTTCAGGAGGTTATCCGCAAATTCTTTCAATGGCTATTTTACCTTCTGGTTCTAGGACATAAAAGCAATTTTCCTTGATAATTTCCCAAAATAATATCTAGGCTCTTTTCTTCACCATAGTTTTAAGGAAATGCAGTAATCCTTAGATTATCTCTCTTAGATCTATTTTCCAGGTCAGTTACTTTTCCAATGAGGCATTTTACATTTTCTTCTATTTTTTTTTCTTTTTTTATGGTTTTGTTTGACTCTTTATGTCTTATTGAGTCATCCATTTCCATTTGTTCAGTTCTAAATTTTAGTAAATTATTTTCTTCAGTTATCTTTTTTAGCTCCTTTTGTATTTGACCAATTGAATTTTTAAATGAGTTGATTTGTTTAATGGATTTTTTTTTCCACTTCACAAATTCTGTTTTTCAAGGAGTTGTTTTCTTTTTCCCTTTTGTCAAATCTATTTTGTAAGGAGTTATATGATTTTAATATTTCATCAAGTCTATTATATAAAGAGTTACTTGCTTTTTCCATTTCACTGTCTATTTTTAAGGAGTTTTCTTCACATAATTTCTGTTTCCTTTTCCAAACCCTCTTGCAAAGTTCTCATTTCATTTCCCCATTTTTCTTCTAACTTTCTTTAAGATCTTTTTTTAAATTCTTACAAAAGATCCTTGTAAGATGGGGACCGATTCATATCACCCTTTGAGGCTTCATCTGGAGATGATTTGCTTTTTTTTTCCCTCAGGGCTTGAAATCTGTTCTTCTCTTTTTCCATTAAAAACTATATTTTTAAACTTGTTTTTTATTTCTTTTTTTAAAAGGTTGAGGTCAGCTTTTAAAGCAAGGAAGATTGTCCAAGCTCCCTCTACAGGCAACAGTGTCTGCTGGAAAGGTGCTGAATAACTTCTATTGCAAGGTGAGAGTGGTCAGGTCCCCCATTATTCTGGCATGTAGGGTCTCCCTATTTGCCTTGTGTATTTGTGTTGGATGTCTTGCAGCTAATCTGCTGATCTACTGGCTTACAACCAGGACAGAGTAGCCAACACTGCTGTAGATCTTATTATCTTCCCTTGGCTAGTGTGACATCACAATACCCTGGATCCCTGAGCTTGCCTGCACTCAGCCCCACCCTCCATACCCAATTGAAACAGACTTTCATTTCCGAATATTTCTTCCAAAATATCTTCTGCCGGAAATGTGTTACATTCCAAATATTTATGGGTTCTGTCACTCCAAAATCAGTTCAAAGGTTTGATTTGGTGTTGATTTGAAGGATATCAGGGAAAGCTCATATAAAGACATCTCCTCTCCGCCATCTTGGCTTCTCCTATTTTATTACATTAATTAACATGGGACCATTAAAATGGTAGGCAGAAATATTCTCCCTGTTCTACAGAAAGCTTGATTTATTCTAACGCCTCTATGTCCTTGATCAAGTTATGATCAGGTTATATATCATCTTGCATTGTTCACCATTCTTTTTTGTGTTCTTCAAAATCTACATTGTGAACTCATTAAATATAAAAGTTCTGTACTCCAAAGAGTATGTGAAATTATACTGACCGCATAAGAATGGTTAAATGAATACTTATTTTTCTGATTCATTTCAGCACATGCTTCAAAAATAATTTCTCAAAAGAGTTTAAGAAAATGAATAATCAGGAGAACATAATTCCACTTTCCCTTTCTTTCCCCTGGTGCTCCTTAATTGTGGTTGTACTTAGAGTAAATTGATATAGAAATCAACTATGATATAATATATATTCCATTAGCTTGCTGCTAAATCTACTACATACATAATCAATGAATATCCTGAAGAAAGAAAAAGAGCAAGAAAAACATGAAAATTTAAAATCCTTGACAATTATTCACCTGAAATGTTACTTTATTGGTTTATTCCTAGAGCACTATTTTATGATTAGAAACTTGTGTCATTTATGATCACTCTTTTAGCATCATAAATAAGTCATGAGATGATTAAAACAGTAATGATAAAAATAAACAAGCCATTTTATTCTCATTTTTCAAGTGAAAAATTAAAAAAAAGTATTTTAAAATTTAAATTATAATTATTTTCTATTATTTGTCTCCATATAGTAATATTATATAAATGTCTCTCTGCCTCTCTTTATAGTATAATGTGTACATGTATAAACATATACTCATATAATTATATACACATGTATTTATACATGTATACTTATATAAGTACATATAAACATATATGTTGTCTTTATATATGTACATATACATATCTAGTTAGGTGATTTTGGAAGAGGGGCAACTAAGTGGTATAGTGAATTAGTGAATAGAGCTCTGAGCCATGAGTCAGAAAGACTCATCTTCCTGAGTTTAGATCTGGCCTCAGACACTTACAAACCATGTGACCCTGGGCAAGTCCCTTAACTCTATCTCACAGTTTCCTGATCTATAAAATGAGTTAAACAAGGAAATGACAAACCACTATAGCATCTCTGCTGAGGAAACATCAAACAGGATCACAAAGAGTCAGATATGACCAAAAAGTGACTGAACAACAAAAATTTCATATATAGGTACTATAGATAGATATTTTATATAGATAAATATTTCTGTATATAAGTAAACATTTTTAAACACATGTGTGTGTGCTTAAAATTTAAAATAAAATCACTATTACTTTAAAATATTTTCTGATTTTTTAAAATATATTTAGCTATATATCTGTGCATATATCTGTAGATAGTTAATATATATGCACATATATGTTCAAAAATTAATACTATATTAAGTCTTTTAGACATATCTGCCAGAAACAAGTTTTAATCAATTTTACTTTTTTTTTAAAAATTTAGATATTTCTACCTTAAAGAGAGAAATGTCCAAAATGGCTTATCTTTTCCCACATTCTTTTGGATTTAGTTTTACATCTTTCAATTTAAGGTAACATTTATAAGGGTTTTTAACAAGGAAAAGGTCACAAAGAGTTAAAATGCAATTTTGGATTAGCCTTCTGAAACAATAGTCCCTTAATCTTTAATCACAACTACTTAATCTTCTTGATTGTTCATCTAAAGGACTCAAAGAGTATCCTGTCATCAATATTGTAATCACTGAATGGAGAAAAGGGCATTGCCCTTAAGATAATCAAAGTACCAACCATTTCAAAAAAGGAGGAAGGCTAAGATCTTAAACACAAGGGTGGTTTAAACTTGTTTGCCATACTTCATCCCTAATCCTTTGACATTAGTCCTTCTTCTCAACCTTTTACATATTTTCTTAAAGGGAAAAGTCAAGAAAGGATTGGTAATATTTTCAATTTAACAAAGGTTTTAATATGCTTTCAAAATATACCCCTATAGCTTTTAAAGATTTCATTTTTGATATATATTGCATTCAAAAATATATGTGTGTATGTACATACACACACACACACACACACACACACATTCATCTTCTGTAAGATGTTGAGCCATGAATCTAGGTTTGGAAGGATCTACAGAGGGGAAAATAATTCAGGTTGTTAAAGTTTAATCCTTAGTGAATTAAAGACTAGCCTTCTGAATAGCTGGATTGGGTAGTCATATATATCATGCAAAATGAGAAAGACTACCCAAAACAATCAGAATGATCTAGGTAGAGATGGATTCCTCTGTTGAGTTTGTTGGAGGTTGCTGAGCATTTATGATCAGGGCATATTCTCAACAAAAGGAGCTAAAGACTTTTAGCCCACCTCCTCATTTAAACGTCCACCAATCAGGACTAATTTCTCCTTTAGGAGCATTTCCTTTCAAAAAAACATATAGATTTAAGGCATTCACTATCTCTCTGAGGAATCCCACTGACCATCAATTTATAAATTATTAGCTAGCCTAATTAATAAGTTGATTATTGTCAATTGCCAGAAATATTGAGCTAGAAGGTCAAGGCAGGAAGCAAGATCCAGACCATGAACATAACATGGTACCAGGATCATGTGAAAAGCATTCAAGGCAAAAGAGGCAAAGAATGGAGATTACATGCAGAGGAACTACAATACTAAGAGATAAGAGAGTATTTGAATTATACTCCAAGTTCAGAACAATTTCCTATCATCTGACTTTGTGCAAGTATGCATATAGACCCATAACTGTTTCTGGGTGCTATTTTTCTTCCCTGAGGCAATTGGGGTTAAGTGACTTACCCAGGATAACACAGCTAGGACGTGTTAAATGTCTGAGGCCAGATTTGAACTCAGGTCCTTCTCACTTCAGGGCTGGTGCTCTATGCCCTGCACCACCTAGCTGCCCTATCTGTGTGCTAATTTTGAGGGTGCTGATAGCACTTGCTATCAGTTTGTAAGAAACAGAAAATAGTACCTAGTTAGAGAGGACATTTAGTTTTAAAGTAAATACTCAAATGATTGACTGGGATAAATTTCTCTTTCACCCTTCTCAATACACCCTCCAGAATAAACTCATCAGTAATATTTTTGTGTCAATACCCTAGGACTTGGTCTCCTCTTCTTGGGACATTGTCTCCTCCTCTTAGGACATTTCTCCTATGTACAATTAAGAGTATACCTCCTATGCTTTGCCCCAGGTACAAAAATTTCTAGTTACAACTTTGCAGGTTCTCTAAACATATTTTCTAGCTTTCTCTACATAGCTTACAACTGACAAGGTTGTATTATTATTGGCATTTTTCCAGAAATAGTCTTTTAAAATACAAATGCCATTGAAAAAATATAATAGCAAGTTACCAAACCCGAGGCTTACTTTAGGGTCTTTCCAAAGTGAGCCAGGCTTTCCTTAAATGATAGACATTGTTTCTGTGTCTAAAGTGTGCATTTGACTATTTCCCAGCTTGGTAGATTTTATCATTGCTTCTATTCCATTCCCTTGGCAGAGCTTTTGATAATGCAGGATCAAGTACCTATCATAATAAGGACCAGAAAAAAAAGACTCATTGAAGACATCATCCATTTATTAAAACGTAATTCATTAGAAAGAGTTCAGTCATAAAGAGCAACACTGACAGAGTGTACTCCATGCCTGATAAATTCCAAAATTTTTTGTATGACAAAATAATACAAAGCTAGGTTTAAGAAATGATGATGATGATGATAATGATGATGATGATGATGATGTGACATTTTGCTGAACACTTTACAATTATTATCTGATTTCATTCTCACAAATTTGGGAGATAAGTACTAATTACTATCCTCATCTTAATATAAAAGGAATTTGAAGCAAACATATGCTAAGTAAATTGCCCAGGGCCATGTAGCTAGTAAGTGTCACAGGCTAAATTTGAACTTGTATTCTTGACTCCAGGCCTACTTCCCCTCTTAATAAAAATTGAAGCAGAGTCAAGATGGTGGAGAAAAGCCAAGAAGTTGCATGAGTTCTCCCCAGTTTCTGCAGAAACAACATTAAATCAAACCTCTAAAGTAATTCTGGAGTGACTGAGCTTTCTATGATCAGGATTCTTTTTTATTTTTCCGTTTTTAGTCTACTTTGTGACTTTTAAAGTTGAACTCTTCTCCCGTGATATAGAGGACAATGTTCCAAGTTTCTTGCACTGGTGCTTTCTTTGGCAGCACATATACCAAGTTTTTTACAATGAAGGACAGGGGACTTGGTCACTGGCTTTCTTCTCCAGGGCTGGAGAAGAAAACCCAGCCTGGTATATTATTCTGCCCTACGTTCTAGAGTTGGCAGTTTGCCTACTTTTCTGGGATTTGAGAACTCCCAGATGGCCACCCCTAGGAATATGAAGCAAAGCTACTTTTAAAGATAATCTATTGTAACAAAAAAGACAAATCCTAACAGGTCCACATCTCCAAAACAAGATGAGTCATTGCATTTCGGTTCCTATCCTATTGTTGCATCATTGACAAGTGAAATTAGAGATAAGTCCACAAGGCTGCTGCATAAATAATGTGAAAGAAAAGGAAATGGGATCAAAGTATGTGCTTACTGGCTGAAGATTCTTTCAATAGACTGTTACACTACTTGCTGACAAACAAGTGAGAATATTACCAGAAAGGCAAGCCGGATCAGAACCAACAGGGGTAGCTACATAAGTTTCAATAAGTCCAACATATATATCAAAATTTTTGTAGTAATATTTTTTGTGGTAGAAAATCCTGGATATAAAGTAGTTGACCACTGGCTGAAGAATAGCTAAAAAATAAGTGGTACATTAATATAAAGGAAAACTTTTGAATTATAATATATGGAGAATTCAGAAAATATGGGAATATCACCGAGTGATAAGAGCAAAATAAGAAATACATACAGTGACCACAAGAATGTAAATTGAAAGAACAACAAAAAAGAAACTAAACACATCATAATTATAGTGTTATGATTTGAGTTGAGAAAATGAACCTTACTCTCTGATTATAAAAGCAGGGGTCCATCAACTCTGGATGTTGCATATGCTGTCAAATTTGTTTTAACAAAAATGTTTTGCTAAAGTTTGCCAAACTGTTTTTGTCTGTTTCCTTTCCTTGTTTAATCTTTGTGAAACATGACATACTCAGAAATAAATGTGATGTAAAAACAAATACATATATGTGTATATATATATATATATATATATATATATATATATATCAATTAAAAACAAAAAGTTAAAGTGAAATTTTTAAAATGATAGTCTTGAACTTAGGTGGTTGTTGTATGAGGGTTGATCTTCAGGTACTGCTAAACCTAATTCGAAAGGATTATATTCTGAAAACCTAGAAGCCCACACATTTAGTACTTAGCTATTTATCTCAGGGAAGAAATTTTATGGAAGATCAAAAAAGTGAAGAAAATATTAAAATGCTGACAGTATTAAAATACAAGTCTCAAATAGCACACATACTTTAGATGAAAAGCTGCAAACTCTCTTAAGGAAAGAGACTGTTTTCATTTTTGTCTTTATATTTTTATTACCTAACCTACAATACCAAAAAAAAAAAAAAAAATCAGCATGATGACTGATATGAAAATATACAGAAAAAATAATCCCTTCTGAAAAGGACATAGCCAATAATTACTCAGTTAAATTCTTATTCTGCTTTAGGACAAGAATAGAACAAAAGAAATAGAATTCAGAAGACCTGACTATTGTACCAGGCCAGAAGCCCTTATTCTGCTTATGTGTGTTTACTTTATAAAGGGGAAATAGATGCAGTGACAACAAATTTGAAAAGGTATGAGCTACAGGGACCTGTGGTCTATATCATTAGTGCCACTGTAATCCAGGAATCCTAAGGAATTTGTAAATTGGACAATTTACTTTGCTAGCGTGACAAGAGAAAGATACCAAGTGATTTACTTACCATGGTCAGATTCTGAAGATATTGTTCCATGCTTCTTGGTTAAAAACTAAAGACAAAAACAAAAAACACCCCAGACCTTCTTATATTGTCATGATGCATAACAAGTTATGAATGTAAATTCTTGACAAGAAGATGAAAATGTACCTTTGGAATGCAAATTAAATTATGCATCCCTGAAATTCTCATTTTGTATAGTTTTAGGAAATGCCTGCATCTGTCATTGCTACTTAGGTAATATTTATCATGTTGTTTCAGTGGGGTGGTAGGCATTTTATCTATGAGATGAATTTTTCTCTCATGGTTCTTATAGCTTATAAGAATCCTTTAAAAATGTGTCATATAGAAATGACTTGGAAATTTTTTAAATGTAATTTAAATGCTGATTTCAGTGTGAATATATGAGTATGGATTTGAGCTTGCCAAGAGAGAACAGATTTTGTTAAATTCTTTTTTGCATATATGTATGAATATAACATACATATGCATGTGGTATAGATTTGTGTTATTTTATTTTTTAACTATTTATAGCTTAGAAAATATCTCATCATGTTGGATACCATATACACTTTGGTATAAATAAGTATCCTTTTGGCTGGGAATGAAGAGGGGTCTGTACCTGTGATTTCATTGGCACTGGGAACACCTAACTCCTAGGAACAATCTCCCCATGTAAATTAATAACAATTCTATAATTTTTAGTATAAGAAGTGAATTGATCAAGATCAAAGCCAATGTAGCAGAATTAGGATTTGAACCAAGGTTCCTTAACTCCTAAGTTGGTTCTCTAACCACAATACTTGACTAAAAAGTAAAGTATGACAATAAAAATATATGCTCATAATTTGAATGGAGAAATTTGAAGGAGTCTTAGACAATATGATTTGCATGCTAGACTTAGATTTGGGAAGATCTGAGTTCAACTTCAGTCTCTGACATTTTCTAGATATGTGATCGATCATAGGTAGGTCATTAAACCTCCTGCCCTTAGACAACTAATAGGTTATACCTAAGTGTTATTAGTATCAGATAATGACAAAATTATAACTCCTTTATGTCAAGATACATCTCACTTCTTAAGGCTTAAAAACCTATCCATAGCATAAAAAAGGGAAAAGAACCCACATGAACAAAAATGTTTGTGGCAGCCCTGTTTGTAATGACAAGAAACTGGAAACTTAATGAATGCCCATCACTTGGAGAATGGATGAATAAATTATGGTATATGAATGTTATGGAACATTATTGTTCTATAAGAAATGATCATCAGGATGATTTCAGAGAGGTCTGGAGAGATTTACATGAACTGATCCTAAGTAAATAGCACAAAGAGAACATTGTACACAGCAACAACAAGATTATGTGATGATCAACTCTGACAGACTTGGCTCTTTTCATCAGTGAGGTGATTTAGTCCATTTCCAATAGACTTAGGATAGACAAAGTCATCTGAATCCAGAAAGAAACTGTGGGGACTAAATGTGAATCACAACATAATATTTTCACTGTTTTTGTTGTTGTTTGCTTGGGGGGGGGGTTCTCTCTTTTTTTATGAATAGAAGAAATGCACATGCTTACCATATATTTGATTATTTGCTATTTGGGGAGAAGGGTGGGAAAGAGAGGAAAAAATATGGAACACAAAGTTTTGCAAGAATGAATGCTGAAAACAACACTATTATTTAAAAACAAATAAAAACCTATCCACAATGATAGAGGACCAATAGAGGGCCAATCATTAAATTTTGACAGAACAGGGATGATGTAGGGTGTATTATACATGTTTGTTTAAAATGATTTTTTTTCTTCTTCCATTAATGGAGTAAGAGATAAAAAAGGAAAAGAAAATCTGTTTATTTTTTTAAGTTTTAAAACAAAGAAGTTGAGGAGCTACCAATATGAAATGTAGCATACAATTTCAGATGAGATCACAATTATTATTGTTGTTTAACTTTTATTTTGTTAAAAGAGAGATATTAAAAGTTACCTCCAGTCACCTTAAGGAATCTACTCAGTGTATTCTTTTGAGTATACATATTTGGGTTTCCATGTGTGCATGTCAATATATGCATTTGTGGGTGCTATAATTATTGAATGATATCCTCAAGAAGATTGGTTATCTTGAATTTCAAATTGGAAAGTATTAAATGATCAAGTAATTTAGAGAAGTACCAGAGAACCCAAGGATATATGATAAAGGGGCAATAAAAGTTCTTGGTTCAGAGCCAGGAATCTCAGACACAAATGGCAGATATGGTTCTTCCCTCTCATGCCCAACATCCCAAGGTGATTCTTAAGTCTTCTTCCTATCCAGGAGTTCAGGGAGATAAGGGATCTCCCAGTATGTTATTGTCATGTATATTTGTGTTTCCCATTCTGTCCAGATCCTGACCCACATGAATGGAAAGAAGGCATAGCTTGCACACCATACATAGAATGATGTATTAGGGACAGTCACTTGCTAATACTTCATACATTTCTTTTCTCAGACTTCATAAACTTACCCTATATTTTGGTTTTGAGCTTGCAGTTTCAGATTCTGTCATTGCATGGCTCAGTCCCACTCTCTGAAATGGTTACTTATGAAAACTTTTTGACTTTAAATTTGACACAAATCTCATGTTCTATTTCATATTTTTGCATTGTGCTGTTCTTTTCCTCTGAATTTTTTTTTTTGTCCCAAACTTGTCATTTCATCTTTGTGGCAAAAATGGAAATACTCTCTAACATAAAGCTCTGGAGGTATTTTATCTATACTGTATTCTTCTAGATTTCTGTTCTGTTATCTCCCATATCCATAGGAGCCTTCTATTATAGTCAGAGATCTTTTTGCTGTTTTCCTCATTTTTAAAAGTTGAGCTCTGCAACTAGGGTACACTTCTTTTGCACGGAGACAGAAACTTCTCATTGACTGTGCTGGGACCGGTGGTGCTGCAATCTCTCCTACTACAGTGGGTTGACCTAGTGAAGTTCTATTATGTTTGGATTTGGAGATTCACAATTTCCTTTCTATAATTGCATTGGAGGTCTCCCAGCTGGTCTGCTGATCCACTGGCCTTCTGAACCAGGATAAAATATTCAATGCTCCTGTACTTTGGCTGAGCCTCAGCTAGATTTTCTGTACATGCCTTAGATGACTTGCATTACCCCCTGCCCAATTGAGATCGACCTTCCTGAAGTCCTTCCAAGATATCTTAAGCTAGAAAAGTATTATTCTCTGAATGTTTATGGGTTCAGTTACTCCAAAATCCCTTCAGAGGCTTAATCTAGCATTGATTCTGAGGGAAGCTGGGGAGAGCTCAGGCCATGTCCTGTCTATTCTTTGCCATCTAAAAAGTTGACTTTTCAAGGCCAGACAGGACAGATAGAAGACATAGAAGACCTTAGGAAGTATTGTCAGGGCAGATGACATTGTTTGGCGATCCCTCATAACATGAAAAAGAATATAATTAATTATTCTCACCTCATATGAGTCATTTTATGCCCTTATTATATTTATCAGAAAGAGTAAAAAGGAAAAGAGAGAAAATGAAACCCAAACACTTAGTTTTCTGCTCATAAATAGTTCTCATTCTACTCTGTCTCATTTCATATAGGTCTCAGCCTTTTGTTTATCTGAAAACACCTCCCTCACCAATTGTTACAGAAGTACTATTGTGCTGTTTTCTTGTGAACTTATATGTTAGTCTGCCTTGCTTTCTAGTTGCTTTTTGTAGGCAAATTCTTGTTGTTGTTGCTGCTGTTGCTCATTTTTTCAACCTATTTCTTGATTTTGAACTTTATTTTAAAGTTGAATTCTGCTCACCTCGTAGTGGAGAATTGCTGAGCCAAATTTCAGAAGTTTTCTTACTGCTGTATTCAGAGCTAGATTGAACTGATTTTCTCTTTCTCTACTTTATTTAAGTAAGCATCTAGAGATATCAAATTTTCCCCAAGACCTGCTTTAGCTGCATACCATAAAGCATGTTATGTTCTCTCATTATTGTCATTCTCTTGGATGAAATTATCAATTATGTCTATGATTTGTTTTTCACCCACTTATTCTTTTGTATTAGATTATTTAATTTTGAATTAATTTTTAGTTAATTTTTCTCTGGCCTTTATTACATGTAATTTTTATAGCATCATCTTCCAAAAAGATGCATTTACTATTTCTGCCTTTCTGAATTTGATTTTGTAGTTTTTATGCCCTAATACATGGTCAGTTTTTGTGTAGGTTCCATGTACCTCCAAGGAAAAAAGTATATTTCTTTTTGTTTTCACTCAATTTTATCCAATGGTCTATTATACCTAAATTTTCTAAAATTCCAATAGCATCTTTAACTTCTTTTTTATTTATTTTGTGATTTGATTTATCTAGTTCTGATAGAGCAAGTTTGGGATTCCCCACCCACCAGTATAGTTTTGCTTTCTATTTCTTCTTGCATTTAGCTTAATTTCCCCTCTAGGAATTTGGATGCTATACCACTTGATGCTTTGGGTTTAGTATTGATATTACTTCATTATCTATGGTATCCTTTAGCAAAATGTAATTTCCTTCCTTATCTCTTTTAATTAGACCTATTTTTGCTTTTGCTTGATCTGAAATCAGAATCACTTCCCTTGCTTTTTTTTTACTTGTTGGCTCCCCAGCTAAATTAGAAAGTCCTATAGTGCCAAGGAAAGACTTTATATTCTTTCCTGGTATCATCTAGCCTCTTTCTTCCTAACAGCAGTGGTAATAACAACAACTTGAATTAGTATAGAGATTTGTAATATACAAAATTCTTTTCATGCATTACTTCATTTTATTTTCATTGTTACAAAAATAGGCAGTTAATATCCTGCCCATTTTCAATAAAGCTTCATTTAAAACTCAAACACACAGAGATTCCCAGAATTCTTTTCTAGCTCTCTCCCTTCCCTAATACTCCATTTTATTCTTGATCTTCTTAAGATAATACCCAACAGGTGGAGATGTTTTACATTCTGGAAAGCAACTTGGAATTAAGTAAATAAAATCACTAAAATACCCATACCCTCTGATCCAGAAATTCTACTGTTAGTCTTACACTTCATGAAGGTCATTGACAAAAATAAAGGCTTTTTTATAAAACAAAATATATGTTGCATCATTTTTTATGGTTAGCAAAGACTTAGAAACAAAATAGATACACATCAACTGGAGAAAGGACAAATAAACTTAGATTCATGAATATAATGAAATATTACAATGTCAAAAGAAGTGATGTATGTGATACAGAAAAGCAGAGAAAAACTTATATGGACAGACATAATGTAAGCAGAACCCAGAAAACAAAGTAAACAAAGAATACAATTTGCTGTATTAAGCAGTTGTCAATTTAAATAAGATTTTTCTTAATCTACATATTTATTATTTTTATTGCTAGTATATAATTATGCCATATTTCTCCTTAGCTCCACAGAGAAAAGAAGAAAAATCCAAATTGTCATGATGAATTTTTACTGCCATTCTAGACAAAGTCCATGTGACCATGAGACTAATTGCAGATTTCTTGGAAGTACAATTTTCATATAAAGAAGACCAGACTTCACTGGATACTTACAGATGGGCATACAGATTGGTGTATGCCATACATACAACATACAACAGGCAGTCCCCACCTGTACACTCATTTGGTCCCAGATGCAATGGAGTTTTTATCCATTTTGATAAAGTTTTCAGTATATTAGAAAAATTCTGAAGCAGAGACTAAGGGGTGGTGGGAAGTGAAAAGATAGGAGGGAAGAGAAAGGGAGAAAGTAAATTTAACCTGCATTGCATTATAAGTAATTTCACATGCACAAAAAAAAAAAAAATCAAAATGTTTTGCCATTCTTCAGCAAAGATGGTCACAATTAGATTATTTTCCTTTGAAAAGAAAAGGATATGGTAGGGATTATTTACCTCACTAAACTTGCTGGAAATAAAGAATTTTGGCAGTAGTATGTGTGAAAGTCTGGCCACCATAAAGCATTCTCAGGGACCAACAGTGAATCTGTTGAAGTAAAAGGAACATTAATACTTGAGTTTTGTATTTGTCTTTTTTTTTATTTGAAGAAAGAGAGAGTTTTGACATTTTCACCTAAACTGGGAAAAAGTAGATTATACATGTCAATTTAAAGACTGGGAAAATTAAACCTCTACCTCACCAGTAGTCTTCATTTAAGGTCTGAATATGTTCTCGAAGAAATCCCAAATCATTCTCCTTCCTTTCTCAAATTTAGTAACTCGATTTTCCTTTCTACCTAAACTTGGTCTGAAGAGACTTCAGTTTACAACTCTCTTTATTTGCTATTTCAGCAGCATGTTAATCCCTTGTAATAGGCTACTTTAATCTATCTCAGTTACATATAGGGAGAATCTTGTCATTGATACCATCATTTGCAAATTTTCCACCTCCTCAATCAAGATAGATCTCCTAAATATCTGACCTTAATCTCTTCGTTTACATCCTGCCCTGTGTCTCAACCCGGCTAACCCTACCTAATTCCATCATCTACAGTCATTTCCTCATCCTTTATTATCCTCCCTGCTCCTTTACAAATATTAACTCTATAGTTAACTGCTTCAGCCTTAAACTTCTCTCTATCATTGAATCTCTTGCCCCTTTGATCTTTCACAATTTATTGAGATTACAGAAGGAAAAAAGAAAAGGATTCAGAAAGGAGTCCTGAAGAACAACCCCTGTTAGTGAATATGACATGACTAGCAATGTAGACTAAGGAGAACCCTCCAAGTAGGGGATAACAGTATTACAAAAACCTAGAAAGGAGAGAATATCGAAAAGAGTAAACAGAGTAATTAACAGTGTCAAGGGCTAAAATGAAGCTAAAAGAAAGATTAGAAATATTAGACTTGGAGTGAAAAGTACCACCTGTATCCAGAAAGAGAACTATGGAGACTGAATGTGAATCAAAGCATAGAATTTTGACCTGTTGTTGTTGTTGTTTATTTGCTTTTTTTTTCTTTCTCATGCTTTTTTACCTTTTAATCAGATTTTTCTTGCACATCATGATGAATATGGAAATTAGTTTAGAAAAATTGCCCATGTTTAACCTATATCAGATTGCTTGCTATCTGGGAGAGAGGAGAAGTGAGGGAGAAAGGGAGAGAAATTTGGAACAGAAAGTTTTTCAAAGGTAAATGTTGAAAACCTCTACATACATTTGGGGAAAAAATACTATTTTTTTTTTAAAAAAAAGAAAAAATTGAGAATTAAGAAAAGCACATTAGCTCTGGCAATGAAAACAATACTGGTAACTAGAGAAAGCACTTTCTGTTGGATGATGAGGTTGAAGATGATATGGCAAAAAGATAGTATATCAAATTAAAGGACAGAAAGGCAAGACAGCAAGTCTAGACAGTTTTTTCAATGAGTTTATCCAGGAAGTGAAGGAAACCATAGTATTAGCTAATAGAGATGGTAGGATCAAGAGAGTTTTGTTTATTTTTTTTGTTTTCATTTTAGAATGGAAGAGATATGATGTGTTTGTAGGCAGCAAGAAAACAGGCCACGGTAGGAAGAGATTAAAAATAAAACAGCATTGGGTTGGGAAAAGAGAAGTAATTTACTGGAGAATATGTGGTGTATGGGATCAAGAGTGAATATAGAGGAGTTTTCCTTGGTAAGGAGAAGGCCACCTCTTTTTATGAAACAGAGATGAAAAATGAAATCATGGGAGATGACATCTGAGTGATGTGAGATGAGGTGGAATTGAAAATAAGGAAGCTCTTGGCAAATGATAGATTTTTTCAGCAAAGCATGAGATGAGGACCTCAGCTTAGAGGATAAAAATCCTTCCATCAGGCAATTGATAATATGAATTAAATGCATGATTTCATGGATGCTGACAAGCTGAATTAAGGGAAGATAGAATGATTAAATAATCTGAGATCATACAACGTTTCTCTTAGACTGGAAATATAACTACAGTCACTTCTGTAACTATACTTCTCTGTCAAGCAGACATAGTATTATATTTTTATAAACAATGAATAAGAGGGTTTTTCTAAATAAACCTTTAAAGGAAACATATCTATTTAACTTAAAAACTTGTATTTCTGGGAGAAATTTACAATGGGAATGATAGGCAAGGTTCAGGGGTGCAGTCTGTCTAACAAGTGATGTTGAAAATGCATTTGCCATGGACAATAGATGCAGTGTATAGTAGACAGAGAGTCTCAAAACCAAGAGTTAAGTCCTTTATGATGAGTTCAAGTCCTGCCTCTGACATATACTGGCTGTGTAACTCCAGGCAAATTACTTAACCTCTCAGAGTTCTAGACTATGCTTTTGGTACAGAGAAGAGCTTATCAGCCTTGGCATAGAATACTTGTTCATTAAAAAGTTCCCCACACCAATGAAAGCTCAATTTCAATCTTTTCTTTTCTTCCTTAGACACTGATATGTGATCATGTGAACCTTAAATTGAAAATCCAGTGCATTGGAGAAGACTATCAAGTTGTATCATCCAAACCAGATAGAAAGAACATTTTAAATTCAACAGAGGAATCTTAACAGCAGACAGCATATGCTAAAGAATCAGAATCAGTAAAACTTGTCCATACATAAATATACCTAATATTGGTATTAAACAAAATAAAATTGACTGATCTGGAAAAGGAATCTCTGAAATCTAGTTAAAGGAAAAGTAGGATCATTCCCTTCAGGTGAAATAGTTTCCTACTTAGTTTTCCAAGGTAGTTCACTCAGATACCCAGAAAATCAAATTCCAGGACTTTTATTATGTGCTTATCTGCATTTTATGGAAGATTGGTACTCTTAGGAATTGGAGAGTAGCATTTTGGAAGTGAGGGTATCAAGCACTGAACCCATCTCCCCAGACACTGTAATATCAGTGTTGTTCTCATTGGGGTGTGCCATCAGGCCAGACTCTTAAACTAGCTTTGGGAAACACTGGGCTCAACTGGGTATACAACCTAACCAATATTTTATGACTAAGATTTATACAGTAGAGAAGGAACCTATTCAGAAGTATAGCAGAATATTTGTAGTCTGAGAATCTTCCAAAATAATTGGTTAAGATCCAGTGAAGCTCTCCTGCCCAAGGATTGATACCGAGGAAA
Source organism: Sarcophilus harrisii (assembly GCF_902635505.1). Lineage (NCBI taxonomy): Eukaryota > Metazoa > Chordata > Mammalia > Dasyuromorphia > Dasyuridae > Sarcophilus > Sarcophilus harrisii. The sequence continues at coordinate 280,110,514 of NC_045428.1, read as the reverse complement.
TTTAGACATGGAGGGTATTTGGATTGGTAACAGTGTACTGAAGTTTGGAATCTGATATATAGGAAAATAGTATATATTTTCAGACAAAGTGAAAAGCAATTGGCAGTTTTCAAAAAAAGATAAACAAAGTATCAACAAGTTTTGAAAGAATGATGAACAAGTATCATCAAAAATAACAGAAATGAACAAAGAACTCTAAAATTGTATCTCCTATAATACTGATAAAGATGACCTAAGTAATGCTAAATTCTGAATAGACTGTGAGAAAACAGGCACACTCTTCCATTGTTCCACCCATTCTGGAAAATTACTTGCAATTATATTTTTAGAAAAATCACTAAACTATTTATAACCTTACTCCAGCAGTATCATTACTAGGCATATATTCCCCTAAGGAGGCCAAATAAAGAGGATAAAAGCCAATATTTACAAAATAACTAAAGTAACACTTTTTGTATTATCAAAAGACTGGAAGAAATGTATATGCATTGAATAGGAAAAGGCTAAATCAACTGTGCTATATCAAAGTAATGAAATAAAATTGTATATTAGAAAATACTAATAAGAATTCAGAGAAACTTGGGAAAACTCATGTGAACTGTTAAGTAAACAAAGTAGAATTAGGATAACAAATCTGACAGGAGAACAGCATTGTAAAGGAAAACATCATTAGACTATAACTGATCAATTCACTGACCAGTCTTATGACTACATAGTATTGATGATGAAGTATATTTCCAATCTTTCAGCAGAGAAGTGATAAATTGTGCTGGCAGAATGAGGCATGCATTTCAGAAATGGTCAATGTGATGATTTGTTCTGATTGACTGTGCTTATTTGTTATAAGAAAGGGTTTATGGTGAGAAGGAAAGAAGAAAGAGTCATTGGAAATGGTAGTGATGCAAAAAATTAAAGGACATCAATAAGACATTTAAAAAGAAAAAAAGAACTAAAAGTGTAAGACTGAGAAAATGCTATCGGATTTAGCAATTATTAAGGCACTAGTGACCTTTGAAAGAACAGTTTCAATAGTCTGTAGTAGATTAGAAGACAGACTGTAAGGATTTGAAGATAGCAATAAAGCTATCTTTAACAATGGTAAGCTTACTTTAGTCTTCCACATGGAAAGAAAGAATAGGTGATGTATAACTGAACCACTGTAATTACAGCAATGGAAATTCTGCTTCTGACTATGCAATCTTATACTGACCCACCCCATATCTCCAGATTACACCCAATTTCCATAGGAAAATTAATAAATATATGCAAACTCCTAAATTATGATTTCTATAGGAGAAACCATATATACACTATAGTGTTACATAAACTTTATTTCATTTCTTGTACTTAACATGGTTCCCCTTAAGAAATGGGCACTTAATAAATTTTTATTGAATTGGAAAATGAATAGGTTGGCTAAATTTAAACAAGAAAATGAATTAACTCTTTCCTCCTTTTTCTTCTCCCTTTTCTAATACCACATGAGTATACAGTGATCTTATCTGCCATCAGTAGCAACAGCAGCATCAAAGTCATTATTTTCTACTTCATCATCATCATCATCATCAAATCATCAACATCATAATTACAATTACCAAAAACAATTTTTAAATATTTTTACTTGAATTTTTTGATCAATTAAATTGTCATCCCCATCATTTCTCTCTGTTCTAAGACTTTATATTGTTTATCATGTTGAATTGACATCAATCATATACATTCCAACTATGGAAAAGAGTAAACCTTCAATAATGTTTTTTGGCAAAACATAAAAGATAACATTTCAGGCAAAATACAAAAAATTATATTTGAAATAACTACAAACCACAAAGCAGGACTGACATATAATTCTAATTGAAAAGATTGAATTTAAGAGACACAAATGGTAGTACCAGAAATCAGTATTATTAATTTTATGAAGGCTTTTTTAATATTTACAATTAGGATTCTGTTTTATGTTTAGATCAGATTGAAAAATGGCCACAAACTGTCTAATCATTATCTAGTCCTAATTATTTTAAAGCTCCCTATCACTTAGGGCTAATCATTATAGTTGGAAAATTATATAACTGTACATTATTTGAATCAGACAAATTGTATTTGAACCAATTATCCCACAGCATTTTGATGGTACAGAAGGGGAAAATAGTGCTTTTGGTCCTCAGCCTTGAATCTTAGAATATGCTACAGTGAATGAGACTAAGTCAATTATTTTGTCCTTTCCATTTTAGCCAAGGTCCCTAAATACAATTTTAATCTTGAATACTTATTGTAAAAATAACAAACATATCTCTGATTTCTTCCATTTTTAGACAAAACAATAAGCATAGAGTTTTGACATAAAGTTTTGAATTTACCAACTTGATTGTAAGATTTTATATTGTAGAAATAGCGTGGTGGCACAAGATAGAGAACTGGTCCTAAAGTTAGGAAGAACTGATTTTAATTCTAATCTCAGACATTACTAATCATGTGAGTTTGGCCAAGTCACTTAACCTTTCTTTCTCTAAATTCCTTAACTATAAAATAAGGGTAACCATAGTGCAATAGCCCTGGTCATACCAATTTGAATTATTGTGTTTACTTCTAAGTATCACAGGTTAGAAAACTTCAGAGTACCTATAGTATAGCAGCCAAAAGGGCCTCAAATTCATACTCTATGAGGATTGGTTAAAGTAAACAGAAAAGTAAAGTAAACAGATAAAGTAAACCAAAAAACAGATTGGTAAAGTTAAACCTGGAGGATAAAGGGGAAAGAAAAGGAAGGGATTGATTAGAAGGGAAGTCATAAATACTAGGAGAAAGGGATGAAAAGGGGAGAGGGATAATAGAAAATAGAGCAGGTAGAAGATGGGGTAAATTAAAAATAAAACTACTCAGGAGGGACAGGGTGGAAAGAGAAAAAAAAAGGATATAGTAGAGAGATATAGTGGAGAGTAGTTTGGAACTATGCTCAACAAGTTATCAAACTGTGCATACCCTTTGATCCAGCAGTGTTACTACTGGGCTTATATCCCAAAGAGATTATAAAGAAGGGAAAGGGACCTGTATGTACACGAATGTTTGTGGCAGCCCTTTTTGTAGTGGCTAGAAACTGGAAACTGAATGGATGTCCATCAGTTGGAGAATGGCTGAATAAATTGTGGTATATGAATATTATGGAATATTACTATTCTGTAAGAAATGACCAACAGGATGATTTCAGAAAGGCCTGGAGAGACTTACACGAACTGATGCTGAGTGAAATGAGTAGGACCAGGAGATCATTATATACTTCAACAACAATACTATATTATGACCAGTTCTGATGGACCTGGCCATCCTCAGCAACGAGATCAACCAAATCATTTCCAATGGAGCAGTAATGAACTGAACCAGCTACGCCCAGAGAAAGAACTCTGGGAGATGACTAAAAACCATTACATTGAATTCCCAATCCCTATATTTATGCCCACCTGCATTTTTGATTTCCTTCACAAGCTAATTGTACAATATTTCAGAATCTGATTCTTTTTATACAGCAAAATAATGTTTTGGTCATGTATACTTATTGTGTATCTAATTTATATTTTAATGTATTTAACATCTACTGGTTATCCTGCCATCTAGGGGAGTGGGTGGGGGGTAAGAGGTGAAAAATTGGAACAAGAGGTTTGGCAATTGTTAATGCTGTAAAGTTACCCATGCATATAACCTGTAAATAAAAGGCTATTAAATAAAAAAAAAAAATGATTCCTAGGTCTCTTTACAGCTTAGTTCTAACACCATCATCTCATCTGGTGACATATTTTCTGATCCTCCCCATTCCAGTTATTAGTTCTCCTCTACAAAAGGATTTTGTATTTGTTTTGTATATATCTATACATGTATGTATAGATAGAATATCAGTTCCCTGATGGCATAAACTCTTTCACTTTTGTCTCTTATACACACAAAATTTAGCACAGTGCCCAACATATAGTAGGTCCTTAATAAACACTGGATGATTGTTCATGACACCAAAAAAAATGTATACTTAGCTCATCCAAACAATGTCTCTGAAAAAGGTCATTTAAGCAAAGGCTGGTGAAGAAACATCCATATAACTTTTCCCAGCACTGAATGTCACTTCCAGGGTGCAAAATAGGACATTTATGAATTCCTTTAAGTCAATTATTTTATACTTCATTAAATAGTAGCTAGTTATTTTTTTAAAACATGTATTTATCTTCCCTAAATGATTAATTCACTACTAGGAAATTGTAAGAATTATGAAAAATTGGGGGAGAGGAAAGGACTATGAAAGGAACTTCATAATGTGATGAGTGTCACATCTTGAAATTTAACATGGGCTACATTCAGAATTTCTTACACTGAATGTTCTGTTCCAGATTATCTACCTGTAGAACCTTGCCTCACCACAAGTACAAAGTGAAAAAAAAAAAAAAAAAAAACTTCTTTCATTTTGATCAGAGCTTGCTTTTCTGGAACAATTAACTAGCTTATCATGTATAGAATGAAAGTTGCAATTTATACTGCTGACTTTTCTTTTTACTTCATGGACAGTGCTGTTTCTTAGAGATGCTCTCACCACTTCTCAGGAGGAGCTTATTCTAAGAATTTTCTTCAAGGCTGTTTACATTCCAACCCATTAAGTTCCCTTAGCAACAGAGAAAATGAGAAAAAAAAAAAGAGGGGAAAAAAACCCTAACTAAATTACCTAGTTGAATTTTCACATAATCCTATTTATGCAAGGAAGGATTTTCTTACCACATTTTGTCAACTTCCTTCCCAGTTATTAATATTTTAATAAAATATATTTAAAGCAAAGCAGCATCACCGGCGATGGGAACTGGATAGACAGAATCTCTGACTCCTAATGGGCGTAACAAACCACCAAAAGAACAGAATTTTCCCAGTTTCTCAGAGGCTACTCATTTGGTAGTTTTTGCTCTGCCATTCGGGGATTGTTTACTCCTTCCCCTTCCTTTGATTACTCCTGTTGTCTTATTGATTACATCTCTTTCCTCCCAGCCAAAGTTTAGACTTCAATTAAGCTCAATTCTACTTAGTAGTACTTGCTTAAAAAAACACATCAGGTAACTGCATAACCCTGCTGTTTGTCTATCTCTCTTTCTCTGTGTGTCTCTGTCTCTCTCTCTCTCTCTGTTTTTCTTTGTCTCTCTCACTTTGTCTGTCTTTCTGTCTCTTTTTCTCTGTCTCTATCTCACCCTCTTTATTTCTTTGTCGCTTACTGTCTGTGTTTATCTCTCTCTGTTTCTCTCCCTCTTTTACACACACACACACACACAGACACACACACATACACACACATCCAAGATAAACATTTTCCAGAAAGAAAAAGTACTAGTAATATGTTCATTTACCACTTAAGAAATTTAAAATCCCTCTCCACAAATATGTACTTCATAACTTCTTAGTAAATTTCATAAAATATTGAGGATGTTGAAAATAACAAACTATCTCCCCTCAAAAAAGGTTTAGATAAGTGAAGGGTGTCTGCAATATGTGGTTCAAAAAGCCCAAAATTTAAAACCAGAGCAAAATGGATATTGGTTGATTTATGAATAGCTTTTCTGCATTGGGTTCAAATGCCAGTAAGTATTTTAGATCATCAATACAATCATCTGTAATATATACTTTTTAGATCATTTAAGCAGCTGATGCAGTGTATCATTTATGACCATCCAGAGAAGGGCTTTTTTTATGGAGGATAAAGCTCTGAGATGGGAGGAAGCATGGTCAAGTGGTTTAAGACCTATAGGAAACTGGCAATATTTCTTTATCTGCCTCTACCTGGTTTGTGACCTTGAGCAATTGGATCATAACATTTAAGAACTGGAAGGAATATTAATGTTCTAATATTCTGTGATCCATACTTGTTCTGGACTATGAACTCTTCTTGAATTCCTTTGGTTTTGTTAGTATCATTAAACATCAATCAATAAGCACTATCAATAAACACCTACTATGTGCCAGACACTGTTCCAGGCTATGGAAATAGAAAGGCAAAAATGAAAATTCTTTAAAGAGTTTCCATGTTATCGGGGGAAATTCTATATATTTACACACACATATACAAATAAATGTAATAGATGCATACAAAGACAAAAACGAAAGTTTCTATTCTCAGGGATTTCAGTTTACTTTTTAGCTAAGGGATATTTATCCAAGTTGAATAGCAAAACAAAAGAAAAGAAAAAGCAGAAATCAGAGAATGTTTTCTCTTTCTTTCATAAGAAAATACGTACTAAACAATACAGAGTGACAGAATTCTGCTAGTGAGATCCAGTTATGTCAGTTAAATCAAAACTTCTAGATCTTGCCCAAGGGGAAGTTCCCTGAATTCTCTAATATAATAATTTGGGGAAAGGGATATGATAGATACTGCAAACTGTCAGCAACTCTTCCATGGGCTTCTCATTGAAACAGAATATATGTACACATATAAGTAAATATTAAGCATATAGCAAATAAAAGTAGTAATTTGGAAGAAATGCACAATAAATTGATCATATTAGATGATAATTAAAAAAAAGAGCTTGGCCGTAGAGAAATAAGACAAGCACTAGAATACAAAGCCAGAGAAAAGGTATATGCCCCTTTATTCTAAGTATTGGTACACATCTATTTCCCTTATTAAAGTGAAGGTAAGAGACAATACTTTGTACTTATTCATATCCTCTATAGGATCTTGCAAAATGGTTTGCATAAAATTAGATGTTTAATAAGTATTGGTTATATGAAGCTACAGATGAAGAAATGGGAATTACAGAGGTTATAAGTAGCTCAAGGGCAATTTAATTAGAGGGAACTGGTACTAGAACCTAAATACTCTGTTTTCTTTATCTAATGCTTCATTTTTTATTCTGATCATGATTCTATCAATCCTGGCTTGCTGGATGTTTTATTAACAAACACTCTCATCTCCCACTCCATCTCTCAGCTCCAGGCATCTTGTCAGGCTGTCTCCCATTCCTGGAACACTCTCCTCTACTCTGACTACTACCTTTCTTTTTTTAAAATTTGAACTAAAATCTCACCTTCTACAAGAGACTTTCTCCAACCCCTTTAAATTCTAGTGCATTCCCTCATTTAATTATTTCCATATATTATATACACACATACTCTCCCCCAATAGACTTTAAGCTCCTTAAGGGCAGGGGGACTCGTTCGCCTCTTTTTGTATTCCCAAAACTTAGCACATTGCCTGACATATAGTAGGAACTTAAATGTTTATTGACTGAATAAAGGAAAATGATCGAAATAATAATAATGAACCATCTATTGTCAATTACGATTACAACTCACACCTCTATAGTAATGGCTTACAAAGTAATTTTGATTTTATCTATTGAAAAAATATTGTCCCAGCCTGGTTTCTCCTTGTCATTTAATACTCTACAGGAAAGTTTCCCTGTTCTTAATTAATATGTGCACAGAGAATTAACATGAATTTAAATATTATTCTCAGAAAAAAATAATTCCAGAAATGTAAACCTGCTATTTTTTCCCAATTATATAAGGCTGACCAGAATTAAAAATGAATATTTTTGGATTTTCTACCACTTTAAGTTATTCCATGGTCTACTGATAGACTAATAATAAAGAGAACTTTATGGATTATCCAGAACTATTTCTCATAAAGTGAGTGACTCCAGGACACAGAGCACAACGCTCTTGCTAGGTGGACTTTAAAAAAGATCCCACTGACCCAAGCTCACTACCCCTCTTTTTTGTCCCTCTCCTTTCCTCTTCCCTTCCCTCTTCCTTTTCCTCTCTGGGAGACAAAAGACAACTCCTACTGAGTCTGTGCAAATGATGCTTTCTAATGAGTCAGCTGGACATTTATATTGTGAAGCCCTAACACCCACTACCCAACACTTTGAGAACTGACCTTAATTGTGTATCATCTGCTAAAAAATGCCTCGCCCCCCAACTCCTCCTAAAGTTGCAATCATTATGACAGTCTTCTGAATCCCCAACTGTAAAAAGAATAACTAGGAGAATTAACAAGTCAATGAGCCAAATTCTTATCTTCCTCTACACTACTAAGGTACTTTTCACTACTCCTATGGTGTTTCTCAGAGGGTGGGCTTTGTTGTTGCATGAACCCTTAAATGTAAAAGAGATATATGTGATAGTATGGTGTCAAATGTGAGTTTCTTCAGCAAATAATGACAATTATTTCTACCCTGCTAAGCCCACAATTATATCGTACTATGTAATTTTTTTTTCTCTTGTGGTCTCTCACGCAAGTAATCCCCAAATCTTTCCTCATCCTATATTGTCTGAATTTCTCCCTCTTTTCCTTACTTCCTTCATTCTTTCCATCCTTTTTTTCCTAAATGAAATAACCATATAGATTTTGAAGTAAGCATAAACATTGTGTAACTAGTTCCACTCAATTTACAATATAAGGAAGATTTTTTTTTTTTGTAGTACTGGAAAAACTGAGGTGAGTAGAGATTGGTTTAATTTGAAAATGGAGAGTTTAATAAGCCAGCTGACCATGTGGGAATATGTTCCAAAGCACATGCTGTAGAGAAACTAAGGAGCAGAGTTAATATAGTGTTTTTACTAACTAGGGTTTGCAAGCAGGATACAGAAGCCAGACATGCAATTAGCCTACTACCTTATCTAACATCTTGCAGCTGTTGCTATCTTTAGGAAGATACTTCAAAAAAAAAAAAAAAAAAAAAGAGCCAGGAAACAGAAATGAACCTGGCACTAACTAGATGGGGACTATAACTCAGGTCCAGGAAATAAGGGAGGCAAGGTCTCTCCTGATATGATAGGGAATATAATTCTAGGGAAGGACAAGCTTGTTAAGATATAAAAGCATAACTAGAGCCTTGACAGGACAAGAAACAAGATAGGAAAACCTAACTGAATCCCTTGTCAAACGGGGAAGTGAGGGCAATAACTTAAGTCAGGACAATCTTGGACAGGGATTGGGTCAGGGAGGTGGGCACTATGTGGACAATGTTTTTTTTTTTTTTTTTTTTTTTTTTTTGCTATCTTTCATTGTGTCAAAATGGTATGTGAAGGGGGCCAGAGCTTCAAGGCTTAGGGCCTTTTTCCAAACCCAGCTTTTCCAGACCTAATAGTAAGAAGAAAAGGGAGGGGAGGTTATACCCTATTACCTATGGCCTAGCAAGGTGGGGGGGCCTATGACCTGTTATCCAGGGCCTAACAAAGGGAGCACTATGGTCTATTGTCCAGGGTCTAACATTTTCATTGGCTGAGTAGGCAAAACTGAGTTCATTTGAAAAGCAACAGGCAATCAGAATCTTGTCCTTCTCTTTGATGGATTTTCTTCCTGCCTATCAGCACTGGATTTTCAACTAGCAAAAGCTTTAAGGCTTACAGGAATGATCTTTGAGATACAACCTACCAGTAGCTGAGTCATGGATTCATCCAGCAACGATGCCACATTTCAGCATGAATTTGATAGGAACAATACTATGTAAAAACTATGTTAAGTCTGAGCCCATTTTCCCCAAGCAGTAAAGTAATACAGGGGAGAGTATATCCTGCAGATGATGTGCGGGAGGACCTTTGTATTTCCTAAATCTTAAAAATAAAGCTAATTAATATCGATTGGTTACATGGAACTGAATTTCTAGTTGTTGGCAGCTAAAATGAGATAAAAGAAAATGGCATGTGGGCAGCTGAGATCATTAAAGAAAAAATAGTCCAAACCATTAGAAATACCCCCTACAGACCTAGATGGGAGGAGGAGGATAAAATTCTTGCTACACAAATAAGAATAAATATTTGTTGATGTATATATAGGAGGACACTTGAAGTTGACTTCAGAGTCAAATTCTTAGTATATTTGTTTCCCATAATTGTCTTAGGTTCATTATATTCTATTACTATTCTTTACTGTTCTATTATATTCTTTACTGTAACAGTATTCAAGGTCATTCTTTATACATAGAACTAGTGAAAAATATCATGATGACTGTCTTTGGTAGAAATTAAATTAGCATCAACCTAGTCTTCTTTATTGTTCATACTAGATACATAATAAATGTTTATTGATTGATTTATCTTCCTATTTAATTTCCCTCAGTGACAATTTCAAACATTCTCTTCTCAAGGTGAAAAAAAAAAAATAAACTCCCCTCTTTTGGCTGACATCCTTATTTCCAACATTACTAAAAATGCAGAGACTATGTGTGTATAGTGATCTATTTCATCTCCTATATTCTACTCTTGAAAAAAAATGTCTTTTACATCTTCATATATTTTTTTGTTCACCTATTTTCTTCCCTATTTCATTCCAGTCTCTCCCATTCAGATACTTTATTTATGCCTAGATTATTGGACCTTGAATCAGGAAGATCTGAGTTCAAATGTGACCTCAGACACTTACAAGATAGCTGTATAACCATATATAACTTGTTTAATTTCTGTCTCAATTTCTTAAATTATAAAATGAGAATAATAAGACATCTACTTTCCAGAGTTGTTGTGAAGATTAAATCAGATATTTGTAAAGTACTTAACACAGAGCCTGGCACATCATTGATTCTTAATAAATCCTTTGTTCTTTTCTTAACTGTTTCCTTTATCCCATTCTCTTCTGTCTCTTCCTGGAATTTTCTCCATTGATTTCCATTAGCTCCTTTTCTACTATTTAGAAACATCAGTTGGTATACTCAGATCTTTTTTAAAAAATTTTCATTAGCCATGTTTTCAAGCTAAGATTCTTACTTCCCTTTCACTTTCATACTTCTTGAAGTCCCTTATATACACTCTTCCACTTTCTCACCTTCCTTGTGATCTGGCATCCAACCCACCCCTCTAGTGAAATTGCTTTCTCCAAGATTACCAATGACAACTTGAAAACTAATTGCATAATAGCCTTTCCCCAGTCCTTGATCTTTCTGAAATTTTTATCCTGTTCATATTAGCCCTCCTCCTGGGCCCTCCACATTCATTCATACCTGTGCTATTATTCTCCTATTGTTCTTCCTCTTACTGATTCATGGTCTTCTCTATGGATCATCATCCATGGTCCACCATTATAATAGCTGTCCCTTAGGGCTCTGCACTGGGCAGCTTTCTATATTCTCCACATTAGTGAATTCATGTGTCTCCATAAATTTACATATATTTGTGTTTGTGTGTGAGTGTGTGTGTGTGTGTGTGTGTCTATAAAATCTCTGGCAGATAACTCTTCTTTAATCTTTCTCTTTTGAACTCCAACTGCCTGGTAGGCATTCTGGATGTCTTGGAAGAATCTTAAACTCAACATATCAAAAATAGAACTGACCTTTTTCCCCAAGTCCAAATTCATGCTTCCTCCAAACAGAGCATTTTCTAGTGATGCCATTAATCTACCCCTGGGTTACTCTGGATTATAATCTTAAAAAAAAAATTGTAATTCTTTTTCTCTTATTCTTCATTCCTAATCATTTGTTCAGTCTCATGGATAATGTTTCTACATTTCTACATACTTACTTTTCTCTTTATTTTCTTGGTCATCTCCCTATTTCTGTCCTTCATTACCTCTCACTTGTACTACTTAGAAACATTCCTAATTAATCCATTTCCTTTCTCTAGTTTCATTCTCTAAACAAAAGCACTAAATCATTCATCAGCAAGCATTTTATCAAGCACCTGCCATGTGCCAGGAAACTTTGCTAAATTCTTGGGATAAAAAGACAAAAGTGATAAGTTCCTACCCTCAAGGAAGAGAAAGATATCTGTATGTATTCAAGATTTAACTTGTGTCATATACACGTGTGTGCATATATACATGTGTGTTTTACTGCTCAAAGCTCTTAAAATAATTTTTTTTCTTTTTCTTTTGCACCTCTAAATTCTCCCAACTTATCTTGGAGTTTAGTGGCTAGATTTTTTAAGGACCATGCCTTAAACCAAAATAATCTGATCCTCACTAATTAGGCACTAATAGGTCCCAGACCAAGTCCCAGAAATCCTGAGGGTCTTCCCCTTCCAGGTTCATTCATTCATTTTTTTTTTTTTTGACTAGATGAAAGAGGAGATTCTTTGCTTCAATTGCACAGTGAATAAAGCTCTGAACCTGGAGTCAGAAAGACATGAATTCAAATTCAGCTTCAATCATTAGCTCTGTGTATCTCAAAAAGTCACTTGACCCTTTTGCCTCATTTTCCTTCTTTATAAAATGAGCCTGAGAAGAAAATGGCAAATCACTACAGTGTTATCAATATGTCTAGATCTCATATTATGTGGACTGTAATAATATACAAGAAAACTGTAAAGATAAGAGACCAGTTTGTGATGAGATTTGCATGTCAAAGACAGAGATTTATACTTATTACTAGTACTAACAAGGAGATAATTCTGGTGGAGGAGTCACTTTTGTGACTGTGAAGTTAATATATCAGAGCAGGGCTAGGCTTTGAGATAAGGAATCCAAAAGGAGAATATTACAATTGCAGAGCTAGAGCTGATAAGAGCTTAAACTAGGGTGGTCTCTGTTTGAGTAAATGGAAAATATTTGAGAAATGTTATGAAGGAAATTTGACGAGATTTCACAACAGAATGGAAATATGAAGTGAATGAAAATTAATCAAGCATAGTCTCAAGGTTCTAAAACTAAGCTGATTAGGAAGATGTAGAGGTCTTGATATCAAAAGGGAAGTTTGGGAGATGGATGGATTATGGAAGAGTTTGAGTTTGAGTTGCTTACTGCAAATGTAGTTTTAATGTCCAATAGGCAATTCATGTTGTGGAACAGGAGAGAGGTACTAGAAATAGAGATTAGAGAATCATTTATATAATGATTACATTTAAATTAATAGATACAACTGAAATCACAAAGTAAAAAAGTACCAGGAGAAAACAGAATAGGCTATAATAAAGAGCTTTGTGGAGACATTCCTTGCTAGTCAATATTACAGAGTTGATAAATAAAGAAAGAAGACTAAGAAGAAATAGATAAGAAAATACAAAAAGAGAAGAGTAATATTGTAAAAACCCAGAGATGAAAATATATCCAAAATAAAAGGGTGGTCAACAGTGCAGTATCAAAAAGATCAAGAAGGATGGTGATTAAGGCAACAGCTAGGTAGTATACTGGGAAGAGTCCTATACCTGGAGCCAGGAAGACCTGAGTTGTTTATTAGCTGTGTGACACTGGGCAAGTCACTTAGCATGTTTTCCTGTTTCCTCATCTGAAAATTGGGAGAAATAATAGCACATACATCCCTGTGTTGTGAGGATTAAATGAAATAATTATAAGGCTCTTAACACAGTGTCCAGTACACAGTATTATATGAATGTTAGTTATCATTATCATTATGACTATTTCCATAGTTATTAAGACCATTAGATTTGACAATAGGCATCTATTTATGGTGCCAGGCCTAGAGTCAAAAGAATCATCTTTCTGAGTTCAAGTCTGGTCTCAGACACTTACTAGCTGTGTGATCATAAACAAGCCACTTAACTCTGTTTACCTCAACTTCTTTAAATGATCTAAAAAAGGATATGGCAAACTATTCTAATATCTTTGCCAAGAGAATTCCAAATAACTTTTGAAAAGATAATTGATAACTCTGGAATGAAAAGTTTCATTTGAGGCATGATATCAAAATACACATTGAAAGAGCTTAAAAAAAGAGAGAAAATGAAGGCAAGTATAGTTTTGTTTTGTTTTTTGTTGTTGTTGTTGTTTTTTTTTTTTTTTTTGTCTGAGAAAGGAATTATATGGGACAATACTTAGCAGAACTGCTGGGATTAACTTTTTTTTTTTTTTTTTTGATGATTGAGACTTCTAAGACCCAATATATGGAGAAGAAAAGTTGAAAATGAGGGGGGAATGGAGAAAGAGAGAGACAGACAGAAGACAGAGACAGACAGAGACAGAGATAGAGACAGAGACAGGGACAAGGACAGACAGACAGAGACAGAGAAAGAGAGGAGAGAGAGAGAGGGAGAGAGAAAGGGAGGGAGAAAAAAGAGGGAGAGAACAATAGACAATCTGATGGAAAAGATGGAAGAGAAAGGGTGCATATAGAGGTGCTGAACCTAGATGGGGAAAGAAAGCATTGCCTTCTCATTAGAGCCTGAAATAAGGCATAAATCTAATCTTACCATCCTCTTGTTAACAGACAAACATTTAAGGTACAATATAAGCTTCTCACCTTGGCATCTGAGAACCTCCACAATCTATATCTTATTTCATACTATGTATATACATTTCATACATGGATTCTACATTCCATAAAACTGGAAAATCCATCCACTCTAAACCTTGGCCTGGTCTTTCATGTCTCCAAGCAATCAATCTCCTATACCTGGCCTGTACTCCTTCCCTATATCTGCTTCTCAGAGTCCTTATTTCTTAAAATCCTAATTTAATCACTCCCTTCCTTTTTGCAAATTTTTCTACATTTTCCCAGTTGTGTAGTGCAAACTCTCTTCAAATTATCTTGAATTATTTGTACACATGTTTTATCCCCTATCCTCAATTCAAGAAAATACAAGATCCTTAAAGGAAAGCACTACTCTTTAAAAAAAAAATTATCCCTATATCACTAGTGCCTGACATAGTACTTTGTATGTAATGGTTATTTTTAAATGTCTAAATTGATTTGGTTTGGAAGATGTTATCAAGACTTCATAGACTTTTTCTACCTCCTCATCTTTTGGAACAGATGTTGACACATAAGCTGCAATTATGTTCATTATGGTCTTTTTGAATATGCTTATCTTGAGCACTGAGAGCAAGATGACCTAGTGTCCCAGTAAAAGATGTTTCTTTTTGCTTTTGGGCAAGCAATTAAACCCAAAGTTCCAATGTATACAGCTTCCTCTCTCGGGTGAATTTGTGACTTCTTTTTCCATCTAAAGTAGTTTCAACTTCTTTATTTTTCATATTTTATTTATAGTAAGAATAGTGCTAATTATAAAGTCCATTTCATTTAAAAACTGTATCATACTGCATTCTGAGAATAAATAAGAAAGTCACAGTGAGTCATTTTTCCAGTTCGGGGCAGATTAGGAGGGGAAAAAAGAAAGGGCCACAGACACTGCGATGGGAGTTGTCATAGAATAATGTGGTCTATGGAATCATCACTGTCTATGGGCCTTGAAGGCAGTAGGGCAGTGGGGGCAACAACAGCAGAACAGTAGTAGAAGGAACACCTACCACCTCATCAGAAAGAGATTCCAGGTGAACTGAGTTAGCCTGGATTATGAATCAGCCATTATTTGATATATTCATTGCCCAGTACCCACTATAGGATTACAGTTCTAGAACAGAGAATAGTAGTTGTGGCTAGGATTGAAAGAGAGCAAGTGTCTTACATAAATATAGTCATAGTACCAGGATAAAGATGAGTAATTGTGATCATGACTGAGCAGTTGCCTTTCCTGGATAAAAACCATAGTACATTCTTAGAAAACAGTGACTAAACTGCATCATGATCATATCATTCTGAAAGCATGAAAGAGTTAAAAGCTCCTAGATCTTGCTATGAAAAAAAGCAGGATATAAAAGTTTGACACTCAGGCCAACCACCTCAATCCTACAAGAGGTAATCAGAACCCAATTCTTAAATAAATTCTAAAATATACAAGAAAAAAAGCCAGAAAAAAAGACCAAAAAACAAAAGAATCTGGCTGTTAAGGGAAAAAAAATAAACTATGATGATAAGGAAACTCAAGACATATAAACTCAGAAGATAATGGCTTAAAAAGTCTACAATTGGTCAAAGAAAATTGCAAAATGGAAACAAGAATTTCTAAAAGAAGTAAAGAAAGAGATAGAAAAAGAAGAAAGTGATTTTTAAAGTGAAATGAAAATGATAGAGGAAAAAATTTGGAAAAAGAAATAAGATTAATGCAAGAAAATTTTGAAAAAAGAATTAATAGATTTTCAGAGGTACAAAAATTACTGAGGAAAATAACACTTGGAAAAAAAAACAGGATTGGCCAAATGTTTTGTTTTTTTAAGTGTGAAAACTTACTGAAAAAAAAAAAAACTTCATAAAAGTTAGAATTAGACAAGAGAAAGTTAAAACTGATCAAGAATTAAACAGCCAAAAGAATGAAAAAAGCAAAGGAAAAAATAGTCTATTCATAGGAAAATGCCTGATCTAGAACATAGATTGGGGACAGAGAACTTAAGAATTAGTCAACTATCTTAAAGCAATGATCAAATAGCCTAGATAGCATATTTGAAGATATTCTAAAGAAAAACTGTCCAAATATCTTAGAACAATGGGAACAAAGTGTAAATTAAAGCTATCCACCAATTATCTTCCAAAAGAGGTAATTCCAAAATGGAAACCCTCAAGAATAATATAGCCATATTTCAGAACTTTCAGGTCAAGAAGAATATAATGAAAACTTACAAAGGGAAAGTATTCATATATGAAGGAGCTATAGTGAGGATCACATAAGATTTAATACTATTAAGAAAAAAGGCTGTTATAAATTCAATCCTTAAGAACTATGTCATTATTATAAAATAGAGCATTCTTTCCCCTAAATAATTGATGATTTCTAGTTTATCAAATACTGGATTGCTTGATGACTTTGGAATCGGAGTCTTCCTTGTCTAATCTCTTCTGCTGATCAATTTCTGTAATTTTTAACTAGTATTGAATGGCTTTGAAAACTTCAGTTTCTTAAAATAGTTAAAAGTCTGAAAGTGCTATTCCTCCTCCATCTTTATCTTTTAAAATCCTTCATATGCTAGATCTTTATTTTTTCTTTAAGTGAATTATGTTAGGGTTTTTTTGAGTTTTATAAAATATCCTTTTGATTACATGATTGACATAGCTTTAAGAGTATAAATTAACTGTCATCATTTTTGTTATGTTATTGCATGGAGATGGAATATTCTTCAGTTACTTAGGTGGTTTTTCAAAAATTTCCTTAAGCGATATTTTATAATACAATTTATAGAAATATATATATACTAGGGCAGCTAGTTGGTGTAGTGAATAGAGCACCAGACTTGAAGTCAGGAGGACCTGAGTTCAAATGTGGCCTCAGACACTTAACACTTCCTGGTTGTGTGACCCCAGCAAATCACTTAACCCCAATTGCCTCAGCAAAAATAAAGAAATAAAGAAATATTAATATGTTGATATTGTTTTATTGACTCATAATTTGGTTTCTTTGTTTTTTTTCTTAAATTTTGATGTAAATTTTGTTTCCTTTTTTCCTGTTAGCATGTTTATAATGCTTTTTTAAAATCACCTGATGCATAATAAATTTTATTCCAGCATCTCATTTGTAATCTTTGTAGGTATTTTTCTTGTAAGCAATAAATTATAAAGTTTTGTTTTCTTATATAGTCTGTTGCTCATTTTGTTAGGTCATTTAATCTATTCATATTTAAAAATGTGTTAGGTTTATATTTTTTAATTTGTCTCTAACAATATTTCTTGAATTAGCATAATTTGTTGTGATGGTGGTTCCTCTTCCTCTGTAAAAATAATACTGTATTTATAGATCACTTTAACTTGATCTAATATAAGCAGCTTTATTCTAACAGTCATCCCTTCCACATTGCAGCTTTCCTCATCATGATTTCAAATAAACCACAAGTTAGCATAAGAAATTAAATTGGAATTCTAAGGGAGTTTTGTAGAATTTGAGATGATAAATGAAGACCAATAGACAGCACAGAAAAGGTTTAGAAACTCAGAAATTTATAAAACATATGTACATATCATATAAAATCAATCCAAATTTGATAAAAGGGTACTGTGAACTCTACATAAAAGAAAAGAATAAATTCAGATTTTTTTTCAGGTATGAAGGGAGGGCCAAAACTTTTTACACAGAATTTTCTGATATCAGGGGCACCATACCCTTAACTTCTATGATGTGGAAAGGATAATTTTACATTCTTTCCCTTAACTTTAAGTGCCCTTTCCTTCCCCTTATTTAGTTATTTCTCCATGAATATGGAGTTTTGCTTAACTTTTTAACTCCTCTTATTTCCTTTTTTTAATTAGCTAATTTCGTCCCTTCTCTTTTTCTCCATCAATTAGTTAAATAAAACTCTCTGTCTCTTCAAGTTCTTTGTTTATTAAGATTTTTTTATTCTCTTTTTTTATAAAAAGATTTCCCCCCCCCTTAGTCTTTTCATTAATTCTTTTCTCTTTCTGATTCTTCCAGATTTTTATTGATCCATAGTCCTTAAGCTTATTTATTCTTTATTTAGTCTTTGTATTCTTCATGGAATTAAAGTTTCTAACTTACCTATTTTGAGTTCCCTATTCTAAACATTTCCATGGTTATTGATTTGCAGATATTATCCTTGCTTGACTTTGTTTTTCTGTTGTGCCTTACTCTTAGAAAAAATCCATTCTTTCAGAAGATAAAGAGAATAGAAGTACCATGCTATGATGGAAATTTTCCTGGTTGAATTCCTGATTGTAGAGTTGAGTTCAATTCCCTGTACCTCTTTATCATTCACACACATACACACACACACACACACACACACACACACCTAGATCCATGCTTTTCCATGTTTTTGGCTTGCAGTTGCCCTGAGAGTTTTGATTTTTCTTTTCCTAGGTCAGAATGCTGTACATGGAAACAAAATTTTCTCTTTGAATTATTGGTCTAAGGACCAGATCTTGCAATTTATATTCATTGTAAATTCCCCAACTCTCATTATAGAATAAATTTCCCCTCAATGGAGTGTTCTCCAACAAGACCCTCTCCCGTCACACAGTTAAGATTGTTCCATTATCACCTTCACATGAGAAGGCATCAGATTAGGACATTTCAGAAGATCATGTTTAGACAATGTAGTTAAGGATCAAGAAATGAAAGCATTTCCTTATAGCATGCTCAGAAGCTTCAACCTCAGGTAGCATGAATAATTTCTTCCATCAAAGAGTGTAAGTCTGGACAAGGTTAAGATTTTCTCAGAACAACTTAAAGAAACTGATATGTACAATGGCATGATATACAAGAAACAACCAGATACTGGTTTGGGAGTTGTCCAACTCAGTTCTTTCTATAATCAGGTCTTAAGAGACATGATCATAAGAGATAAAAGATATTGTTTATGGATCAAGATACCCAACTCAACCTCCCATCTTTTCTGATGTTTGGAAGTGAGCTAAGTAAAGGTACTCTCAATCATCACAAGATGCTTGAGAATGGGAAATCCTTTCAAATTATTCATTTCCCATTTTATGGCTGAGATATTCTTATTTCTTTTACTTTTCTGATTACTGAGATATACAGGCTCAAAATAACTAGACAAAAATCCTGTTCCCCTTCTTTTACTGCCAAATCTCTTACTCCCAAATCATGTCATTCCTATTACTCTAATACATATATTTTCCTCTCCCTTTCTATTGTGCCTCTCAAACAATATTCCATCATCATCATCATCATCATCATCTTCATATTTATGTAGTGCTTAGTGATGTCAGGTATAATGCTATATGATTTACAGTTATTATCTCATTTGATCATTACAATAATCTGGGGAAATAGATTCTATTATTATTCCAATTTCACGTATGAAGACACTGAGAGTGAAAGTTGTTTACTGACTTGACCAATGTCACACAGCTAGTATCTAAAAAAAATTTGAACTCAGTTCTCCCTGACTCCAATCCCAGTGCTCTGTCACTTCTACATTTATTTAATCTAAGGTCACATAGCAGAATTCAATTCTATTTTTCCTCCAGATGTCAAGTTCTTTATTACTTCTGATGCTGCCTCCATCCTTAACACAGAACAGATATAAAAACAAAGATAAATAAGGATCTGATAATATAAAATGTTTATAGTGCTATAAGATTAGAAAAACTATTTTCAAATATTATATTAGTTAATCCTCACAACAATTTAGGATTTAGATGCTATTATGATTCTCATTTTGCAATTTCCTCAACTGAGGAAATTGAGAACAACAACAACAACAACAAAAGGCATTTGTTCAGGATTGTAAGCACATTAAATACCAAATTCCAAATTTGAATTCAAGTCTTCCTGATTCCAAAACTAGCACTCTATTCACCTAACTGCTTATTAGATCTTGATGAATGACATATGAATTAAAAACTCTCTACTGTTTAATTTCCCAAGAACATAGCAAATATATAATGCTTACTTTAAGACACTTTTATTGAAAAATGTTGTTCAATATGTATGTATTCAAATCTACGAACAAAAGCCAGTACAAACAAAATCATAAGCAATTTTTTAAATCAAAGAGGAAAAGTGATTAAGTGTGTTTTCATATTTAAGCAATGTGATTGCTGAAAGGAAATGAAAATTGGGGGGGTATGGGATATGAACTGCTGAGTTAACAAAAGAATTAATTCAATTTGGGATGGATATAAAATACCATTCTTTTTGGATATAAACACTTTAATTCCTGAAATGGAGGATAAAATGGTTTTTGTTCATGGAAAATTTTTTTAATCAAAATAAATTTTCTTTGTTGTATCCCTATGATGCTATGGTCTCCAAAAAATCCTGAAAGTTTCTTCATTGGGTACTTGCCAATGCAAAAGTTACCACAATAAATCCCAAATGGTTCCTCCTCTGTGTAATACATTCATGGAGAAATCTGGCATGGGCCTCCACAGTAAAACCCCTTACAAAGGGCTTATCTATCCATTCATTCTCTTCCAACAAATTTCAGCCCAAAAGCTGATGTTTTCCTGTTAACTGTTCCTGCCTGCATCTTCTCATAATTCCTGTTGCCTTCTTCACTCTTAGTTCTCTTGCTAATTTCCTTTCTCCTCAGTTTCCCAGCTCTCTCAAATGGTCAGAGCCTCCTAGTGCTTTGTGTCTCATCTTTCCCTTATGAGGAGAAACTCACAAAATTTACCTTTATATCAGTTATGACACCAATGGTTCTTAATTATCCTACAGTCTCCAGGCAGTTATTTGATATATCAAAACTCCAGAAACATTTACATACAAATGAGCTGAGGGATCACAGCTTCTGTAAATTCTCTGTCCTCAAAACAGTCTCTTCAGTTCTCTACATGGTTCTCCTGTGTTTATCTTCACATTTTAATAGAAAAATTATTTTTCTTCACACAGGGATTGTAACAACTTTTCATGCACACCATTTTTTCTGTAACCAAAGTCTATATCCACAATTAGTACAGTACTCAACATCTTTCTCACATTAACTTAATACTTCTCCATTACACAATAGTTTATTTTCTGACCCAAAATTCACGTGATACTGCTTTTATCAAACTGCTTATTGAAGAAAATAACAGTAACTTACATTGGGTTTTTTTAAAGTATTTTTAAAAGTGGCTGTGAATGATCATCATACAGAATGAATGAGTGAAATTGATTTTCACCTAAAGTAGACCAAAGGGTAAAATCAAGCATATTACTACTCAGTTTTATTTGCTGAATCCTTCTTAGGGAATATTGAATTATGCTGTCACCATCAGATACAAGGAGAATAAATTGAACAAAATCAGCATTTCTTACTGTTTCCCCAGCAATCATCCTTACTTGCCCTGGCTGGACTGAGTCACTATTCCCATCAACCCACCTTAGTAAACTGTGCCCTAGAGATCATTCTTAGCAGGAAAGAATTCTGAAAAGGCAAATATAAATGCATTCACTGTGAAGCACACTGTGTTACATATATTTAGAAATGAGTAGCAATCTAAGATTTCCAGCCCTATTATGACATTGCTTTTGTGTCTGCAGATTTGTCTTTAAATGTCAGTGAATGTTTAGAACCAAGGAGTCTACAAAACATAATAGGTAACTAAGCAAGACAATCTGATCTGTGTAGACACCTCAAGTGGATAAAGCAGGTTCTTAATGGGGGAGGTCATGACATACTTAGGAAGTTTTCCCTAAGTTGCCTGGATAATTGATTCACCCTAATTCTCTAGCTTTTATTAACTAAATTCTGGAAATAGATATTGAATTCAGTTAACACATTTGATGATAATCCATCTGTGTTGTTCCCTTGGTTTCAGCAGTTCAAAAACATGCCCCTAAAACTCTAAAAGTCATCTGGGAAGAAAAGTATTAAATATGGCTTTTGGACATTTTGTTGTTTTAGTTGTCTACTCCTTTGAGAATGACATCAGGATTCATGAAGCCAGAACTCTTAATCATGAATGATATAAATATCTGTGTCAGTTAACACTTGGGGTCATAAATCTTGGGGGGGGGGGAATGAATAGATTAAAAAGGGGGATGCAATTCACCAGGATCACAATTAAAATGCAATTAGAAAAAAGAGATTTGATCAAAACAGATTTTTGCAATTCTGCATGCAAGCAAGGGGGGCAGGGGGATAAAGGCTAAAACTGACAATCTGTTGGTATATATTAAGTATCAGTTTCACGTTTTCCCTGTTCAGACTAATTGCTTCTTTAATCTGTGAATGCTGACACACATGTGCAGTTGTGCAACTTAATAGGGAAGAAAATAGTCCAGATACCATCTAGTTTCATTATAGACTCTTTTTAATTGTCTTCATCACTAAGGCACCATCATTTTATTTAATAGTTTAATAAGCAAGAAATCCAGCCATAAAAAGCAAACGTTTAAGATATTTATAGATAAACAAATATTTCAGAGTGTAATATACCCAAACACTCCCAAGTCCAAATGGACTAGTTTAAAACATGGGTTTAGGAACTGTGAAAGAGCTCAGTTTCCTGTAGTTGGATTATTTTGTTAACACTACCATACCACATTCATGACAGGAAGCAGTGTATAATGGAGGTTAGTCTGAAAAACCTAAATGGTGATGCTCTCTTTGCCACATACTTGTTATGTAACTATAGCTGAGGAAAATCGTCCACTATCCAGGGAAATCTCTAGGAAGACTTATAGCTGCATCACCAAACTGCATCACTGGGGGAGGTTTCCAGACATCAAATTTCCCTACACTGATACATACATACATACATACATACACATGTCTACATGTACATGTGCATGAATGTATGTGTGTGCTGTGCTCACATGTATGTATTTATATTTATGCAAGTACACATAAATGTAGATCTACCTGTACATACTGGTATATTTACAAATATATAGATATAGTATTTCAAAAGTTTTTTGCACAGTTTTAATTTATTTTAACTTAAAATCAAAAACAGGAATGCCCTGCAGCGATATTAAGCTTTTAAACCATGTGCTTTGCCTGGAAAGACTTAGATGACTTGATAATGAGTTAAGTGAACAGAACCAAGAGAACATTGTACACAGTAAAAGCAACCTTGTGTGATGACCAGCAATACTAGACTTAGCTCTTCCCAGAAACATAATGATTCAAGATAATTCCAAAAGACTCATGATGGAAAATGTTATCCACCTCTATGGAGTGAGTCTAAATGCAAATCAAAGTGTACTATTTTCACTTTTTTGTTTTATTCTTCCTTTTGTTCTTTCCCTTTTATTGTGATTATTTTTTTCACAACATGCTAATGTGGAAATATATTTAACATGATTGCACATGTATAGCTATATCATATTGCTTTCAGTCCTGGGGAGGGTATAAAGGGAGAGAGAAAAAATTGGAACTCAAAATCTTATAAAAATGAATTTTAAAATCTATAGTTATGGGTAATTGGAAAAAAATAAAATAATTTTAAGTGCAGATAAATATGTATTTTAAAGTTTTGATTTCATTACCACTAGCCTAATAGAACATGCATGCTAGATTAAATATATTTTAAATGGCTATTATAAGAGATACAAATATAATTTGAGAACAAAACAAAATTGTATTGGAAGTATTTTGGTTGGCATTTGTAGAAAGGATAGTCAGCATATGTGATTTCCTCGACTTTAAGGGAGCTCCCTTCACTGATACAGATCAACAATTCATTCTTAGTAATTGTATTAAATGGCTGCCTAACTGATTTGCTGATGGACTCACATCTAGTATATTTCAAAGGCATAGTATGAAAACATGTCTTCCTTACTCCAAGTCTGCCATCTATCTACCACATCAAGCTGCCCTTTACTGAATGTATTCATTGGCTAAAAATCAGAAACTTATTTAGCTCCATTGTAAACAATGATCATATCAACTGCCAAACTAACTCAAATACTTGAAATACTTAAAACACCAATTAGGACATACATCTTTTGTGTTATATTCTTTAAACTGCCTCTTCTTTATACCCTAGTTCTTTCTCAAAGTACAAAAGTTGTTATTATATCAACAATTCACACAAAGCTTCTTTGAAAGTTGTGTCAGCATTTCCCTGACAGAAACCTATAAGCTTACAGAACAGGATTATTATAACTTGTTCATGAGGAGAAAAAAATCACTTCCAGTTGAAACTTAGTATATGTTTCATTTGTTCTCAGACTAGGAAATAGCTTTTTTTAAACATAAGATAAAATTTCACTTCACTGTTTTTACATTAAAGGGAGCATAAAACAAATATAAAAGTGTAACAGAAGTGTATCTTGTAGCTTCTATATGAAGAATAATATGAAAAGTAATTGTGTAAAATAAAGCCAATTCAACCCACACTTCTCCCATCTTGGGATCTGGAACATTTCTAACCTAGTCCTAAATGTGCATGCTAAAACCAGGGCAGACGTTTATGAGCTACTAGAACTAAAAATAACTTTGACATACCATTGAATCTTTAGACTGGGAAGAATAAACAAATGAATCCTAAGACCAAACAGGGAAGTCAGTGCTTTCTGGGTGCAAACATGAATTAAAATATGCAAAAAGATAAAGAATGGAAAGCTCACAAGATGATCTTGAAGAAGAATTTTCACATAATTGTCCCTACTAAAAAACTTCTCAGAATGAGATGGGCTCAGAAAGCAATAATCAAATTTACATATCTTGCTGATCTTGAAAACAAGAAATTATCAATGACCACTAAAGAAAAACCTGGAAACAAATAGTTCAGCAATATGATCAAAGATGAATGAATCATCCTTTGGACAACATAGAACTCAGCACTCCAGAATGAGCAGTGTACCAGCAGGATACTTTTCTACATAAGGAGAGAATCATACTTGAATTAATTAATTAATTAAAGGTTCTGGTTCTCAGAATTGCACTAAATTCTATGAAGGAGCAGGAATGGGGGCACATACAAGAAATATGGCATGCCTCTTCCTGACCTCAAAAACCTTATAAGCCAACAAAAGGTGCACAATTAGCATGAAGCAAACAAAGATCAGTTAAATTCTGAACAGCAGCTAGACAGCACAGCATCAGGTTCTGAGTCAAGAAGACCTTAATTCAAATCTGGTTTCAGATACTAGTTATATGATCCTGCAAAAGTCATTTACCATGTTTGCCTCTATTTCTTCATCTGCAAAAATGAGCTGGGGAAGGAAATGGCAAACTACTTCAATATCTTCCCAAGAAAAATCCATATGGGGTCATGAAAAGTTGGCTATGACTGAAATGATTCTGACCTCTTAAAAACTCCATTACAATTAAAACCATTCATCATACTGAGTATAAACTAATCATATCACTAGGGAACCATTATTTGTTGTAAAATTAAATCAATCATACTGAACTAGAGAACTATTAATCACCATGCTAAACTAGATAACCATTGTCTTATCAATTCCACTGAGTAAACACCTTGGAATTGTTGTAAGAATGTTTGTTGTAAGAATACTTGCCTCAAGTATATTTCTCCAGAGTTCTGGCCCATTACAAGAAGGAAGACAGGAAGGAAGGTAGGAAGGAAGGAAGGAAAGTAGGAAAGAAGGAAGGTAGGAAGGAAGGAAGGTAGGAAGGAAGGTAGGAAGGTAAGGTAAGAAGGTAAGAAGGAAGGAAGGAAGGAAGGAAGGTAGGAAGGAAGGAAGAAAGGAAGGTAGGAAGGAAGAAAGGTAAGAAGGAAGGAAGGAGGGAAGGTAAGAAGGAAGGAAGGAAGGAAGGAAGGTAGGAAGGAAGGAAGAAAGGAAGGAAGGAAGGTAGGAAGGAAGGAAGGAAGGAAGGTAGGAAGGAAGGAAGGTAAGAAGGAAAGGAAAGAGGGAGGGAGGGAAAGAGGGAGGAAGAGAAAGAGAGAGGGAAGAAGGAGGAACAAAAGGAGAAGGGGAAGAGGGAGGAGGAAGAGAAGGAAAAAGGAGGAAGAAAGAAAAGAGAAGGGACTCAATATCCATGATAAATATTTTAAAATGACTTGTCTCTATTCTCATTTTTCAACTCCCCACAGATCCCAAACTTTAGTTTAAAATCAGGGAAAACAAAAGTCCTTTGTTGGGAGCTTTATTGTTGTTTTTCTAAACTGATCATCCTTCACTTCAATTTCCCCCCTCTCTGTTTTTCAATCATTTGGTCATAATGGCTCTTTTGCTGTTTATCACTGTCTCTCCTCATCAATTTTCATTGCTCTCTACTGCTTCTTTATCACTTTTTGTTGTCAAGAATATAACTACTTTTGGATCAGATGTTTGCCATAAATTTCTAAAACAGACATCTAGCCCATAAAGAATAGAAATGAATTGGCTAATTTTAAATGTCACTGGTAGATAGTTCATCTCTGTAGGTATGATTGTTAATACTTTCACATCTCCTGTTCAAAATTGAAATTTTTTCCAGGGTCCTGAGCAAAATTATTTCTTCGTCATATACCTTAGAAACAAATTATACAGCTTCACCTACATATTATATTTGACCAGAAACTGATGTGAAGTAGTTTCTGCTATCTACTCTTAAATGACAGCTTATACCCTCTGATAGTGGTGCCAATCTAGATTTCTTAGGACTCACTGTCTTATCTAATTAGAAGATTTGAAAGTATTGGGAATTCTTTGGGTTTAATATCCACATAGTTAAAGGCAGAAGAAAAACCCATTTTTTTCAAAACATAAAAATATTGGCAAAAGTACCCAAACTTTATATGCCAAATTTCAGCTGACAGCACATTTTTAAGGTTGAATTACATACCCTTAAAAAATGAGAGCTTCCAGTAGAAATGCTGACAGGTCCTTTACTTATAGGATAGTATTTGCCTCTAGAATAATAACAATATATTATGTTTAAATGGATCCTTTTATAAAGCACTTTAAAAACTGTCAGCCTGTAACTCTCCTTTTCTTGTGCATGTTTCTGCAAAGGAAATTGATAGGAACTTTGAATATCTATTATTTAGTTATTATGTATTTATTACATTTATGAGATGCACCCATTAGCCCTTGGGTACCTTGGCAAATTTTAGAAAGGGGGTGATGTCTATGCCAATATGATTTTCAAAGTATTCTAAATGGCATAAAAACAAGATACATCCCTTCCAGCCTTATCATCTTGTAATTTCTACACACCTTTAAAAATACATATGCATAGGAAGAGAATTTGCCTTCTTGTATTCCGGGATGACTACAAAGATTTCGTGGATAGGCAGAGCTAATTCTGTATCTAACCAGATGCTCTGGTTTC
This sequence comes from Sarcophilus harrisii, assembly GCF_902635505.1. Taxonomy (NCBI): domain Eukaryota; kingdom Metazoa; phylum Chordata; class Mammalia; order Dasyuromorphia; family Dasyuridae; genus Sarcophilus; species Sarcophilus harrisii. Next base: position 280,083,141 of record NC_045428.1, on the reverse strand, counting down.
TTTCTTTTTCTATAAAATATTTTTATTAAAATGGGGGAGAAATAGTTGGGGACAGAGGAAAGAAAAGTGATGATTAAGTTTACTTTGATAAAAATGAATACAGATCATTCTCTCTGTTATTATTTATTAAATACTTACTAGGAGAAGAACACTGTATTTAACACTAGTGATGTAATATTACAGAAGAATATTTACAGGATTCTTGACTCTTAATGACTTATAATTTGGTTTTCCTCATCTTCATCATCATCATCATCACCATCATCTCACATTTATGTAAGCTTTAAAGATTTCTAAAAGACTTCACACATTCACACAACTTATTAGAATTTCAAAGTACCTGTGAAATAAGTTTTGTTATTATCCCACCTTTAATAGATGAGGAAACTGAAGGTAAGAAATGAAAAATGTTTTTCCAAAATCACACAGGCAGTCATCATCAGGTATACATATACATATATATATATATGTGTGTGTATATATATATATATATTCTATTCAATTCTATATTATATATACTATATATGTCATACTCTACATATTATATATTAGTATATATACTATAATTATATATGTATACACACATATATATGTATCCATATATATATAATTATAAATGTAGTATAAATTTTGTATGCTACTGAAAGATTGCAAATGCTCAGTATCCTCTGAATTTGATTACTATAGTACACCTGCTTTTAGTTACAGCTGAAGATCATACCTCCAAGATTTTTCTTTTAGAACCTAAAAAAGGTATTTTTAAAATAAATATTATGCCCCCTTCCACCCTGACTTCATTGGCAAATACTGAATGGTCACAATAAATTTAATGACAAAATTGGTAGAAAAAAAGAATTGTTTTGTATGCTACCCTTATTCTTCTTCTCTGCTATTCAAGGACTGTAACCCAGTCCTTGAATAAGAATTCATTCATTCATACCAAAGAGGAACTAGGCCTGTAATAATGTAATATCTGTCACAGGAAGAGTATCCTAGTTCCTGCTATTATGGAATATTGAGAGCAAGCATAACATGATTACAGCACAGTACATTACCTCAACAGTAAGGAAAGCTTGATTTTGTTCCTGTGACTGAAATGGGTAAGGGCTTTGATATTCCAACAGTGAAAACAGTGAGGAAACCATATATCACCAGAGAGGAGTGGATGTGCAAGTGTTTCAATATATTGAGATGAAAGATATTCTAAGAACACAAAGTTCATTTCTCATATAAATAACTCCTATATATATATATATATCTGCCTTCATTGGTAAATCACATTCATCGTGACCTACAATATCTGTGGTATTCTATTGTAGCTCTGGCACTCTCTTGGAGAACACTTGCCAAGCTGCTTAATTGTTTAGAGTTTAAATATCCCAAAGGTATTAAACTAAGATCTTTGAGGAAAAGCAATAGAACAACCTTTCTGTACTCTTAACCACTGGTGAAACAAGATTGGAACATAATTCTTAGGTGGAGAAGGAGGGGTAGGGGAAGAGGAATGGGTTAGTGTATTAATTTAGATTACCAGGAAAAAATTCCTATTATATTCCCAAGTTAGATTACTTTGGTTATAATTACCCAGAAAAAAAAATATCATCTTTATCAAGTGTATTTCCAAGTTAGTCCACCCTTGTTTATGTGAAATGAAATGCTTTAGTTTATGAGGAGAAAAATAGGAAGACATGCAAATTTTGTTTTATGGGGTTTTTAAAGGAAAAATTTAAAATCTTTTAGGAAATAGTCAATTTCTTTCTTATGATTTTTCCCACAAAATAATGGCTCTACATAGATTCAATGCAAAGATATTTAACTTTGGGATCCAAAGTTATACACAGAAGTATGAAGACTTTTGATGATTCTTATATTAAATATAATTTGTATTAGATTCATAATTGGATATGATTCATATATTAGAAGGCCTGCAGACTCACATAAGAATTTGTTTTTAACTCCTGTATCAATATGTATGTGTTTGTTAGATAAAATATTTATTATATGTTTATATATAAGTAATGATATACATACAACAAATATTGCATAGCATTTATACATAATACAAGTAATATTACATAGGAGCTAAAACAAATTTTATTATGTATAATATTATATATTATTATGTATTATGTATACAAAATAAAATGTATTATGTATAAATACATATTTATTATGTATACAACATGTATTATTTATACAATGTATACATTATTTATTATATATGAAGTAAGCATATATTCAAATATACATACAAATATTAGTAATACATATTTGTAGGTCACTAAAAAAGAAAAAAATTTTCAACAAAAATTTGAAATCTTCCACTCAGATTTATGTCTTATTTTCAGAGCAGGATCTGCCGGTGTTGAATTCTGAAACCCTCAGCTGTTCCTTCTCAGACACAGAATGATCTCTTCAACAGACTATTTTTTCCATAATATATTCTTACAGCATGTGTATTCAACTCTCATTACTGTATCTGATTTATAAAGTCTGTAAGCATAGTGAAGTGTGACAATGTTAGTGAAGAGATTTACATATTTCTCTTCTCCATCCCCCCAACCCAATTCCTAAAATGTTCTTACATTTTATCATTGTCACTCAGACATTTATTTCCTTGATCAGGAGCTTGTAGGATGACAAGACCAGAGTTGTAGAAAGTATATCAGAAAGACTAGAGCTCTCAGGAATGCAATCACAGATATACTCTTAAAAGAAAATGAAAGCATTGTAATTATAGAAGGGCTATTTAAAAAAAAAAACTGTTTTTAAAGACAGGAAGGCAGAAAGGAAATTAGAGACTGGAATTGCAAAAATGGAAAGAGGACTGTTTTGGTGTATACCCATCCCCCAAGAAGAATTCACTATGCTTGCCTTGAATCTCCTGAGCAACAGATTGTTCCATATAGTCTTCTCCCATTTTGTCAGGAGTGCAGCTTTGCAGTTCAAGCAACCCTAGTAGAATCCCAGCAAGTTCCCTGTTATTGCCATGTTATTTTCATAAACATTAATGCCAAAAAATGTTACAATACTGGTTTACAACAGTTGATAACCACTGTGAAATTCAAGCTGCCATCAAAATAGGTTCTAAAAAAAAGGAAGGGGAAGAAAAGATCAAACAGCCCACACATGTACTTTATCACATTTGGACAAATTTTGCTAAATATTCTACTTTGAAGGCCATTAATCCTTTATGTATTCCCATATGATTTGGATTTGATTAGTAATTACTGAGATGATGGTATAAATACTGAGAAAACTTTTATATTACATGCCAACTGTTCTAACTAGACTCTTATCATTCTATCTCTTTTGGCTGTTCCTAGGAAAACTAGCCACAAACCCCAGTGTCACTAGATCCAACCAGTAAGGACAACCATGAGTACATATTGTGGCTATAGAAGCACATTGTTTATTACTATAGGTTTAGAGGGTAAGGCAAGCCATGAGTGTATAAGATCAGGAGACAAACACAAATTGGTTTTGGTTTTGATTTTTTTCTCCCGACTCAGAGGCAAAGTTATCAATCTATTCAAGAGATGAATGGGAACACAATTCCATTTCCTGAAAAGAATTGAATTTCAGATTCTTGCTGCCATCTTATTTTCCATCATTAAAGAGTTGGTTAGTACAAATTTTGATAATGATGTGTTGATCACACAAAGCTGATGGCATAACTTCCAGAATAAGTTATGCCAGACAAACAATTTTCTGATTTTGCCAGAGTAAATAGACTGTTATACTGAAGGATTTCAGCAAAATAATTTTAAAAGTCATGTTATTCTTAAAGACAAGGTAAAAAGATGTTGACTTTAATAACAATAATAATTAAATGGATTTGGAACTGATTGACTCAAAGAGAAGTCATTCATAGGTTCAAGGAGGAAAGTTTCTGGTGGAGTGTCTGGGGAATCTATCCCTATCCCTGGGCATTTTTGTTAGATGAAGAAACATGCAAGTAACTTGTTTGCCACCTCTATAAATAGGATATGATTGGGAGGAATAGCTTACATATTTCTTGACATAGGATTCAGAAAGGTCTCAACAGGTTTGCAATCCATTTGGGAAAAAATCTGGTGAGACAAAATATAATAAGAATATATATTAGTTTTTCTATTTGCATTTCCAAAAATCAACTTTTCAAGCTCAAAATGAAGGAATCAGGGAGAATTAGCAGTTCATTGGTTAAAAAAAACTGTGGGATGATATACAGAAAAAGTTCTATATTTGTCAACTGTGTGTCATGGCAATTAAGTATAAAATATTGGTCTTTGTTAAGAGAGATATAATCCTTAGAACAAACAAGAAATAGTCCCACAATGTTAGATAAATCTTAAAGGGAATTACCCCATAAATGTTATTTCATTTCTTTATGATGAAGATTACTCAATAAATACTGGATAGTATCCCCACAACCTCATCATATACTCACAACTTTCCATCTTCTTAATCTCCCCTTCCCTAACTCTTACCATATCACATAGTCACAGGTATTAGCTGAGATCTAGAACTACCATAGCCCAAAGATTAAAAAAAATTCCCAAATTCATAACAAATACTTTCTTATTGGTTTCAACTATCTTTCTAAGCCAGCTCTGAAGTTAAAAAAAAAAAAAAAGCTTTTCTTTCTGAGTTCAAATCTGGCCTCAGACATTTATTAGTTTTGTGATCCTGGACAAGTCACATAACACTGTTTGTATCAGTTCCTCATCTCTAAAACCTATCTCTAAAAGCTTCTTTGCCAAGAAAATCCTATATGGGGTTACAAAGAGTCAGAGGGGACTGAAAAATTACTGAAAATCTTTCTAAATAAATAATAGGATATTTCATCTGATTTACTGCATTAATCCAGGTCTTCCCTGAAGTTATTATCCTTTATTGATCAGACTTATCCTTTTTCTACTTATCGAAGTTCTTACCACCATTCTGAAATTAAGCTGGAAAATTTGTCAAATTAAAACTAGATTTATTACAATAAGATCACAATTGAGAAGCAATATTGATCATGGTAATTTCAGGTGAGGTAGCCTTACCATCATATTTTTAAAAGATTTAGAAAGTTATTTGTTATCAAATTACATGACAGTTTTGTGGAATGCTGATACCTTACCTACAAAGAAATAAGTTCTACAAGATTTTCTTTGAGACTGATTAGATTTCTTACCTTTTCTCTTATGTCTCAATTCCTTCATTGGTAACAGTACCAGATCTGTTTACCAGAGAATGGGTAAGAAATATAAAAGACAATAGCCAAGTACTGACTATAGAAGTGAGATTTAATTTGCAAAAATAAAAAGATTTTTTTTTTTAGGAAAAAGAAGGTAGTGATTTCACTGGCCCCAAAAATTGTTAGATTATAGCTGGAAGTAGGATATTTAATGATCTGTTAATGGTATGTATGTATGTGTGTGTGTGTGTATGTGTTGCATTATGGAAACCACCTGCCAGTGGCTGCTGGAGGTCTAACTCAGACCAACAGAATGGATCTTCTCAGGTGAGAGGATGATACAAGGAGACTGAGAGACAGTTGCATTGTCTGACCTCTCTCCTCTTCCCTCTGCCTCCAATTTATTTCATTCCCAATCTACAAGGAACATCTGCGAAGGCTGCAATTCCTTCGAGTTTATGATTCCCAGCTGTGGAGGTTCTCGGAGAATTGACCTGCTCCTTAACATGTATGTATATAAACACACATATGTATGTATGTCTGTGTGTGGGCACATATATGTATGTATATGTTTGTATATATTTGTATGTATGTATATCTATATCTATCTATCTATCCATATGTAGATATTTAGGAAGTTGATATTTTAACCCAGCTACAAGATTTTATATTTATTGAATTTCATCTTATTAAATACAATTCAATGTTCTACTGTTTCAATGTCTTTGACTGTACTGATTCTATCATTATATATTTTATCTCTCTCTCTCCCAGTGTTGGGTCACCTACAAATTTGGTAGGAAGGCCACTGATGACATCATTCAAAACACTGCAAAATGTTAAACTACACAGGACGAGGCACATATTCCTGAAGCATTCTACTGTGGAGCTCTTGTCAAGTTGACATTGAAACATTGATGACTATTCTTTGAGTACAGTCATTCAACTAGGTATGAATCCACTTAATTATATTATTATCTACCCTATATCACTCTATCTTTTCTAAAAATGTAGGATGAAATATTTTATCAAAAGTGAAGAATTTGAGAAACAGATCACAAGTCTCACACAGAGGCATGATATAGCTGTGATGGAAGGCTTAAATTATTAAGACATCTGCTGAAGCTGTCTCTTAAATCAGAGAAGCCAGTAGTATCTAGGCTGCCATAAGAGCAATTTTATACTTCAAAAGGTGGAAGAACAAATCAGGAAATTATTATTTTTAATATGATTTTCATTAACAGTAGAAATGATGGCAATCTGGGTATGTAGTGACCATTGATGTGTATAGTATGACATCTACCCTAGATTCTAGGAGAAATAAATGTCAATGTGTAAAGCTGAGAGTAAAGTTAGATCATGATGATGATAACTAACCTTTATATTAAACTATTTCCCAGGCATTGTGAAAAGAATTTTATATTTATTATATCATTTGACCCTCACATCAATCCTGGGAGCTAACTGCTTTGATTATCCCCATTTAAGAAATGAAAAAACTGAGGTAAACAATCTAAATGACTTGCCCAAGGTCATACAGATGTCTGAAAAATGTCGAAGATAGATTTGAACTCAGATCTTTTTTTTTACTCCAGGCTCAGTGCTTTATACAGTGCACCACCCTAGCATCTCAGTAATAGTATCGAATGGACTAAACTTTTATATGAGTAGACCAAAGAGAAACAGGAAGCTTAAGAATAAATATCTGAAGATACAAAGATAAAAAGTTCCAATGAAAAAGATGAACTGGAATTATCAGAAGAATTCACCCCACTAACCATCTTAGAGCCAAATATAATATGAATTTTGAGGGACATGGTTGAATCAAGGAAGACTCAGAGCAGAAAGCATTTTTTGCTGTGCTTTAAAGGATGTTCACTTGGTACAGAATGGAAGAATTATAGTCTTAAGGAAGAGCATGAAAAAAGCAGAAAGGTAAGAAAGCTCAGGTCATGTTCAGAGAAGTGAGAGACATGAAGTTTGACTGAAGGTATGCAAGTGAATGACATTAAATTGAAATATCAGAAGGGTAGCAGATTAAAGAGAGCCTTGAAAGCCAAATAAAGTTTTTACTCTGCAAGCAATTTTAAAAAATGATCCAGTAGGATAGTAGAATTACAAAATCAGTGAATTAGGAAGATTATTCAGGCAGCATTACCATAAAGATAAATAGTGAAAGCAAATCTCTTAGGATGGTATAGTAGTAGTCAAGAAAGGTAGTGATGAGTTTGGATACCACATTGATGCCTTGTGGAGGTGAGAAAATTTGGAAACAGGCATAGAAAGACCTTAGTATTTAATTAGATGTAAGAAAAAAGGAGAAGAAACCACAGGTTTCATCACTAAATTTCAAGCCTGGAACCTCAGGTAAATACCAGTGCCAAAGACATAAATAATGAAGTCAGAAAGAAGAGCAAATTTAGAGGAAGAATTGAAGATTATGTGCTTAGTTTAGGATATGTTGAGCTTGAAGTGTCAATGGTAGTGATCTGGATAGAAACCATAAGATCAAAAGAATTAGAGATGAGAAGGACTTAAAGATTATTTTATTGAAACTCTAATTTTAGGAAACCAAGGCCAAGAGATAAAACAACTGACTTAAAGTATTAAGTAGCAAAACTAGGTTCTCTTACACAAATAGAATATCATTTTCTCAGATAGGAAACAGCCAGCTGAAAGGAAGAGATTGCAACTGCATTAGAAAGAGGAATAACTTCTTGAGCAAAGTTCTGGGTGAGGTGGGAGGGAACAGATCAAGGAAAAGAGGAAGAGAGCCTTATGGACACATAAAGATAGCACTTCTGCTAAGAAAGAAAAGAGGTGAAAATTGTTGATGGTGCTGAGAAGTTTGAGAAATAGAGATTGCCAGGGGAAAAAGTTAATGTGGGGTGGCATTAATCTGAGTGAAGTAGGAGGCTGACATCTGCTGCAAGTGGGGATGCAGTTTCAAGAGTGTGATTGTGATCCAAAGGAGAAAAAGGATTTGGAAAAATCACAGTGCAAAATGAAAAAAAAGGAATCAATAAGAATACAGTAAAAGGATTGTTAAACAGAAGAGAGTGTCCAACTGAGACTGTGAAATGATGTGTGATCGGTGAAGTGAATTTAGTTTTTATTTGCTAACTTTATTTTTTATTTTTATTTTTTTTCCTTTATCCATCACGAAAAAACAAATTGACTTATGAAGTTAAGCAAGTATAAGAAGTCAGAGGACCATAATGATATGAGGTGAGAAGGAAAAGTGGTTTTATTGTATTAGATTGTAAAAAAACAAGGATTAGCAGACCATCAATTCAAAGCAAATTAATCCAGAGTTAAGGAAAGGCACAGTGAAAAGAGGGTGATCAGGAGTAGATCAAGTGTTAACTTTAATGTGTATAATGGGTTGGAAAGGTTTAAAAATAAATGATAATAATAGATATGCTTCCACATTTGGATCTTGAAGGTGGTAGAGTTCTAAGACAAGGTGAGATATAAAATAGGATTAGATTAGAAGATGGCTAAAATAGAATAAAGAAGTAAATCCCTGAAAGGGAAGAGTATGTTCCTGTTCTTAAAGGAGCTACCACTATGAAAATTGAAGTAACCAAAGATGATGATGGTACGTGATAGAACTGAACCAAAGACAACCATGATCCAGATAAATAAAGTCATATATAAAGCTGAGGGAGTACGCTGAAAGTTAGGAGATGATAATAACAAGAATAGAGAGAGTGATAATAATATATTCCATGGATGACAAGAACAGAATGGTTATTCAGATTTAGTAGTAGAGAGATGGTTTGAAATAGTTTTGAGCTAGGAGTATGCCTGTCATTCCCCCACCTTGATTTTGCCCTTTAGGGATGTAATACCTTCTTCTTTTTTCTCCTGAAGCAATTGGGGTTAAGTGACTTTCTCAGGGTCACGAAGCTAGGAAGTATAAAGTGCCACATTTGAACTCGGATCCTCCTGACTTCAGAACTTATGCTCAACCCCACCGCACCAACTAGTTGCCCCTGATGGAATACTTTCTAATGAAGACTGTTACTAGAGATGAAGTGCCTTCAGGGGACTGCTAGAAAATGCTGGGGAATACTGGTTAACAAGTTCAGTGATATAGGGGTGTTTCTTAGGATAAATGTGGCAGTTACAAAAAGTATATCTGCTGTCCCATAAATTTTATGGAGGTTAATGAGAATAATGACAGCAAAGGAATTTCCCAGTTAATGGGGGCTTAGATGATATACAAGAGTAGTAAGATCTGACACACAACCAGATTTAAACCTCATTCTCATCCATAAAGACTCTAAATGCAAAATAATAATAATAATAATAATAATATTCATGACCTTTAGATTAGCTCCACCTTCTGTCACATGACTCTAAACAACTGAATCCTGAAAAATCACAACTTGCCTCTCAAGCACTGCCTTACAAAGTCTCATATTGATTGCTTCTTTTGACATTACTTATGCCTTTGAATTTGCCTTCTGTCTATTACCCCTTTTCAACTAATTACCTAGCCTATCAATCTCTGGAGATCAGAAGATTGCTTCCATATCATTAAACTTCATCTGCACTGAATTTCCCTATTACTTCAGTATATTTGTTAAGCATTGATTGGGTCTACCATGTCCATGGCACTGTGCTAAGCTCTAGGGTCACAAATATTTATGAAACACATGCTATATGATACAGTGAGCACAATGTTAAGTCTGGAGTCAGGAAAGCCCGAGTTCAAATCTACCTTCAAAAACTGATCTTGTGACCCCAGGCAAGTCACTTAAACTCTGTATGTATCAGTTCTATAATTATAAAATAGGAATAATAATAGAATATTATTCTAGAAAAATATTTCCTAGGATTGTTGTAAAGATTAAATGAGATAATATTTGGAAAGCACTTAGCACTTCCAGTCATATAGAAGGCAATTAGCAAATTTTTGTTTCCTTCCTCCCTTCCTTCTTCCTCTTTCCCTTCCCTCCTTCCTTCTTTCTTCCTTCCTTCTTCCTTTCTTCCCTCCCTCCACTCTTCCTTCCTTCTTTCCTATGTACCCTGTTTTATATAATAGGTACTATCTCTAATAGGTTCTAGAGATACAAAACAAAAGTAAAACACTCCCTGTCCTTAAAGAGTTTATATTCTATAATTTTTTGTGTAAGATAATACATGTATGTTGATAAAGATATACTTGTACATAAACACATGTATATACACATATATACATGTATATATATACATATATATACACACACATACATACACATACAGCAATAGGAGAGTACATTAAATTGTAGTCTGCCCTCCCCTCCCCATTCTCAGAACAAGAGAGAGTTTGATCTACACCATGAATTCTTTCCAAGCATTGACTTCACATAATCTGAACTGGGTTATAAAAGATCATATAGAACACAATGAAAGACCAAATTATACAAATAAATTGACCAATGTGAAATAATATGTAAGTTTTAGTAGTGCTTTGCAATAAAGGCAAGCATAGGTACCTTCAGTGATTAGAAAATTGTCACTTGTCCTCATTTTGGCAGTTTCTCTGACTGAGGAAGAAAACTGGGAAAATATAAATGTATTAAGCGTTAGTATTGAGATATTCTTTTTCTTCAAAGTGAAATGCTGTAACATGATGTCAGGAAGATGAAAAAGGACTCAGTATCAGTTTTTATTAATGAATTTTTACAATTGAGATTGATTTGAGATTGGAAAGAGGGACATAAAATATTTAGGAAGAGTTTTAAATGATTGCTCAAAGGACTAAGTAGAATATTTGGTTCCTGAAAATCTGATTGGACAGTGATAATAACAAATAATAACACAAATATAACAATAATAACAGTATTTACATAGCACTTTAAGGTTTGTGAAGCTCTTCAAATATGTTATCTCATTTAAGACAGTGACCCTGTGAGATAGGTGCTGTTATTTCATAATATTTCATGAATGAAAAAAAAAATAAGGCTGAAAGAAAACTGTAAAGGGCCTCCTGAAGAAAATGGAATTTCAAGTGATTTTTTCATATATGTGTATATGGGTACATATGTGCATGTATACACACATACAAACAAACACATTAACACATATACCTATATTTATGTTTGTGTCTGTGTGTGTGCCTGTGTATGTATGTGTGTGAAAGTGAGAAGGTTCTATGATATGAAGATCTTTAAGTTCCAAACAGAAAATTTTACATTTGATCCCAGAGGAAATCAGGAACTACTGGAGGTTACTGAATGGAGGGAAAGAGGTGGAAAAAACAAACATGGGCGAACATTTTCTTTAGGGAAAATCACTTTATCAATTAAAGAGAAACAGATAGGAATAAGAAAGTCTTAATGCAGAGAGACCAACTGGAATTATATTGCAATATTCCAGACAAGGTATCATATAAGAGTGATGCCTTTATGAATAGAAAGTAAAGCACAAGTATGAAAAGAGTTTTGAAGGTTAAATTGACAAAATTTGGAAACAAATTAAATATATAGGTTGAGTTTGCGCCAGAAGCCAAGGAAACAACAAAGTAAGTGAGCCTAAGTAGTTGAAAAATGTTGATGCCTTTGACAGTATTAGCAAAGTTGAGGAAAAGAAAGGATTTGGAGGAAAAATTACTATTATGATAACATTTCATGTTGAGATACTTTAAGGTTATTACTCAAAGGGAAAAAAATTAAAAAGAGACCTAAGTACTAAGTGATTCTAAAACTTTGACTTCCATCTTCATACCATACTCATCCATACTTCATACCATAATCAAATTCCAGTCATCATCTTCATTCCCCTTTCCACTGGAATTTTGTTATCTGCTCCTAGAATGTCAACCTTTATAAGTCAACTTTAATTTTATATTGCTCAAAGCCAGGCTTCCCTGGCATTACCTAATCATCTCTGCATCATAATTCCATGCATATGCTACTCCCCCCTTAATAGGATATTGTCTTCATTAAGATATAAAATTTCTACAGATAAGGGCTAACATGCTTATTGCTGGCATTTGTGCTACTCAGCAGTGTCTGACACATAGTAAGCTCTTAACAAACCTCTCTCTCTCTCTCTCTTTCTCTCTCTCTCTCCATCACTTTCCCTCCTCCCTGCCTCCCTCCTCTGTCTCTCTCCATACCCATATACCCCTATACACATTTTTCCTGTGCCAGGTGAAGAAAGTGGAATTGAAGAAAGATTCTCACCCATATCAGAGAAAATTATTACAGTGGGAAAATATCCTTAGAAAAGAAAAAACAGGTCATATGAGACAGATGAACTTAGGCATCTCTGTAAGCAAAGTGGGATTCAGATTCCTGGGGCCAAAATTATGTAATCTCTAGATTAAATGAAGTTCAAAGTAATACATTTTGCCATGGAACAAACCAGCTGCAAATTCCAAAAAGGCATCTAATATTACTACTTTGACCGTAAAAACCTCTCTTGGAGGGAAAGAAGAGAAAATTCTCAACTAGTCTGACATACAGTAAGTACACAATAAATTCATATTGATTAGTTGAATTAATAAACAATAAAACTTGCATAAACTCTTAAATCAGGGACAACCAGAGCAGCTGTTTCTGTACTATGATTATGAATTTCCCATAATCTTTCTACCCAACACTGTCCTTATACAGATTAATTTACATATTAAGGGAATGGAAAATATAGGACTAATCTTATAAGAGTATATGTGAGTTACTGTAAAGAAATCAAGACGTCTACAATCCTACATTAATTTCTGCAGCTTAAGTGGACTGACCAGTCATAACCACTTCCTACTCTCATTGATCTCAGATGTCCTAGCTAGAGTTCAAGAACTATGGATCTATACCAAACTAAATTTGCAAGGGGCAAATGACCTTTTTAAATTAAAGGCCAGAGATGAATAGAAGATGGACTTTTAGATATGGTTTGGAAATTATGAATAATATTTATTATCATGCCCTTTGGATTAACTGATATACCTATGACCTTCCAATATATGATTAATAAGGTCTGTTATACCTCCTCAATCAATATGCCACAGACTATTTAGATTCTATTTTGATTTTCTCTCCATATGAATATAAATACATTATTCTACTTGGATAACTAGTTCACTGGTTGCCTTGCCATGTTTAGGTCACACTAGATTTGGGTTCTGTGAGCAATCAAGGCCCGACAGCCTTTTTTTAGAAGGCTCAATCTTTATAGGCACACATGTATCCATACACCATATTTACACTTCTGACTCAGCTGAATCAAGAAATTTTGCAGAACAAAGTGCAAAGTGGAAAAATATTTACATTAGGGAAAAAACAATGGAGAATTAAGACTAATGGTTGATACATCCTTAATAAGATAATGGGTGAAAAGTAAAGTGATGATGACTCATATAGTTCCTCAGGAAAGAAAAAGATATATTGTCCAAGAATGGGAAAAAAGAAAGAAGAAAAGCATTAAAATTTAAGGAATTAAGGAGACAGGTCACAGTCCCTAACTCCTTTAGAATTAGATATTTTGCAATAAAGATGGGAAAATTGTGGTGGATTTATATTGAAAAGAGTTGGTGCATTGGGAAACTACAATTGTCTAAGAAAGTGATAAACCTCCAAGCATATCCTACCCCACTCTTTTACTATTGATCCATCATTCCACTGAAGGTCTGACAGGGAATATGGGCAATACCTTTTTCTGAAAACTCTATATAAATCCATCAAGTCTGTGCCTTAAACTAGAAGCCATATCAGATTGTTTGCCTGAGCCATCACCCTATCACACTGCCCATGGGATGAGATAGGTCATGTGTGATTCTATTCTTGAATGAATTGCTGTTTATCTGTCCTTACTCTCCTATGTTCTTATTGATTGTGAGATTTAATAAACCATTCTAATGCATAATAATGTTATACTGAGTTTGAATGCAATGTCAGACACTTACTAGCTGTGTGACCCTGGCAAAGTTACTTAAACCTATTTGCCTCAGTTCCTTCATCTGTAAAATGAGCTGGAAAAGGAAATGGAAAATTACTCCAGTGTCTTTGTCAAGAAAACTCCAAATAGGATCACAAAGAGCCAAACATGACAAAGCAATTGAAGAGTATGAGGTATTGATACTTTGAGACTGATATTCAAAGTAGGACCCATGATACTTTGCTATTAGTTTTGCAGAGTTGTCTGAGAGGACCATATATAAGAATGAGTAGAAATTAATGTTCTTTCTATATATGCCATTTTATGAGACTTCACTTAATTATCTGGAGTGACTAACACTTTGGGTGAGGGAAATGTTCAGAAAGGATATGAGTAAATGCCACTGTTTCCTTCAGGTTCAGTGTGACCTAACAATACTGACACTGGCAGGTGGAATTTCCAAAGGGGTAGCTCTTTTAGGGCTCTAGGTATACCCTATGTTTGGTATCCTTTTGAAGGCTAGCTCACATGTACCCTCATATGTTTTACCTTAACAACTAGTCAGTAGATCCAGTTAGTTCTTTAGCAAAGGTTATTTACTCAAATGGCATAGAAAGAATAGTGTTTATAAAATATTTGCTCAGAGAGATAAAGAAAGAGAAAGAATGAAAGGGCAAGGCAGGGCAGAGCAGGGCAGAACAGTGAAGGGCAGGGCTGGGAAGGGAAAGGAAGGGAAGAAAAGGGAAGAGTAGGAAAGGGAAGGGAAAAGAAGAGAGGGGAAAAAGGGCAGGGCAGGGAAGGGAAGAGAAGGGAAGGGAAGGGAAGAATAGGGAAGGGAGGGGAAAAAAAGAGAAGGAAAAGGAAGGGCAGGGCAAGGGCAGGGCAGGGCAGGGTAAGGGCTGGGAAGGGAAGGGAAGGGAAAAGAAAGAAAGAAAGGGAAGGGCAAGAGCAGGGCAAGGGCAGGGCAAGGGTAGGGCAAGGGCAGGGCAGGGCAGGGTTCTCCATTTGGAAAATAGTTTGATAACTCTTGATGAATCCAATATGCTAATAATTCTTGTGATGTTACAAGCACTTAATTGTGATATAATTGACTGACACAAACAGAAGGGCAAGATCAATTTTAAAATGAGGCCAAAATGTATAAACAAATGCAATCAACAATGATGAAAAAGGGGCTACAAAAAATAAAGAGAGCCCATTAGCTTGAGCCTTACTTTAATAGATCTAGCATTTTCAAAGGAAGGGATACAGATCTAAATCTAATATAATATATAAAAACACTGAGAAATTCACATCAAAAATACTGAGAGGAGATTTGCTTGCATTTGGAAAGCAGTTTTAGTTTTTAGGCTTTTTTTTCCTTTTACTGTTAACAACATGAGTGTTTCATTTTTAGAGAGGGCAAGGGAAATTAAAAATATCCAGGCAGCCTGTATGTCATAGATGTAACTACTATTTATTTTAAATCATTTCTTCTGCTTTTCTCCCTTTTTTAGCAGCTGTTGCCATTTCTACATGTTTATACCAATCAATCAACCCCTTGCTCCAACATGGGGAACAGGCTTCAGAAAGCACAAGCTGGAGTGTGTATCTATCGACTCATTTTGGCAGCAATCAAATAAAATCAAATAAAAAGCATTTTAAGTGCATGGGGTGGGGAGAACTGTGTTGTCCACATTTGCATTTTTATTTAGCTACATTGAGTTTACAAACTCAAGACCAGAGACAGAGGAGCAAAGCTTCCTTTGATATTGGTCTGAAGCTGAGACATACTGAGATCCCCGGCATGATTTATCCCCATATTAATGACCCAGTAGTGGTCTTACTTTATTTTTAAAGACAAGGCTGACTCTGATGTCTTTTAGGAACTTTATTTTCCCACCCACAGATAAGCAGCGGCACTGTGGGTTGCTGAGTTGCCTCTGCTGGAAGCCAGAAGTAATAGTCGCCTTTTAGAGGTGAAATTCTGTGCATATTCTTGGTAATTCTCATCAGACACTTGGAAATTGCTTTAAAAATAACTTTTAAAAAGCAAATGAAAATGCAGACATCTGGATAGATCCACCCCAAAAATTACACTACTTATCTCATAGGATTCTTGTGTAGAAAGCACTTTTTGTAAGTGAAAAACCATTATATTTTATCTAGAATATATATACACATATATAATATGTGTGTACACATTATATGTGTGTATATAAATGTAAGTACATGTGTATATTGTACTGTTTCTGTTTTGTGTACATATGTATGTATATACATATGTTTCGGTTATATATTTGACTTATTTTTTATCTTCCCATAAAGGCATATTCACATTGCCACGCTGTAACTTGCAGGTGACCTTGAGTTCTCCAAGGATATGCCAACAGTGGACTAGTTCTTACTGACAATAGCTAACTGGCAAAGCTTCAAGTACAAGTCTCACTAAAACTTCAAAACCAGCAAAGTTAGAAAAGGCTCATACTAAGGAAGGTTGTGTTGGATTTTTTTTTCGGGGGGGGGGGGGTGGCAAAGTAACATGATTTTAACCACTAAAGGGTAAAGAAATTGTGATCAGAGTCACTGGATGATTCCAAACACCAATATAATGAAGAGTTCATTCATTCATTCAGCATGTATACTGTAGTTAAAACATGTTCTAATTGCTTGGAATATAAAGATAAAAAATGAACCATTTAATCTTATATTCACCATGCTCTCTGTGATGGATGTCATCTCTATCCACTCCTCAACTGAACCTTAGAGTCTGCCCCTTGAAAAGCCACTTTAAATTCTCATTAGGTAGTTTTTATTTTCTCATGCCAAGAACTAAGTTGCTACATTATTTCCCAGCCACTTATTCCAAACTTTACTTACCTCTCTATATAGTTCATACATTATAACCCTGTCCTTCTTTCCAGTTCCCTTTCATGTACTGTCTTTCCCTTTTATAAAGTGAATTCCTTTAAAGCAGAGACTGACTATATTACTTGAATTTGTATCTCTGGTATGTAGCATAATGCCTGGCATATAGTAAATTTGAATTCTGATTTCTTAAATGCACTATAGCCATCCAACTCTCTCTCTCTCTCTCTCTCTCTCTCTCTCTCTCTCTCTCTCTCTCTCTCTCTTTTTCTCTCTCTCTCCCCTCCCCCCTTCTCTCTTTATATATATATATATATATATATATATATATATAAAGATATATATAAGATTTATTCTGAATTATTAGCTATAATTGTGTTATCTGAAATAGCTACTTAGGTAACCCATAGATAGTTTAACTACCACTATCTATTCTACTGGATCCCTGAAGTATTTGGGTCATCATTATTTATGTTGTTGCTGTTGATGGCGATGACTATGATAATGTGATGACAATAATGATGATGATACTGTTGTTATTCTTTCTCTAGTTTGGCTGTCAAAAAAGAGCCTTAAAGGTTCTTGTATCATACTAAATTTTACTTAAGGTATTTTTTAAATAAAATTCCTGAACAGTGGAGAGAGAGAAATGAAGCATAATATTTATTTCTCTGAATAATATTCTTTTCTCTCTCTCCCTACCATTTTTATTTTAAAATGGAGCAGAGGAAGAAGAAAGAGAGGAAATGGAATTATATGAACATTAGGCTGCTAGTCCATGCAATCCTGACCATTTTTAGTGTTCTCAGTGATGCTGACAAAAGAACATTGATTTATTATGAATGATTATATGTAACTTTATGTTATTGCAAAACAGATATTTGGGCAGTCCATAGCTAGGTGATGCAGTAGAAGGAATGCCAAGCCTGGAGTCAACAACACTCATCTTCCTAAATACAAATCTGGCCCCAGACCTTTATTAGCTCTGTGACCCTGGGCAAGTCCCTTCACTCTGCTCACCTCAGTTTCCTCATCTATGAAAATAAGATGAAGAGAGAAATGGCAAACCCCTCTAGTCTCTTGGTGGGGGAAAAAATCTCCAAATGGGGTCACCAAGACTTGGGCCTGACTGAAACCCATAGTTTGTCAATTTTTGGGGGTGGGGTGGGAGGGGATAAGGCTATTGGAATTAAATGACTTACCCAGGCTCACATTTGAATTCAAGTCCTCCTGACTTCAGGACAGATGCTGTATTCATTGAGCCATATAGCTGTCCCCATTTTGTCAAATTGTAACCAAAATCATAACTCTGCCTCAACTTTGTTTATCCCAAAAGAATCTGTCATATCATCACTCTAGCACAAAGAAGGAATGGATGAACCAGAAGCTTTTTAGGCTTTGGTTGGCTGTCTAAAATATGAAAAGCCAGGAATGTGATTAAACAAGTAGAAGAAGCAATGAAAGTTACTTCTATTTTTAATTTTTTCTGTGCCTTTGTTTTCTTTGTTATCTACAATGAAGAAAGAGGTTTGGTTTTGAAAAAGGTTTAATTTAAACACTTAATTCCTGAGCTGGTTGGTAGTTACTGAGTGACTGACCCTTATATGAATTAACAAGGAGTGGTCTAGACTTCAGAGAGTTACAATCATGAGATATAGGGAATAATGGCCATAATATAGGGTGAAGTATATGCAATACTTGATCAAGAGAATCAAGCAGTAAACCAAGAATTTGAGTCCAAAGGAAAAACAACTGAGCTGAGGGCACAATAAATTCTCTCTTTCCTCTCTCTCTCTTTTTCTCTCTCTCCCCCCTCTCTCTTTCTCATGCCCTCTTTTTCTTTCTCTGTCTCTTTCTTTGTCTGTCTCTGTCTCTGTCTCTCTCTCTGTCTCTCTGTCTCTTTCTCTCTCTCTCTCTCCCTCTCTCTCTCTCTCTCTCATGCTCTTTTTCTCTCTCTGTCTCTTTCTTTGTCTGTCTCTGTCTCTGTCTCTGTCTCTCTGTCTCTCTCTCTCTCCCCTCCCCTCTCTCTCTCCTCTCTCTCTATCTCTGTCTCTCCATTCCTTATATAGGTATGTATGTGTATATATGCACACACATATACATATGTCTAATATACATGTATCTTGTGTGCATGCACAGAGGTTTTTTCTAGAGATCTTGACACTAAAGGTTAAGAATCTTCTTTTGTTTAGATAAAAGATCTGAAGCAGATCAAAAGAGATGACATGATAAGAAAGAAAAAGTGTTGTGAATATTTTATACATCCATTCTCAAGGCACTGTTTTCTAATTCACATTCGTATATTTCTCCCATATGTATGCTCTTGCCACATATATCCTATGTGACTGTATATCTCCAAATTATGCTCTCTGTACATGCTCACTCTTTTCACTATAATTATATATATATATATATATAATTATTATTTATAATTATAATAAATGTAAAGTATGTCCTGTGTTCTTAAGGGAAGTATTGTTCTTTTTCCTATTAAGCAGTTTCATTCCATGCCTTTACTTTCAACTAATCGTGACCTCTGCTTGACCAATAAAGGTGAGGGATAATGAGTTTTGTGGTGGACCTACAAAGTACCTAGAACACTGACAGTTTTCTCTAGCAGCCCTGACCTATAAGTTATAAAGTACTCTTATGTACTTTAAAAGTGCTAATATTTTCCAAGCATCTTGGTATTTTCTATCAATTCACAAAGCATAAGTAATAAGAAGACATAAAGGTATAAACATAATCCTCCTTAACATAAGAAAATATGCTATTGTAAAAAGAAAACCAACATTTAACATTGCCAAGTACGTTTTCAGCTTCTTTAGAAAAGAAGACAGATTGACCCAGAATGACCAAAACATAAATAAGCCAGTCAGAATGTTAGCTACAATCTAGATCATTTATTTTCATAAGCAATCCCTAAAATTTATTGTGATAAGTCACTCAAAACAATACTGGTTTTATGCAAGACAACAGAAATGGATGGTTTGCTAAAGGCTATAATGTAATTTTTTTCCCCACTTAATATTTTCTTTTTCTTGAATTTTCTGAGAAGAAACTTTAAAATCTTGGGTTCAGAAAAAGGAAAAGTTTACTACACTTTTATTAAATCCACTGAGACAGCATCTTCCCAGAGAGTTAAAAATATATTAGGAATTTAATGTCAAAACCCCCAAAATTCTAGTGAGGTAAGAAATAAAACTAGGAACATGTGTGTGTGAGAGTGTATGTGTTTTTGTGTATATGAATGTGTGTCCAAATGCACAGCTGGGTAGGGGCAAAGGAATGTCAACTCTTTCACCCTTTCCTCAGTCCAAGAAATAGCAAGCATCTTCTATAAATTTATTAATTTAAGACTTTTTTTCTTGGAAATCAAAGCAGCATGCTCTGCTTAAAAATACTGAATGACAATAGGAGTTATCGTTCCAATGCATAAAGTATTCTCTAAATGAGAAGGGAGAAATGTAGAAAGGAGTTAAAAAAAGACAGAATTTTCATATTCATTTTATATATTTTTTAAAAGTAACCAATTAATTTTTTAAAAGATTGTTTTGGAATAAAGGAGACTACTTAGCATAATAAGCTTTTATATAGTGCCTACTATATGTCAGGCATTGTGTTAGTAATCAGTAAACATTTATTAAGCATCTATTATGTGCCAAGTACTGATCTAAGTGCTAGGAATACAAAAAGAGGCAAAAGATAGTCCTTGTCCTTAAGGAGCTTATGATCTAATGGGAGAGAGAACATATAAACAAATATATACAAATCAATTTATATACCAGATAAATAGAAAATAATCAACAAGGTGAAGTCCCTTGCTTTAAGAGGGATAGGGGAAAGTGTAGAAGATAGGATTTTTTTGTGACTAAAGGAGGTCTATGTCAGTAGTCAGTGCAGAAGAAGGAAGTCATTCCAGGCAAGGGAACAGTCAAAGAAAATTACTAGAGTCAAAAATGGAGCATCTTATTTGTAGAATAGCCCAAAAGGCCAGTGTCACTGTATTGGAGAGTACGTACATACCTGGGAGTAAGATATAAAAAAGATCTGAAAGACAAGAGAGGGCTAGGTAATAAAGAGCTTTGATTGCCACAAAGAGTATTTTGTATTTGATCTTAGAGTTAAAAGGCCATAATCAAGTTTACCGAGTAGCCAGGTGATGTAGAACCTGAACTTTAGGAGGATCATTTTAGTGGCTGACCAGAAGAAAGACTGGAGTGGAAAGAGACTTGAGGCCAGCTGATCTACCAGCAAGGTATTATTATAGTCTATGCTTGACATGCTGAGGTTTGGCACTAGACTGGTGGTAGTGTCAAGAAGAGAGAAGCAGGCAATATAAAAGAGATGCTGCAAAGATGAAATAGAAAAGCCTCAGCAACAGCCTGGGAAAGAAGAAGGAGAAGAAGAAATAGTGAGAAAACTAGAATGACTCCTAAATGATGGGCCTGAGGAATGAGGAGCATAGTGTTGCCCTCTATGCCAGGGCTTCTTAAAACTTTTTTCTGTTCACAACCCCTTTTTTGCCAGAAAAATTTTATGCAACCCCAAGTAGATAGGTATAAGAAATAGATATACAAATCAAACATTGACTGATAATAAATCATAAATTCACTACTCTAACTGAATATGAGAGTTGCGAATTTATGATTTATGGGATTGTGACCCACAGTCAAAGAAGTTTTGCAAGGTAGTATGGAAGGTAGTAGGAATAAATTACTCTTTTGATCCTCACAACAATCCTGGGAGGTAAGTGCTATTATTATCTTCCACTTTACAGTTAAAGATAGTAAGGCAAACAGCAGTTAAGTGATATAGCCAGAGTCATACCACTAGTAAGTGTCTGAATGCAGATTTAGAACTTAAATCTTCTAATTCCAGATCCAGCACTTGATCCAGGGTGACACCTGGCCACCTCAAAAGAGGCTATGTGAAAATAAAGTGTTGAAACATGACTTCTGAAAAGGAGGTTGCTATTCCAATGCCAATGTCATCAGAATACGGATTTACTCAAAGAACTATTAATGTAAATCTAAATGTCCAAACACTGATAAAAGGGGAAAAAATATGAAGAAGGAAGAGAGAAGATAAGTGGTGTCAATAAGAATAAAAATGATGTGTGTGTAGATCAAAGAAACAGATTTTCAAGACATATGAGAACAGAAGTGCAGATTCATTGGTCTCACCTGCCTTCTGATTTTTAGTGCCAGTCATAGATATATGAAATTAAAGGAGCCTTATTCTGTTCTGAAAGAAACTGGTCCGCTGCAATCCTGAGCACACTTTCCCTCTGTATAATAGGAATGGGAGTTGGACAAAAACGGCATCTGTAATTCTAAAATCCCCTTCCCCGGGACGGAAATTCGAGAGGGAACTATCTCAAGCAGAATAGATTTGAACAAAATATAAGAATTCTCGTTTTTGCTACCCAAGTTTGCACTCTCCAAGGAGTTCCAGCTTCGCAGGCTCAGGATCAGCTCATGACATGTGCATTTATATACCTTCATAGCCCAATTTCTTTTTTTCTGTAAGGATGAAATTGTACGCCCTGGAGGAACACTATAACCTCTGAAAGATCAACATGAGCCTTTAGGGAATACCTTGCTTTCTATCCAAAGGATGAGTGGATGAATACACACAAGTTCCCAAACCCCATTACATTTCAGCAATCCCTGCCAGCTACTGCAAAAGACCCTCAAAATGCAAAGGAACCAGATTTGTTCCCTCTGATTAGCAAAGTGTGATCCAGCTCAGTTCTCTCCCTTGGCTCTGCCTTGGCTCCCAGTGCAAACAATCCCCTTGTTCATGTGTCAGGTTTTCAGTCCAGGCAATCACAGTTTACTTTCTCTACCTCTGTCCTTCAGTGAGAGCTGAGTAAAGGTAGCTGCACGACTCACTTGGACCAGCCGGCTCTCCTGGCATTTGAATAAAAGTAAAAATAGAAAACAAAGGGGGAAAGGAAAATGACAAGTAGAAACGTGTGACGAGCAACAGGACAAGGTAAAGAAAAGAGCGAGAACAAGGATTTGGTGAGAGGTGGGCTGGGGGGTGGGGGGGATGGTATGGCGTGATGATACTGCCATCTAGTGTCCATTAATTCTTGGAAAGGCAATAAATTAGCTTTAAGTTAAACTGGAAGAAAGCTTTTTCACTCTAGAAAAAAATACATTAAAAGGGGGCTGGAAAAAATGAGGGCATATAGAATTCCAGTCACCATGGATGAAGCAGAACAGTGTGAAGGAGACATGTATTATTAAAGTACAATCTTTGTCACCTACTTTCTGTCTTGTATGAAAATGCAGTGAAAGGACACATTTTGATATGCCTTTTTTGTTTTTAACAAATGTGTCTTCTGCTTTTCTATTCTTTCTTTTTGAGAGAAAATACCCTTCTTTAAAGCTTCTAGTATAAAGCTGCGAGTTAACAAAAGTTGGGGAAGCAAAGGAAAACTCCTGGGTAAGGAAACTCTATCAAAGCTGGTAAGCTTCTTTTCTATAATCTCAAAGAGTTGTTTTGAACACTAGGAATTAGGTGACTTGACTATATCACACAACCATATGTGTCAGAGGCCTTACCTAAGTCCAAAACCACTTCTCTGAAGATTGTAGACACATTGTCTCTTGATAGCTTCCATAAAAGTTAAGAACTTAAAAAAAAACAAAAAAAAACAAAGGTCCCTGCCATCATCATCCTTCAATGTGATTGGCATGAAAAGGAAAATAAAAATTGGTTTCTCATTATTGTTACTATACCATCAGCACCACTGTGGAAAAGAACCAAAATAAAATAATATGTAAAGTCATTTCAGACTTTGAATTAGAATTAGATTTCACCTCTAAAGATCCATTATTATGAATGATCCTCAGTATGCCCAGGTATACAACTTGGAAATATAGCTAAACAATGTCTGTTCCAATATTTGAATAAAATAGCCTGAGTACCAAATGGTATGCCCTCCAAAGGAAGGAAAAAAAACAACAAAACATCCTCCAAACCATTTTTACATTTTGATCTCTTAAGGTGCTCTCAGTGTTATTACTGATAGGCTTGTGTATAACTGAAACAACAGCCTAAAATTAATCATATCCTCCTCCTCCTCTTCCTTTTCCTTCTTTTAGACCCTTCAATCATTTTATGAGTGCTATTCTTTTCATTTATGTTGTTATTGTTTTCTTGGGTTTGCTTACCTTATGTTGTATCTGTGCATCAAAGTCTCTCCATGTTTCTCTGAATTCATCATATTCATCATTGCTTATAGCAAAGTAATATTCCACATTTATGTACCATAATTTGTTTATCTATTCCCCAATTTATGGGCACCTACTTTGTTTCCAGTTATCAAAAGAGATTGAGGAGTGGGGGAAAGCCATAGACCCTTACATTGTCTTTCCACAATTCTACTCCCCCTCTGCAACTTTCTATTGCTATGTAATGAAAAATTCTAAAACAAAATGAATAAGATTCACATTTAAAGGAAAAAGTTGAAGAATTCTGTCAAACATCAAATTTATGCATATGAGGCTTAGAAAGAAGCATTAGGAGTCATTTACTCCACCTCTTCCTCTTCAAAATGAAGACAATTGACTTGCTGAAAATCAGCCTTATAAATGACAAAGAAAAGGATACTTATCCAGGTCCTCTGACCCAAAAGGCAGCAGTGTGCTTATTATATTTTGAATGATCCCTAAGTAGCTAAGATAATTCAATTAACATTATCTAAGCTGAAATCTCTTACAATTTTGTTGCAAATCTACTTTCATTGTTTTAAGGAAGTGGAAAATAAAATATAAAGTAGGAAAAAATCCCTAGCATTCATTATGTGTCAACAATTAGCTAAACACTGAAATACAAACTGATGAAAAATAAAAGGTTCCTGCCCTCAAGGAGCTTATATTTTAACTAGGAAAGACAACACACACACACACACACACACACACACACACACACAATAACCGTGAATTAAAAGAGTCCATGGTAACAAAGTCCAGAAAGTGAGAAGAAACACTTGGGGGGGGGGGGGGAGAGAAATAAAGTACAATTGGGTAGTGCTTGTCACCAAAATGGAGATTCCCAGAAGGAATTCGTGTATGGGAAAAGGAAATAGATATATAGCCAAGTTGGTATCCATCCTGATCCATTGTTTAAAAGAGGGGAAAGTCAGAACCTCTGTGAAACAGAACAGTAAGAAAAAAGGGTCTGTCCATTCCATGTAAGGAAGCTGAAAGAGAAAAGACCTGACACTGTCACTGACTCATAATCCAGAAATTGAGATGGGAGATGGGAGTAAACAAAAGAAAACTTGCAAAAAAATGAAGAAATGCAGTGGTTTAAGAGAAACTCAAGGGATACATCCAGGGAAAAAAGTGCTTCAACAAAAAATTGCAAGTAGCATTTTTTTTTTTTTAATTCTTGTTCATAGTATGCCAAGAGTGAAAAGAGGCAAGTTTTGTGCCACAGTTTCCTTTTATTGTCCTGCCTCGGTTTCCCTAAATTGCCCTGCCTCAGTTTCCCTAAATTGCCCAGTTTCAGTTTCCCTAAATTGTTCTGACTCAGTTCCTTGAATTGTTCTGCTTCAATCCCCCTGGTTGCAATTCCCCTTTCCTGTTCATTAGGACTAAGGGCTGTGGAGATCTGGCCACTCTGGCATTCCAAAAGAGTCATAAACTGTAAATGTATAATCTCAGATAAGGAGGAGTTCAGACCTCCTGGCTCCTAAATCCTCCTAAATTATCAGGCTTTATGGTCCTTATCCCCCCACCCTGTCCCTTTGATGGTCCCTTTCTGGAAATTCCAGCACTCACCAGAGTTTGGATTCCACTCCTTTGTCTCCCTTGTTCCCTTGGAGCCATATATAATACATTGGAATCTCACATTCGATGCTGAATGCTTTAAGACCAGGGAGGGAGGGAGGAAGAAAGGAAGGAAGGAAAGAAAGAAAGAAGGAAGGAAGGTAGGAAGGTAGGAAGGAAGGAAGGAAGGAAGGAAGGAAGGAAGAAAAGAAAGAAGGAAGGAAGGAAGGAAGGAAAGAAAGAAAGAAGGAAGGAAGGAAGGAAGGAAGGAAGAAAGAAAGAAAGAAAGAAAGAAAGAAAGAAAGAAAGAGAGAGAGAGAGAAAGAGAGAAAGAAAGGAAGGAAGGAAGGAAGGAAGGAAGGAAGGAAGGAAGGAAGGAAGGAAGGAAGAAGGAAAGGAAAGAAAGAAAGAAAGAAAAAGAAAGAAGGAAGGGAGGGAGGGAAAGAGAGAGAGAAAGAAAGAAAGAAGGGAGGGAGGGAAAGAGAGAGAGAAAAAGAAAGAAGGAAAGAAAGAAAGAAGGAAGGGAGGGAGGGAAAGAGAGAGAGAAAAAGAAAGAAGGAAAAAAAGAAAGAAAGAAAGAAAGAAAGAAAGAAAGAAAGAAAGAAAGAAAGAAAGAAAGAAAGAAAGAAAGAAAGAAAGAGAAAGCCTGATTTTTTTTTTTTTCCCTATGGATTTCAGCTCTCACCAAGCTGGAGGCTGCAGAAAAAGTTAGCTAATATTTGAGAGCAATGATTGGGGAGTTTGGCAATGAGTCATTTCAATTTAGCTAAAGTGCTTAGCATAAAACAAATGCTATATGAGAGTTGAACTTCTTTATTAGATTTAATTGCTTCATATTTGGTAACTTTATGTAGGTTTTTAGATGTGACCAACATACAATACTAATGTTGCAATAAATGAATTGTGTGTATATGTGTGTGTGTGTAAAGTAATTTGGAAACAAATTCAACTAAATTAAGGCCTCCACAAGGAAGACAGTGCATAGAGTAAAGAGTCTTTTTCTTTTTCTTCCCCTTTCCCCCATTCTGTGAACTGCAGCAAAGATGCACGGATGACAGAATAAGAAGGAGAGAAAGAAACTATGCTCAATCAGTTCAGTGAAATTTGTTATTTGAAATATAGAAAAAGCAGTTTTGTATAAATTGTAAACCTTTTGCACTGACTTTGAAAAAATATATGATGAATCTCTTACAATTATATGAGACAATCATTATTAAAAGGTATGTGTTAGAATTTGTGAATTGGTTTATTTTAAGCACAAGATCTTAGAAATTTGTGTGTAAATATTGAAGCATTACTGGAAATTTAAAGCTGTATTTGATTTGATTTTAAGTCAAATAAAAGTTATTAAACAAAGTTCTGAAGGCTTACCTTAGGGAGGTCACATGTTTGTATCCCCTAATTAGATGAAGTATGTTGCTTTCTAAAATGTATATTGGATAATTTGTAAAAATTGTGAGCTATACTTTAAATTTTTATCAGCTCTGCTGGACATATGTATGTTTTATGAAATTTGATCCAAAATTATTTAAATATTAGCTATATTGTGAATCTTGAAGTTTTAAAAAAAAAAGGTGATTTTAAAAGCAAGGGACAAGAAAGACTGATTTGCAAAAGCAATTGATATGGAAAATCTATTTAGAATATCACAAGGTAAAGTTTTGATTTTTAAAATAGCCTTTTAATTGGTGTGCACGTTAAAATTGGAAACAACTGTAAATTAAATGTTTTTGTGATAGGTTACTTTATATTTATTATGGAAATTGTGAAATTGCTAATTAAATCATTTGGGATTATTGTCATAATATTGACACCTAAAATTGTTAGGTATTATGAGGGTAGATAGACACCAGATGATGATAGGGACCAAAGTTGGGGTTTGGTCATGTGAGGAATTCACATTGGCCATTATCTTTGGTAAAAAGTAGATTTATTTTGGAAACAGGAAAGCTCCTAGTAAAATTTTCCATTTTCGAGGAGGGGCGGGGAAGGAAACACCCCATGAAATTAGGGCATGTCCTTAGATAGCAGGCTAAATCCTGGGGGAACCTGGCAACCTAAAAAGGCTTAGCTGTAAGAAGTGGGGTTGGGAAGCATGGTGGAGTTGGGAAAGAATGGGGAAAGAGGAAGGCAGAACAGTCATCTGTCCCACCACACCCATGAGACTCTCTTCTCTCTCTCCCTCCCCTATATGCTTCTCTTCGGAAGGCCATGTCAACCCCTATTATACCACCCCCAGCCACCTCCAGCCCTAGCAATCCTAGGCAGGATTTATTAACTCTCTCCACCCCTCCCCCTAGACATATGAGGAGGGAAGTAAAGCAACGTTTTTTTCAATCTTTTTGCTAATATTTTATCCTTTTTTATGTTGAAATACATGTTAGATGAAGTAGAGCAACTTTAAAAATTAAGTGAATTTAGTGAAAAGTTTAGCCCAATGGGAGTTAGGGTTTGTTAATACACCCCTTAGCTTTACTGTGGTGAGGAATTTTAAGGAGATGAAACCACTTATGGAAGACCCAATGGGTCAATCAGAACAATTAGATCAGTTTCTGGGCACTAACATATATACTTCATGTGAGTTAATGTCTATATTAAATATACTGTTCTCTCCAGAGGAGAGCTGCCACGGTAGGGTAGCAGAAATACCCCAAGCAGCACAGAGTATACAAACCTCTGTTTGCTTGAGGTTGATCTCTTTCTTTCACAAATAAAGAAGGGGAAAAAAAACAAAATGGGAAGGGGAAAGGGAAAGATCTGCTAGTTTGGAAAGGTGAAGATTTAACTCTTCCTTGCCCCACTGGGTGTGGCTGTTTCTTAGAAGTGAGAACAAACTGCTGTCAGTGAAGCTCACCCCTTCCCCTTGCTGGTTAAATGAAATTACTTTAACATTAATTGCTTTTATTGTTTAAAGAACTAGCTTACAATGACTTGGTGTTAATAACTGAATATTCGTTTTCATTTTTCAAGTCTATGGCTGCTTTAAGGCAAGGTCATTTTGGATGCTGTATCTAAGATTCCATTGTTTAGCAATGCAAGGTAATTTTAAGAGGTTTGTTAGAACAGCAAGTTCTCTGAAAATGATTATTTCTCAAGGTATCCATCTGTTTTCAACAAATTATTTAATATTTATTTAAGTGCATAATGGTCTCCTTGTTTAAGAAATATGACAACAAATATGATCTATAATTTCTTGAAGTATCTAGAACAGAATTTTAACCTGATATCTTTGCACTAGTTTTGACTGTTTTGCAGACATATTTGATAGGTTATGCACAATGGTTTTTAAGATTTTATATATATATATATATATATATATATATATATATATATATATACAAAGAGAGAGATAGAGAGACCTGAAGAGCCTCTGATTGGTGAAACTTGCTACTGAGATGAAATCTCCTGGAACTGTAATATTGTTTTGTGTTTCAAAATTGGATATGATTATCTGATGGATCATCAAGCTAGTGATCCACCATCTGAAAGAAATATGCCACAAGTTGCTCAGAAGGATGTCTTACTGGTGAATGTCTTATCTGGGTGAGCTGGGAGGACAATTTTAACCTCTGCTTAAGATGAAATCCTTCTGACTCATTTTCCCAGTTCTGTTTCTTTGCTTCCCACCTAATTATTCCTGAATCTGACTATGAGATAGAAACTACATGATTGGTTGTCAGAGCTAAGGATGCTTTATCCTGTCATGTATGTGTTCTCAGATTGAGGCCCTGAAGAATCCATTGTGACTGATTATATTATAATCATGGCCCTGTTTTTCCTCTTATAACAAATTTCTATTTGCTATAATCAGAGCAAGTGGGCAATGGAAGATATGAGGTACAAAACAAGTCTGCAGCCCAGCAATGGAGGCTTTTCTAGTTGTTGCTATAAGACCTTTAACTTTCTTGCTTCCTGCTGTGAGAGTGTCTTTGTCTGAAGGCCCCCTTTGCCTAAGTATTTGGGCCACTTCCACCTTCTTCCCTTTTACTTACTGGGAGAGGAAGCAGACAATCTTAACTCTGATCACGGCTAGATCCTAAGGGTCTCTGCAACTTTGTCTTAGATCCCTTGCTAACTTCTCAAAGAAACTTGGTGTCTTTGGGGTGAATCCTCCTGCCACAGCCCTTCTAATTGAAGAAGCTCCTAAATTCATCCTGGATCAATGTTGTAGATTCTTCCTTCCCTTCTCCCCACACAAAATGCTTTGGAGCATTTTTGCCTATATAAGAGCTTAAGAATAGTGGAAAGAAATGAGAATGAATATCTATACTGACTTCAGATACTTTTTTTCTTGTTTTGCATGATCATAGGGACTATGTGGAAAGAAAGGAGATTTTTGACAGCCAAACAATCCCCCAGTAAGTATGCAGGGGAACAATTACTGCAAGCTGTCCAGGGACCTAGAGAGGTTTCTGGTTTTTTTGTTTTGTTTTTTCCCTGAGGCAATTAGGATTACGTGACTTGTCCAGGGTCGCACAGCTAGGTGTTGGTTCTAAATGGTAGAGGGTGGATTACAGTTAGTACTGAAGAGAGGGATCAGCCTGAAGGTCCAGGTCATAAAGTGGCCCTAGTGGAAGATGTATCCGGATTGGTGTAAGTAATCTTCAAACATATGAAAAAGAAGGGAGAGTGAATGGGATCAGGTGAAGATTTCTCAAAAAATCTATGAGATGGAGTAGGTCAGATTCTAGGCCTGCAGGCCTATCACATGATATCTCTATTCCAGAGGTCAGTAGGGCAGGAAAGGTCAGATGCTAGGTCTAAACTTCAGAAAGTGATGTGACCCATAGGAAGTAGACAACATTGCTGACCATTGGTCAATGGTTTTTCAGTCCATACAATAAAAAGACTTGGGTTTTTTGCTATTTAACCAAATTCACTATTTCTGACTCACTAGGCCAGGCACAATACTGGGAGATGGGAGCTGAAAGACTCTGGGTCTGCTCAGCTGGAGTGCTTGGGCTTCTCCTTGCAAGGACTAAATAAATGTTTCCTTTTTGTATCTGAAGATGCCTCTGAGTGGTCAATTTGAGTAAGGGGGTCTAGCACCATCCCACACATTATTTAGTGTGAATCATTGTAATTATGTATTTCTTAGCTTTATATATAGAACTTTTGCTGAAATCAAACAAATAATAGCAATTTTAATTTAAAAATATGAATCAGAGAATAAAGCACAAAATATATAATTGTATCAAATAAAATTATAGAAATGAGTCAACATGATAAAGTATTTGAGATGCATCCAAAGCAGAGGAAAACACTTTCAGAGAAAGAAAGAGAAACAAAAAACAAAGAGTGTGAGAACAGCAAAATACAAAATAAAAACAAAATTTTAAATTTTGAAAATAGAAATAAAATTTTTAAAAATTAAATGTGTTTTTTAATAGAAAAATCATTAGTTTAATCAAACCATCAAATCAAACTGAAAAAAATAAGAATTTATATCAGATGAAGAAGAAATAAACAAAATTATTAGTAGCTATGTTGTCTAAATATGTGCATGCTATATTGATAATTCCTTAAGAAATTAATATTTGCAAAAACATAAAATATGAAGATTAGAAAAAAAGAACTTGGTAATTTAAAGAACATCACCATAAGAAAAACAAATTGATTAAGTTATAACAAATCTCCAGCTACAAAAATAAATGAATTCGGGCCAGATATATTTATAGGTAAATGCTATTAAATATTCAATAAAACCAACCAACCCCAACATCGCATAAATTGATTGGGAAAAAATTAAAGAATGAAAAGTATCATACTAAATTCCTTCTATAAGACAAGGATATTCTTAATATTCATAGCAGAAGAAAGCCAGATAAAGTTATAAAACAATATTTTTCATGAATATAATGCAAAAATATTGAATAGATTTAGCAAAAAAGCTATTGGAACAAACTTTAAAGATGATACAAGAAGTTTTTATTTTTATCATGAATGTAAGTTCATTCAATATTGGGAAATTTGAAAACATAAAATCATTATATAAATACTATTTGTATTAATAGTATGAATAATTTGTAATATCAATTATCATTAAATCAATATAGTAGAAAAGGTTTTTGACAAAATGATCTACTTCTGTGCTGCTGTTCTTTTTTTAAAACATATGGAAAAATATGGGAATAAATGACTCGTTCCTAAAGTAATTAATCTAAACTTTAAAGTATTATGTATAATGGAAAACAATAGAGGTTTTTCTATTAAGATAAAAGATAAGAGAGGTTATCAATTGTCATATTATAAATACAACTAAAGAAGATTTTAAAAATTGAAGAAATAACTAAAAGAAAAAATATATCTGTGTAAATGATGTGATAGTTTATACAAAGAATATGAAAATTTTAACAAAAAAATAAATTGAAACAATAAGGGAATAGGGAAATAGATTTTCTTTTTTTTTTCTTTTTTTTTTTTCTTTAATAGCCTTTTATTTACAGGTTATATGTATGGGTAACTTTACAACATTAACAATTGCCAAACCTCTTGTTCCAGTTTTTCACCTCTTACCCTCCACCCCCTCCCCCAGATGGCAGGATGACCAGTAGATGTTAAATATATTAAAATATAAATTAGATACACAATAAGTATACATGACCAAACCATTATTTTGCTGTACAAAAAGAATCAGACTCTGAAATATTGTACAATTAGCTTGTGAAGGAAATCAAAAATGCAGGTGGGCATAAATATAGGGATTGGGAATTCAATGTAATGGTTTTTAGTCATCTCCCAGAGTTCTTTCTCTGGGCATAGCTGGTTCATATCATTACTGCTCCATTGGAAATGATTTGGTTGATCTCATTGCTGAGGATGGCCAGGTCCATCAGAACTGGTCATCATATAGTATTGTTGTTGAAGTATATAATGATCTCCTGGTCCTGCTCATTTCACTCAGCATCAGTTCGTGTAAGTCTCTCCAGGCCTTTCTGAAATCATCCTGTTGGTCATTTCTTACAGAACAGTAATATTCCATAATATTCATATACCACAATTTATTCAGCCATTCTCCAACTGATGGGCATCCACTCAGTTTCCAGTTTCCAGCCACTACAAAGAGGACTGCCACAAACATTCGTGCACATACAGGTCCCTTTCCCTTCTTTATAATCTCTTTGGGATAAGCCCAGTAGTAACACTGCTGGATCAAAGGGTATGCACAGTTTGATAACTTTTTGAGCATAGTTCCAAACTACTCTCCAGAATGGTTGGATTCGTTCACAACTCCACCAAAAATGCATCAATGTCCCAGTGGAAATAGAGTTTCTTAAGTTCATACTAGGCATATCAGTTACTATGTTCAGCAATTTACAAATATTTCCACATTTGATTCTCACAACAAAACCTGGAAGACAGTTGCTAATTCATTTCAGTATTATACAGTTCAGAAAATTGAGGTATGAAAAGATTATGTGACTTGTTCAGGTTCAAGCAGCTACTAAATATCTGAAGTTGAAACCAGGTCTTCTTGACTCCAGACCTAGTGTTCTATTATGCCATCTAGCTGCCCATTTCAGTAAAGAAAAACTACATAAAATAAACCCACCAAAATCATCAGATTTTCTGTATATCAGCAGTAATGGTCAATAGGATAAGATAAAAATTAAAATTCCATGTAAAATAGTTACAAAATGTATAAGATACTGAGATTCTAAGTAAGATATATATAGGAATCATAGGAAGAGAACTTCAAAATACTTTTTACAAAAATATAATTAGATATTAACTGTGGGTGAATCATGCTAATAAAATAAAAATTATTATGTGTAAATTAATTTACTATCTAAATTATTTCAAAAAGGTTACTTGATAGAACTAGATAAAAGAATAATAAAATTCAAATGAATAAAAACAAAGATGAACCTTTCAAGGGAAACAGGGGGAGTGGGGAAAAGGGAGTAAAGTTGGTGGTGTCCTAGAAGACAATAGTATAAAATAGTAATCATGAAAAGTATTTTGTATGTGTTTAAAAAAATAGAGTAATTTATAAGTGGAACAGATTAAGTAAAGAAGGTTTAAAAGCAACTACAAGGATAAAAATTCCATATTCAACAAAATTGTAAAACTAGAAAATATCCCAGCAGAAAATAGGTTTATATCAATATTTGCACAATAAAAATATAAAAGATCATAAAAAAAATTAAAAGAGAAAATTAAGGAATAGTTTTCACAAATATGTATAGGAGAATATTCTTAACCAAATTTTAAACCATAAAAAAAGAAGATGAACTCAATGTTATTTGAATTAGAAGAGAAAGAGTTAACTGGAAAGAAAAAAAAGGAAAACTTTTCTGCAATTTTCTCTGTTAATGGAGTGATAGCCAAAATATATAAGAAAGTGATTTTAAAAAATAAGACTTAGAATCATTCTCCACCTGATAAATGGTTAAATGTCCTTAGACAAGTTTCAAAAGAAGAAAGGCAAGTTATCAATAACCATATTTTTAAATATTAGTAATCATTTATAATAGAAATACACATCAAAACAATTCTGAGTATCTACTTCAAACCTAACAGATAAAAACAATGGCAAAAAATGAAAATGACAGTTGTTGGAGGGACTGTATGAGTACAGAGAATACTAATGCACTATTGGCAGAGTAATCATTTGCTCTCATTCCATTCTGAAAACAATTGGGGACCATATTCAAAAAGTCACAAAGAATATATGTGTGTGTGTTTGTGTTTGTGTGTGTGTGTGTGTGTTGAATCAGTAATACTACCATTAGACCCAAGAGAGGTCAAAAGAACTCATATAGAAAAATATAGCACTGGAGTACTTTTTAACTTAACAGAGAGCCTAAAACAAGATGAATACCCATCAGTAGGCAAGGATTGACTTGCCATTTACTTCTCCAGCTCATTTTGCAGATGAGAAAACTGAGGCAAATGAGGTCGAGTGACTTACACAGTGTCACATAAGCTAATAAGAGTCTAAGGCCATTTAAACTCCAGAAGATGATTCTTCCTAATGCCAAGCCCAGAACTCCATCAACTGATCCACTTAGCTGCCTTTTTAATGTGGTAACAAGATGATACATTGAACTAACTTTAAAATTGTGAATACATT
Organism: Sarcophilus harrisii; assembly: GCF_902635505.1. NCBI lineage: Eukaryota > Metazoa > Chordata > Mammalia > Dasyuromorphia > Dasyuridae > Sarcophilus > Sarcophilus harrisii. The sequence goes on along the minus strand of NC_045428.1, from coordinate 280,048,394 downwards.
TGATTATCTCTTTTCTAAGTATGGCTATCACTTTGAATGATAAGGAATGGACAACTGAGCAAATAACTTGGTCATCCTTCTGGGGGCTTTAAATAATAGTCCTGAGTGGGGGCAGCTAGGTGGCCCCATGTATAGAGCACTATCCCTGAAGCCAGGAGGACCTGAGTTCAAATCTGACCTCAAACACTTAACACTTCCTAGCTATGTGACCCTGGGCAAATCACTTAACCCCAATTACCTCAGCAAAAAAAATAAAAATAAAAACAAAAAAATAGTCCTGGGGATTTAAAGAGATTATGTGGGGAAGAAAGACTGGCTTAGGAGATGCCTTGAAAATATTTAATTGTGTTTTCCAGATGATTGCATCAGATGACTGTTCCCCAAATGGAAAGCCCTCAAAGCTATAGTATTTTGAATGAGTGCCCACAGAGTGTCCAATCTGAATTCTAAGATGGCTTTTGCCATCTGGAGACCAAGCGCCATAGTCCAGAAGCAAACTGTGTGAAGGATGTTAGAACTGACATATTTGTAGGAACTGATGCATCTAAGATGAATGGAAGCAGGAGAATAATTTATCCTACAACTACAATAAGGTAAAGTAACATTACTTTAAAAGACTTAAGAACGCTAATCAATGGAAAGAACAATCTACTTCAGAAGAATGATGATAAAGCATGTTTCCATGGCCCAGAAAGAGTAGACTAAAGGTGCAAATTGAAACACATAGTCAATGTGTGAATTTACATTACCTGTCTATTCTTATCTAATACATGGGAGGGCTTTTATTTGCAATGGGTAGAGTAGTGTCTAGATAAAAACCTTTCCTTGTAATAGAGGTGTACATTTTCTTGAGCAGTTTCACATCTGTCAATAACCAGTTTTATGCACTTGTAAGAAAGTCTCTCAACTTCTCTGAACCTCTGCTTATATAGTGAGGAAGTTCAACTCAGTGATTTCCAAGCCTTTTTCTAGCTCTAACATTCTGTCACTCCGGAATTCTCAGTCTAGATGTTTAGTTTTCATTTCTATTCAATTTTCAGTTTTGAGTGGCTTAACACTTTAACATTAGATTTTCCTTCCTTCATATTGAGCCTGAAAAGTAGATGACAATTGAACAAAGAAATGCATTTTTTAAAATTGCCTGTTCAATCTTTACTAAATCTTTTTTTAAGAGGAATAACCCTCTTCAATATATATATAATAATCTTAGATCTTTAAGCATTGCATTTTCTTTTCTTTTTTTGGCAAAAAATATTTTGTGTTTCACTTAGATGGATAGTTTTCAACATTTATTTTCTTATATAATTCTTAATAATGTTGAATAAATTCTTGATTAATACTGAAATCTGTGTTAATTTTATTAGGCTTCTAGAGTATGGAGAGGACACTGGAAAATGAACACCTAAACCAACATCAAAATATTGTATTATGGTCAAAAGGGAAGGAGGTTATGACAAGGTCAACATTAACTACCTCAAGTCTCTCCCTTTTCCATTTGTCTTCCCACTACTACCAAATTTACATTAATAAAACACAGATTTGACCATGTGACTCCCTCCTTGGGAACCTTCAATATTCCACAATGTCTCTAGAATAAAGTACATATAACTTTGTTTGACTTATAAAGTCCTTCAAAATCTGGCTCCAACATAACTCCTCCAGGTTCATTCATTATTCTCCTTCACACACTTCATGGAAAATTGCTCAATTTCTTGTTCCTCCTCCTACACAACATTCCATTTCTGATCTCTGTTTTATAATTATCTCTCTTGTCTGAAATGGATTTGTTTTTTATCTTCATCTTCTCAGGTGCTATCTCCTCTAAAATCAGTTTTCTGCTCTTCCTTTCCCACTCCTAAATAACTTTGTATTCCTTCTACACAAATCTTGTGAAGCAAATATCTCTTTGGCTTCATCATCCCAAAGCAAAAGTGGTTATATCTTCCTTTCAGCATTCTAGAAGTAATTTTGAGGGATTTGGGTACCTCTTTTATAGTGTCATAAGCTCTAGCATGCATTATGAGTGAGTTCTCTCCATTCCTGGGTACCCCTGATTAGCATCTTTTAATCACTTAACATCAAATTTCCTTTACAATGAAATATTTATTTCCTTTGAAGATATTTGTTGTTCTTTAATTTGTCTTATTTTTTGTTACCCCAGTTGGGATTTTTCTTGCCATTTTCTTTTCCAGTTCATTTTACAGATGAAGACCTGAGGAAAACAGAGTTTAGTGACTTGTACAGTGTCATTCAACTTGTACGGGTCTGAGACTAGATTGAATGTTTTCCCGACGTCAGTACCAGCATCCTATTCACTGTGCCAGTTAGCTACCCATATTTGCCAAAATTTATATTCCTATATATACTTTGAAAATACAGGAAGAACCTAAGAATAAACTTTCCTTTCCTCAACATTTCAGCAGCATACTCTCTTCTGCCCCAACTTAATTCTTGGGGAATATAGGCTCAGACTTCGATTCTTTCTGTAACATGTGTTCCTTCCCACTCATGTATATATTCAAATTCACGGGAAAATAAGTCCTCATCTCAATTACCACTTGGCTATGCCCTTGAGAGTATTCTTGCCTTGATTTCTTGACTTTTTGAAAGTTACAAAGCTGTAGCATCCATCTTTACTCATCTAAAATGAAAGAATAAATAACAAAAGAGGGGGAAAAAAACAAGATTTATGTTCAAAAGACCCCATATTAGCCTTTGAAAGGACAAATCTCAAGACTATAGCCTCTTACACCATTCTCTCTCACCTGCCATCAACCAGGAAGAATTTTATCAAGTCCAATCCAATAGGTGGGGATTAGGTTAAATAATATCTTTTGAATGCAGCAATTTGACTCCCTTTATATTCCTTGAATGCAGGAATGATTTCATTTCTATCTTTATTATCCCAATGCCTAGAATAGTATTTTGTATCTGATGTAGAGAGGGAACAAAACAAGGAAACAAATATTTATTCATCTTTATCTTAATAGTTATAAATTAATTCAAATAATTAATAATAGATATTTATTCGTGTATATTTACCACATACTAGGCATTATCCTAGGAGTTTTATATATGCTATTTCATTTGATCCTCACAACAGTTCTATATTTTACAGTTGAGGAAACTGATACAGATAGAGGTTAAGTGACACAGGGTTATATAACCAATAAATGTCTGAGGCTGGATTAGAACTCATTGTTTCCTGACTAGAAGCTCAGAGTTCTATTCACTTTATTATTTAGATACTTTAATAGTAGGAGCTTGATAAATGTTCGTTAAATGAAACTAGTGTTGTCAAGTACTAAACCTAAACAACAACAACAACAAAAAATCAGAAATTCCACAGAAGCATCTCTAACTCTGATAAGTAGAAGGAAGCACTAGTACCTTTTACTCCATAACTGCTGCCTTCATTCAAGCTGCATTTAGATAACCTGAGTCTATTAAACAGTCCATATCTTTTGCTTCCTGTTCTATTGAACTATATCTTAAAAACTCGGCTAAAAAATCAAAAGTTAACAAACTGTGTGATTTTGGCTCATTGTCCAAATTTGATCTGAATCTTATACAGCCTTATTTTTACTTCTTTGCATTGCTATATTTTCTCTCTTGATTGGGCTTCTACTACCTTTTCTTATCGTCAAATTTATTCCTTCTCTAATGTACAAAAACCTACACTCAACACAAAGCTTCTATAGAATAAAAAATTAACATCTGGACTGTCCATAAAAGCAATAATAAGAACTCACATTTTATAGCACCTTAAGGTTAATAGACCGCTGTTCTCACAACAACCTTGTGAGATGGATGAGAAAAGTACCATTACCACATTTTACAGTAAAGGAAATAGACTCAGACAGATGAAATGATGCTCCTAGAATCACACAGCCAGTAAGTATCCACAGCCATCTCCAACCCACAAGTTTAGTCCAGTTTTCTTTCCATTATACAAAAGTGCCTCTAAAATTAATAGTTTTACATACATGAGTTTATTTTTCTTCTTAATACTTTTCATTTATATAGTAGCTTTTAGATTTCAAAATGCCTCACATATTACAATAGCAATACTCACAACAACCCCATAGAATTGATGAGACTATTATCTATAAGCATTTGACATTATTTCATCCTAATGTATCAATATTCACATATTTTGGTGTTTCTTTTTTATTCTAAAAATGAGGAAGATAGGGATCAATTTAATGATATTCTAAAGGTGAGGGGTCAAACCTGAAGCAAACCAGGCACAAACTTCCTAAAAAAATCAGTGTCCAAACCAACAAAATAAATTTTCTATAAAAATAACTAATATGAAGAATCATGGGAAGATCTGTGTGACCTGATGCAAGTGAAGAAACTGCATCAAGGAAAAAATGCATATCATGGATTCAATGGGAAAAAATTAAAACCATAATAAAAAGCATCTAGCCTCAAATTAAAAGTGAAAGCCAATATTGGTTCTAAGGATAGATATTCAAAATTACATTTCTCTTTTTGGTAAAAAAGGGAAGAATCAAGGATACTGAATGTTCTATACTCTGGTATAATAACTTTTAGCTGCTTTTGCTTAACTGTTTTTCTTTATAACAAGAGAGGGCCTTATGGTGGAGTAAGGAGTAGGGAAAATAGAGGATATATAAAGACATGTCTGTGATATGGAATTCTAAAGGTATCAATAAAACCTTGAAAAAACAATCATAATATTTTAAACACTCTAGCTATCGAAAGTCAATTTATGCCATTTACCTTGTGTTACAGTCTTCTATAATGTGACTTATCTTTATCTCATTCACTTGTTCCCTGCTTCAGGTAATTATCTCACACTATCCTTCTGTTCCATTTTGAACAACAACTGTTTATACTGCCTACAGAACAAAATAAATGGCCTTTCTCCTCTTACCTTCTCACTCCTAGAAATTCTTTCTCTTTCTTTTGCACCAACTTCCCTCTCCCTCTCCCTCCTCCCTCCCCTCTTCTTCCCTTCCCTCCCCTTCTCTCTCTCTCTCTCCCTCCCTCTCAGTCCCTCTCTCTCTCTGTCTCTCTCTCTCTCTCACTCTCGCTCTCTCGCTCTATCTCTCTCTGTCTCTCGTTCCCTTTGTTTCTCTCTCTGTATAAATATATATGTATATATAATGTATTTATATATACTTTGCTGTCCCAAAGGGCTAAAGGGCACATTTGTCATACAGGCAACTCAAAAGCATTAATGAACAAATATCTGTTATGAGCACTACACAAATGTTGTGGAGAACTGCAAAAGCTTAGGTTTTCTCTTCAAGTAGTGTAGAATCAAGTTCAGGGGCAGATGTTTCACCATAGTTTCTTAGAGTCCTAGTTAATAATAAATTTGACATTTCTATAGTGCTTGAGATTTTCAAAGGATTCTATCTAATTGATCTTCCTAACAATCCTGTGAATGAGTCAGTCAATGAAAATGTCTGAAGTACTAGGCACTGAGCTATTCCTGGGGATAGAAAGAAAGACAAATATATATATATATATACCCCTGATTTCATGAAATCCATTGCATAATAGGGGAGGCAATATACAATAACTATGTACAACAAACTATATAAATAGAATAAACTGGAGATAATAATATAGAGAGGGCAATAGCATTAAAGGGAAGAGAACTTCCTCATAAAAGGTGGAATTTTAGGTAGAACTTAAAGGAAGCCAGGAAAGCCAGGAGGATGTAAAGAATTCCAAGAGTAGAGGACAGCCAGTGAAAATTCCTGGAATCAGAAGATATACTATTTAAGTAACAGCAACAAAGTCATTATGACTGAATTACAAAGCATGGAGACAAAAGGAAGTGGGGGTGATGGCCAAAAGAGAATTGAGAAGGTTGGGAAGGTGCTTCAACATCTGAGAATATCATACTTGATCATGAAAAGGATACTAAACTACTGAAGTTATTACATGCAGGGTGGGTGGGATGGGTGAAGGTGATATAGGCAGATTTGTGCATTAGAAGGCTCTAATAGCTGAATGGTAGACAGATTGCAGAAGTGAAAGACTTGAGGCAGAAATACCGACCAGAAAGCTATTACAATAGTTCAGACATGAGACAATGAGTCTGTGCCAGGGTGGTAAGAGTGTCAGAGGAGAGAAAGAAACATGTGGAAGACATGTTACGAAAGTAGAAACAAGAAGACTAGCAACAGATTTGATAGAGAGTGAAAGAGAGTCAAGAGTCAAGGTTGACACCTAGATTTTAACCTGGGTGACTAGAATAATGATTATTTCTTCATAAGAAATTAAAACATTAAGAGAAGTGTGCTTGGGAGAAAGTTCACTTTCTCTTAAACAATTCTCATTTAAGATATTAATAGGATATTGGTTCAAGTTTGTATTTAAACATGTAAACCTAGGGTTCAGGAGAGAGGGGAGAGGAAGGACAGTAAGAGGAAAAGAGGAGAGGGGAGAACAGGAGGGAAGAGGAATGAAAAGGAGGGGAGGGAAGAGCAAGGGGGAAGGGGAGGAGAAGAAAGAGGGAAGGAAAAGAAGGGAGAGAAGGAGAGGAGGAAGAGGTGAAGGGATATGGGGAGTCCTTAGGGGGCACTCCAGTTAGTGGGCATAACTTGGATGAAGATAAAACAAAAAAAGACTGAGAGGGAGTGATAAAACAAGTAAGAGAAGGGAGAGGAAATAATATTATAAAAACCTAGAGAAATGACAGCATTAAGATGTAGAGGGTAATGGCCAAAATCAAAAGCAGAAAAATCAAGAAGAATAATGATTGAGAAAAGGTCATTTGATTTATCATTCAAGAGATCAATGTTAATTTTGGAAGGCAGTTTCAATTGAATGAGGATGTTAGAGCCAGACTATAGTCTTAAGACAATAAAAAGAAAAGCAGTGGGAGAATTTATCAATTATAGATGATCTCCTCAAAGAGTTTGGCTACAAAAAGGAGGAGAAGATCTGATTGTGTTTGTAAATATTAAGAATGCAAACAATAGTCAGGGAGAGATGATTATTAAGAGTAGAAATGATGGGACAATCTATTAGGAAATAGAGGATAAAAAAGACCCCTTGGAAATGTAAAGAGGCTACTCTTGGCAAAAGAGCCACTTCTTCATATGAAACAGAAGGAAAGAAAAAAAGATAGGGGAAGGTATATGAATGAAGTAAGATGACAAAAAGGGGATAAGAGAAAGCTTTTTTTTCAGTAAAATATGAGGCAAGATTCTCCATCAAAATTAGAGGGAGGGGGAGAGTCTTTAAGAAGGGATGAAAAAGTTTGGAAAACCTGCTATGGTAAGTGGAATAGAAAAGTGATTAAAACAGTTTAAAGTATTCCTTGTCAAAGTAATAGTCCAATTAGTTGATCCAGTCTTATGATTTTCTCTAGCTTTGTTCAGGAACACATGATTAGGGGTAAAGGCAGAGGATGATGGGAGTAATCCATGGTTGTTGTTTGGCAGAATAAAGGAGCAAGGGACTGGGGGGGAAAAGAGAATAATGAGGAAAGGAACTGGTTCACTAAGGAGTCAAAATGTGGGAGTAGAGTGCAGCCAGTTAAAGGGTGATAAACTGGGAAAAAACTGAGGCATAGAGAAATTCAGGATTATAAAAAAAAATGAAGAACAAGGTATGAAGTTGCAAGACCAATGCAGAGGTAGAATGATAATAGATTATGATCAGATAAAAATAATTTTAATATATGAGGTTGATGTATGTCAAGATCAAGGGTATGACCATCTCTGTACCTGAGTTGTGGTACAGTATAGGTCATGATAAATGTATAAACAGAAGAATGGAAATTAAGATATTTAAGGGAATATCAATGTGTGTTGAAGTCCACTAATATTAGAGCAGGTCTGTGAGGCAGATACTGAACCTTGAACAGGAGAGTGGGGGGAGATCAGTAGATAAAAGATGGAAGAATTTTGACTAAGGGGGTATATATGGGACTATATATATGGAATGAGTTAACTTCAAAGAAGAGTTTGCTAAGTGATGGAGCTAGAGGGAGAACCTAAAGTAGTAATGGGGAGCAAAGAATACTCCAACTTTCCCTCATCGATCAGTGAATTTAGAGTGATGAATAAAAGTACAACCAGTGCTAAAAAAAGATAGTCTGAGAAGCTTAGTCATCAGGAGGGAGTAAGGGTTCAAAAACTTGTTCAAGAAATGCAATAAAATTAAAGAAGTAGGAAAAGAAAAGGTTTAAGGTGAAACCAAGTTTGTTACTTTCTACCAATTATAGAACAGAAATTCCAAAGAAAACAGTAGGAAAAATATGTAGGCTTTAGAGTAAGTTGCTGGGAGAAGAGGTTGGATTGAGATATATAGGAATTAGGAAATGCCACTCACTGGAAAACAAAGAGCAATGTTTAAATAATGATAGCTCATATGAATTCAGAATTGCTGGCAAAGAGAGTGTAAGAGTGAGTGGGAATGTATTAATCAGTGTGAAATCACTGGTTCAGGGAGGTTATCAACATTTCTAAAGATTCAGTCTTACAATGGAAATATCTCAGAGCAAAAGCCAGCAATGTATGGCTGGAAAAAACGCAAGAGAAATGGGAAGGGAGTAGAAGTATCAGTACAGTATGAGGGGAGACAGAATCAGGCAGGCAACTGAAGTGATATGATTGGATGATGGGATGAGTACTGTTATTTTCCCCATGTTTCAGATGAAGAAACAGACACCCAGGAAGCTTATGTGTAGTATCCAAAGTATTAAAGACTTCTAAATTCCAAAATTCCAAATTCCAAAAGGCTAGTTATACAATATAACTTGGGTTATTTCAACTACTGTAATCATTTCTTTAAATATTTACGCTTTACTGACATCTACCAAAAGGATATGGAGAGAATTAAAACTTTCTACATCATTGCTAGGAAAGTTTTTTGTTTGTTTTGGGTTGCTTGTTTGTTTTTTTCTATGTAGGACATTTTCTCAAGATTTTAAGCTCTAAGATGTCCCCTTAAAATCAGGACATCAACAAGCATTGCCTTCTTGATCTGATAGAGAGGGAGACTGAGGCACAGGAAGGTTAAGTAGCTTAAGCAAGGTCATTCAGCAAGTCAGTGAATAACCCCGAAATAGTACCCAGGAATCTTGCATCCTAGCCCACAACTCTAACCACTGAACCACGTTTCCTGATGGCATCAAAGCATTAGACCACAGTGGTTTGCCAGTAGCATCAAAGAGCATTTTGCCAATGTAATTTACCTCTTTCGGAATTAAATAATAATACTATCTTACCTTAATCTATCACCTTTCATCCTAGAGGAGCCTAAAGTGCTAAGTGCTTTCCTTGTGTGTTTTAGGAGTGCACAGATAAATCACATCACATACCACCAAAGGGCAGCTGTCCTTGGAATCTGTATTACAACTGTTAAACATAAATTCTATCATTATTTATTATTTATTGAGTACCAGCAATGGGCTAAATAATAAAGAGATGATAAATATAAAGAAAAATTGTGTAAAGAGACTTACTAGCTTCAGGAAACAGAGGGAAGACCACTTGTGATAGACCAAATACCAAAAGAACCAGAGTTCAGTAAGTATTCTGATATTTGTAGTATGCTGATTTCTTTAGAAAATTGGAAGAATAGTTGACATTTTAGAGTGACCTGTAGTCAAAAGATGTAGGGTTGGATATCAATTCTGCCAATTATTTTGATTGTCACCTTAAATAAATCATTTGACCTCTCTCAAATTTTCTTATCTATAAAATGAGATAAAACTATGTAGTCTATTCAGTTTATTTCAGCTTTATTTCCATGACCTTATGACGTTAAATATGGGTGTTAAAGTCTTACAATATGACAAAAGTTGTTCCTGAAGAGGATATTTAAGACTCTATTTGCCATAATCTATCAGATTTGACTACTATGAAGAAATTTTTTCCATTCCTCTTTTATGTTGGAGAACTCTTCCACAAATGACAAATTCAGGCTTTTATCATCTCTCACTGAATATCGAATGGCAGGAGACAAATGGTGCTAAAAGCAGTAGGAACTTCCTCTTCCTTCCAGATAATAAATTAGGGTATTTATTAATAAACTGCTTGGATGTCCATAAATTGGAGAATGGCTGAATAAGTTATCGTATATGAATGCTATAGAATACTATTGTTCTATAAGAAACAATCAGTAGGATTATTTTAGAAAGACCTGCAGAGACTTGCATGAACAGATGCTAAGTAAAATGAACAGAACAAGGAGATCATTATACATGGCAACAACAAAAGTATACAATGATCAATTCTGATGGATGTGACTCTTTCCAGCAATGAGATGATTGAGGCCAGTTTGAATGATCTTGTGATGAAGAGGCCATCTATACCCAGAGAGAGGACTGTGGGAACCGAGTGTAGATCACAGCACAGCATTTTCACACTTTGTTGCTATATACTTGCATTTAGTTTTCTTTCACATTTTTTTCCTTGTTGATCTGACTTTTTTTGCCTAGCAAGATTTGTGTGTGTGTATGTGTGTGTGTGTATTGGATTTAAGATATTTTAACATCTTTAACACATATTGGATTACTTGCCATCTAGGGGAGGGGGTGGGGAGAAGGAAGGGAAAATTTGGAACACAAGGTTTTGTAAGGCTCAGTGTTGAAAAATTATCCATGCATATGTTTTGAAAATAAAAACCTTTAACAAAAAAGAGAGGGAAAAAAAAGATGAATCTTCTTGTCAACCTGCTTGGTGTTTTATCCACTGTGCCATCTAGCTGTCCCATATAAGAGTTAGTTAATAGTAAAACAGCTCTTTTGATTCCAAATATAGAGCATTCAACATTTACTGACATTTGTTTAACAGTAGGGGCAGTAAAAGGCTAAGGGAATCAAGACATAACAAAAATGGAGGCCTGATTACTGAAAAATCATCATCATCATCATCATCACCATTTGTGTAGCCCATTAATAAAACTATTTTATAGCTATTATCTCATTTGAGTCTCTCAACACCCCTGCCTAAAAATAAAGATGGGCCTATTTCCCTTCCACTAAACCACACCCTTCTCTGGCTTATTATAGTTGGCAGTAAGTAACTGAAAATTTAAAGCAAAAATTCAATAAAACCTCACTAAGGAAAGAGCAATATGAAACAGTAAAAAGACTGCCTTTTAGAAGTTGAAGTTTTTAAGGTTAACCTTCAAACCTAAATTAATCTGAGAGACCAGTCTATAATGAAACAGTCAAGAAAGTTCTAGAGTGATTTGCAATTAGCATTTCAAGAACTGAACCAAGCTTGTTTTTTCAATTGCAAAACACTCTTTATATATAAATGTCAATTCTGAGGGAAGTGAACTGATTTTTTTCCCCATACCAATTTTCTTTACACAATTAATTCTTGTAGTAAGGCTCCTTTTAATAAAAATTAAATTCCAGCCTAGTTCTTCTGAATCACCTCCAGATCTAAATAAATCAAGCCCAGAATTATAATGCTTTCCTGAATTTTGAAATAATTCCTTTAATTAAAACCTCACTAATATGAAATTTTATGTTATTTCTTTCTGAATGGAAGCCAATGCAAGATAAAACTTTGCAGTAGTGTATGAGAAAAGTATCAGAATTGGAGCTTATATCCCCATACTAACACAACTTTATACATATATAAGTAAGTTGAATTTGGAAGCAGAAAATATGGATTCAAATCTCTGCTACCTATTTCTTGCATTATCTTTGCAAAAACATTTAGCTTCCCTGAGTGTTATCTTATGTATAAAATGAAGGATTATGACTAAATAACTTCTAAATTCCCTTTCAATTTTAAATGTATGATTATACTATTATTCCTTATTAGTGGTTGGATCCCAATTTGTTTCCCTTCCTGTGAAATAGGTGCACAGTGCTAGAAGGAGATGTAAACTTTAAATTCTGTATAAATGTGATTTATCATTAATAACTCATTCTGATCTTTTTTATAAATTGCTCTCCAGAATGCTTGGATTATTTCATGACTCCACCAACAATGTATCAGTACCCCAGTTTTCTCACATTCCCTCCAACATTTATCATTATCTTTTCCTGTCATCTTAGCCAATCTGATAGGTATGAGGTGGTAACCTCAGAGTTGTTTTAATTTGCATTTCTGTAGCTATATCCTTGTGATGATCCTATAATAATTATTCAGTCTCCTCTACACCAGTTTGGTTTCCTTTGCTGGTCCATTATCAATATTACTATCTAAGGGTCAGTTCTAGGACCTCTTTTTTCTCTTAATGAATTCATTTATACTTGTTGATTTAAGTATTTTATTCATATAAATAAACAGATTTAGCCCTAACTTCTTTTCTGATTCCCAATTCTTTATTACCAACTGCCTTTTCAAAACTGGATGCTCCCATTTTAAATTTTAAATTCAATGTATTCAAAATCAAACTTATTATCTCTCTTTCTTCCTTTTCATTCTCACCCTAGTCCTACTTCAAACCTCCCATTTCTCTAGAGCATTTTCATCCTTACAATCTCCCAAGTCCTCAGTCTATGGTTATCTTCACTATCTATTCTCCGTTACTTTATATAGTCAATTTCCAAATCTAGCTATTTCCACCTTCAAAATATCTCCTGCATCCAACTTCCCTTTTCATTAGATGCATAAATATCATTTTAATTCAGACCCCATGTTATCTCCTGCCTGCAATAATATACTTGCTTCATAATTGGTCTCTTTGTCTCAAATTTATCTTCGTTCCAATAAAATTCCACAGAACTGCCAATGATTTTCCTTAAACACAGGTCTGACCATGTTGCCCCTACTCCAGAAACTCTAGTGACTCCTTATTTTAGAATAAACTACAAACTCCTCGGATTAGCTTTTAAACCCTTCACAAACCTGAAAACATAATTTTCTAACTTTATTATTCAAAGGGAGAATGAATACCTAGAGGATCTTTTCTTACTTCTGTCCTTGTCAGACCTTAATAGCAAATATTTCTCTCATGAGAGTTAATTATCTCCCTTCCTATGTGATCCAGTTAAACTGGATTTCTTAGTGTTCCTCACCACACTATATTTCACCTCCTATGTCAGTGCCTTTGCACTGGCCTTTCCCTAAACCTGAAGAATAATCACTTCTATGACATAAAATTCCTTTAAGAGTCTGTCCTTTCTATACCAAACATTTCCTGAAGCACTAGCTGCAAATACTCTCTTTCCCTACCTGCCTCATGTCTAACAACAACAACAACAACAACAAAAAAAAAAAACTTGTACTTATTTTATATTTTATTATATATGTGTATGTTTTCTTCCCTAATTGCTTGTATGTTATATGACTACAAGAAATATTTTATTTTTGTATTTATATTTGCATTACCTAATAAAATGTCTGCTACATAGCATATGATTAATAAATGGTTATTGCTTGATTGATATATTTTCTGAAATGATTTGATTCTGAATGATTCATTCATGATTGAGTACTCTAAGCTTTTTATTTCCTCTGGAAAAATCTATAGTCTTTCTGCTTGGATCCCCTTGAGTTGGAAACATATTACTTACTGCTTTTTTTCCACAATGACAACTGGAGGAAGGGATGGAGGAAGAAGTTCAATTGCCTTTAAAATGTATTGATAACTACAATAAGATAATAGATTAGAAGCATAAAAGTCATTTGTCTATATCTGAAACAACACCTTCCCTTTGATTATTATCATTTGTCAAAATGTTTTTCAAGTAATTAAAGTGGACAACATATTTGAGGAATAAAAGAGACAGCAGCATTGAATGGGGAAACAAGAAAATATAAGAGGCTCATGATTCTGTAGACTGTGAAACTTGAGCATCCCCATTCCCTTATTTCTGCAACCCCTATCCTCAAGGTTCTTTTAGTAAATCTGTATTTTGCTGACTCACAACGTGCCCAGCCCTCTGCCAAGCTCTGCACAGTATACATTGAAAAGATGTATCTTCAGGTGGTTTATATTCTAGTTGGGGAAAGAAGATTAACTCATGAAGCAATGAGAAAACAAATCAATTTTATTATATTATCAGATTGTTAAGTTATGGAGTATAGATTGTAAACCCAAGAGAAATTTAGAAAAGAGAGAATGCACCAGCATTTGCACTGGTTAAGTAATAATTTAAAGTAGTAATTCAGTAGTAGAGTGCATTGATTTTCTGGAGATCTGATTTTTTACTAGATATTGAAGATTTTGTTGAGGAAATGACTAGATAAGAAAATTTCAGCTGATGAAGCAAGCCATATGAATGAAGACACAGAGGAAGAATAAAACTTACAATGCCATCTTTACTGCTATCCAAATAAGTATACAAAATCAATGGGACACAGCCTGGATGTGAGATAAGATGCAAACTGGAAACACAAAGTTATAGAACAGAGAGCTTTATTCAATTATTTAACAAGCATTTATTAAATCTTTAAAATGTGGTAGGCATTTTGCTAAAGTCTAGAGATATAAAGACAAAAAATATCAAATTATCTCAGCTCTTATTCATATATTTAGGGAGATGTATATGTATACACATGAACACACATATACACATACACAAAAATCCAAAGTAATTTGAGTAGAGGAAGCACTAGGAGATAAGTGGATCAGGAAAAATCTCATATAAAAGGTAGCACTTGAGCTAAATTTTGGAGAAAATCAGAGATTCTAACAATTTGCTATGAGGATAGAGTATATTCTAGACATGGGAAATGAAAAGATAAAACAAGAGATGGCAAATAGAGTACAGGGAGAAGGCATAACAAAAAGTTCAGTTTACCTATACCATAATATAAAGGCAAGTGAATCATAAGTCTAAAAAGGTAAGCTGGAATCAGAATGGTGAGAGTTTTAAGTTCCAAATAAAAGTTTGCTTTTGATCCTGGAAATAATAAGGAGCCACTGAATTTTGTTAAGTAAAGGAATTATATAATAATACTTGTGCTTTATGAAAATCATTGTGGCAGCTGTGGATAGAATGGCATAGAGAAGAGAGAGCCTTGAGGCAGAGATATCAATTATAAGATTACTGTGATCTCCAGATGAATGAGTAGAAAGAAGTAAATTGATGTAAGGGATGAGGTGGACTTGCCAACCACTTGAATAAATGGAGTGAGGTAGAGTGGGAATACAAGGATGACTATTTGTATACACACTCAGCCCTCACTTCAGTCACCTCATAGCCCGATAAAACTAGTCCTTCAATCACTCATGACCAGAAATAGGCTAAATGAGCTTCTATGTTAAATTGCCAAAGAGGCAGGGAATGTTGTCCATGCTGGGTATAACTAACTGAAAACTATAAGCTCAAACACACTCTAATGACTAGACCTTCATTGGCCATCCTTTCATCCCTTACCCTCCATTTGTTGAAGAATTTTTCATTCATATCAGACTCTTCATGAATCCAATTAAAATTTTCTTGGCAAAGACACTGGACTGGTTTGCCATTTCCTTCTCCAGCTTATTTTTTATAGAGGAACCGAAGCAAACAAAGTTAAGTTTAGCCAAGTTCATACAACTATGTGAGATAAGATTTGAATTTATGAAGATGACTCTTCCTGTTTCCAAACTCATAGTGCCCTCGTGCCATCTAGCTGCTCCTCATTCTGTATTACAATAGATTGTAGAACAAAGCCTTGTGTCTTATTGAATATTATTTCAGTTCTATTGGTAAATATCCCAAGAGAATGGAGACTAAATAAACTGTAAATTAGCAAAGTAGAAAGATTAGAGCTGAGTATTGTAAACTGGGATTTTATTTCTGATCTTTTACTGACTTGCTAAAAGCCAGTGATTAACCTCTTTGTGCTTTACCATTCAATGAGATAATTCAACTTCCAGTAATAAGTGCCTTTTAGCATATTGTAACATTTTCTGAAGAGTTTAAATATCCTTATATTAAAGGTGTTAATTAAGAATAAAAAAGCATTTTTTAAATTTCTGTTTTTGTCACTGTAGCAGAACTTGAACAAGGAGCTAAAAAGAATATAAGCAGAGGATATTTATTATTCCTAGGTCAGTTAACTAGTAGTTCAAGCTCAAAATTATTTATCCAAATTGAGAAAAGCAAAGTAAATACTAACATCAGTAACTCAATTTGATTTAATTCCATTTAATTCAATAAACAGTAAGTGGTAGTACTCTGTTTAGGACATTAAGTTAATATTAATCCCACTCAATAAACTCTCAATAAACAAATAATTGTTAATTTAATCTTTACATCACCAGTATTTATTTCTATATCTTTCATCTCCTCTCAGTCATCTTTTATAACAAAGAATTAAAAGGAAAAAAAAGAAAAAGAGATGAGGGAAATCAGCAAAACCAATTAACATATGGAAAAAATCTGTTGTTATTTGCAATATTTCATGTTTTTAGAATGCACACTTTTGCAAGAGTCAGTGTAGTGTCTGTTCATATCACTTCTTTGAGAGTAAAGCTGTTCATTATATTTTCATATTATCTAGCTTTATAGTATTGTGGTAATTTTCTTCCCTTGGTTGAAGGCATTGCATATATTATTTTTCTTTACTTTCATCTATTAATACGTCTTTTCAATGCTTCTCTATGTTTTCTATATGTCTTCTCTATTTCATCATGTTGTTTCCATGATATTCACATGCCACAATTGGGTTAGCCATTCTCTGATTCATGGACATCTACTTTATTTCCTATTATTTGTCACACACACAAAAAAGTAGTACTATAAATATTTCAGTGAATAGTAATCTCTTTTTTTCAATACCTTCTTAGAGTATTGACTAGCAATGAACTATCTGGATCAAAAAATACAAACATTTTAGTCACTTTATTTGCATAATTCCAAATTGTTTTACCAAATGGTTTACTAAATGGTTTTACCAATTTATAGCTGCATTGACAGCGTGTTAATGGGCTTGTCTATTCACAATTCATCCAACATTCACTGTCATCTTTGGTTATCTTTATCAATTAACTAAATCTGAGGTGTAATCTCAGGGTTATTTTGATTTATATTTCTGTTATTTTTAGTTATTTGATTGCTAATAATTGTCCTTTTGAGAACATGTTCACATTCTTTTATTCTCTTTCTTCTCTTAAGGTTGGCCAGCTACGAGGCACATTAGAAGGAGCAGTGGGCTTGGAATCAGGAAGACTCAACTTTCTGAGCTCAAATCTGGCCTCGGATTTATTTGTTGGCTGCATTCTAGACCCTAAGCAAGTCATTTAACACTATTTATCTCATTTCTTCATCTGTAAAAATTATTTAGAGAAAGAAATAGCAAACCACTTCAATATCTTTGCCAAGAAAACCCCTAAAATAAAGTCTCAAAGAGTTGGGCATGACTGACACTACTGAATGAAAACAACAACAAACCTTTTAAAGTTATATTGATGCTTTTCCAAAGTGGCAACATAAAACTTTCAGTCAAATCAGATCATCTAAAAAATACCATAGCAAGGATGAAAAATGATTGTGCAATGAAACAAAAATTGTATAAAACCAAAGAGACACAGCAATAGGCTCCTCCATCAAGTCCAAGGCAGGTCAAGAAAATAGCTGGATCTTTGGAATCATTCCAGTCAGGGGAGATGGAGGACAAATGAAGTCAGTATTCTTTTGGGGGCCAGATTGTCAATGTGAGAAAGTCAATTCACAAGAACACAGAAGATATATGCAAATGCTTGGAGCACTGTATAAATCTTGAAGCCAAAGCTATCTCCATCTTGTCACTGTGAACCAGGGGACAAAATCAACTCTGGTATGTGATCACACAAAGAAATAAAAATAGGAAAGGGGCTGTGAGCATATCAGGCAACCAAGAGACAAGGATTGAAACAGAAGTTGAAGGCTGGGCCCAGTTACCTGTCTCAGCCCAAGTATTCAGAAAAAGGCAGGGACATGGATCAGGGGCAAAGATTGTCTATGCTATAAAAACCCAATCCAGGAACTGGGTTTGGAAACAGTAGTTATAAGAAAAAAATCCCTAATAAAAAATGAAAAGATATTAAAAGTTAAGAGAAGTCTAATTAAATCAAAGTAACTTCAAAATAAGTACAAACAGAATTTTAAGGGAATAAAAGAACTGGCCACAAAGATTCCAAGAATGAACTTTTAAAAACATAGCCAAATATGTTTTGGAGTAAAAAACTCCAAAAAACACAATATTGTAAAATAATTCAATTGTTTGATTTTAAAAAAAGAAGAAATTACAACATTATGAACTTTTGTCTCATCAGAATAAATGCAAATGAAAGTTTTTGATGGGGAGAGGATTTAATTATTGATGCAGTAAAGTTTCTTTAAGTGTTCCAATTTCATTCCACGTTTGTCTTTCATTTTAAATGTTTTCTATGTGAAGAAAATTAGTGGATACTGTTTTCTTATCTATTCTGCTATTTTCTTTTAATTTAATGAATTTTTCAATCTGTTAGCATTGTATGTTATGATTTCGTGGTTTTAGGTTTATGTTTCCTTCCATTTACTTATTTTGTATTTATTTTAATATCCATTCTTTTAGATTATTGATCTGTCCCTGAGGTCAATTTTGCTTATGCCAATTTGCTATTTATTTATTTCCACCAGATCTGAAGGCTTTTATTATTATTATTACTTATGCCAAATGGATAATTTTTAATTATCTGGAAAGTTGGTTTATGTGAAACTGCTCATTCCCTGATCTTTTAATTGTTAATAACTAAATACTATTATTAGTATATACATCTGTTTTTAAGCTCCTTTCAGACTTTAGCTGACCACATCTGGCTATGGAACAATTGGATAAATAGCTATATATAGCTTTATTGATAACTTAGGAATTGGCCTTGTCTCTGTCTTTTTCTTTACTCATTCATTCACAAGACTGAAAATTGTCCAGAATAGCAGCATCTGACAAGAATTACAGCTGAGTAGAGTGCAGTGGAGTCGGATCCATTTGAGACTATCAGGAAAGGTCTATGAAAGCAGATGGAAGCAGACCTGGCAAGAACAGTATGATGACATCACCAGAGGAATCCCTGAAAAATGAAAGGCTTTAATTTCCCCTTGCTACATACCTCCTGGTCACAAGTGTTCCTTATGTTTGCAGCCTTCTACACAAAAAGGAATATATGTGTGCATCTCATCTCTTGTGTCTTGTTCATACATGTTCCTTGTGTCCATACCTCTTATTGTGAGAGTTCCCAGTTTCTTGAGTAGGTTTCTTGAGAGCCTAAATATAATCTATCATTCATGTGTACAAGACTGCAGGTCAAAAAATGAGTAGACAGCCTGAAATAAATTAAAATTTATTGATGAATTGAGGAAGACTGCTTCTAGGTAGCAGCTATAGCTTCTTAGGTTACAAATTAGGATTTCATTACCATTTTAGGCTATCTTATATAGCCGATAAATGGCATTCTACAGCAGGAATGAAATGGGGAACACGTGCCATCTTTTAAGTCCTAGGAATGGCAAAAGGTCAGGCTTATTCCTGTGGGAAAATGCATTTCTCAACAGTTGATCTCATCAGAAGATCCTGTACAGATAATAAATCTCCAAAATAGTTGAAGTCTCCTTCAAGATAAAATCTGTCTGATTCATCCTCAGCTGCCTGGGAATGAATAAAATGCCGCCAGGAAGTTTCTATTTTTTGTTGTTGTTATTGTTTGGTCTTTTTTCAGTTGTTTTCAACTCTATGTGACTTATTTGAGACTTTCTTGGCAAAGATATTGTAGTTTTTCCAAGTCATTTTACAGATAAGGAAACTGAGGAAAACATGGTTAAGTGACTTGCTAGGCTCACACAACTGGTAATTATCTGAAGTCAGATTGAGATTCAGAAAAATGAGTTTTCTAGATCCCAGGCTCAGCATTCTATCCACCAAGCCAACTATCTCCTGAGGGTTTCTATTTATATAGTTCTATAGATCTGTTTCTTTGATATCTATGGCTACTTTCTTTGGGGAGATTATTTCCCAAAACCCAGAGAGTTCATGTGTATCCATAATTTATGTTTATCATCATATATTCTCTACTTGTGTCCATTCTTTCCATAAACATTTTTGGATTTTAGGATATTACACTACAAGTTTAGAAGTCACTTTAGTCATTATTTTGTCACTACTTTGTTTACTATATCATTTCACAGAATTTCTTTTTTTAATATTCATTATGTCCTCTGTCTAACTGTACAAGATAAACAAGAATCAGGCTTGACACTATATGAGCATAACATTTAAAATAAGTAAACTAATTATAGCAAGATTTGAAGAAATATATCACTGATAAACAATCTAAATCCCTCCCCCCACAAATACTCATGATAAACTATTTTTCTTAACCTATTCCTGGGGTCTATACATTGACTGAGTGAAACAGCTACTTCTGGATTCTTTATTGGCAAGTAGTTTAAAAAAAAAAAAAACTTGTGACTTTTGCTTCACAACAGGCTGACTTGACATTTCTGATTGTCATAAGCTTTCTTGGACTGCTAGTTCAGCTTTCATTATCTGTGAACCCATTTCCTCTCTGTCTCTTTTCATGAGGAAATAACTGCTTTTTTCCTCCATTTAGCTTGGCAAAAAACCAGAGAGAGAGATTATGATCATACCTTGTTGGCACAGTGGAATGATTCCCCTTTGAAACTCCTTTTCCATTCATAAAGAAGTAATTTTCCTCTCTCAAAGAAGAGACTTCCCTTTAGGCTTCGTTTTATTAATTACTTTTATGTACATATAATTAGTCTCTTTAGGATTATCTCTAACTTTTGTTACAATGTGATTCTGGAACTCCTGTCATCTTCTAGATTGTTTTCCAATACTGGTTAATGGAAAAGATATGAAACATTTTTGAAGGACCATACTCTGCCCCCATAGTATTAGATTATATAAGAAGAATAGAATACTGTGTCTCTGGAGTGAGTGAGTGTGTGTGTGTGTGTGTGTGTGTGTGTGTGTGTGTGTGTGTTTTAGGAGAAATCTGTAATGGTTCTTCTAATCAATGAAGTTCCCAAATCCCCATCAGATATTTCTGCTTATTCTGTTATGTGAGTACAGTGAGCCTCCAGTTCATCTAAATTAGCTTGAAGGAAATAATTTCATTCATATGTAGTAAATCAGTAAAAACTAAGCACTACTAGAAGTTAGCTGAAAGAATTGTTAGTAGAGATTTTTAGTAAGGCTTCTTTAGTTTTGAGACATATCCTACAGGAACCTCAGTTTCTTCCTGGCAATTATGCACATTAGGACAAAGAACATAAAGCCTTAAAACTGTTGAGAATTAGGAACAGGGATAAATTTGAAGAGAACATATTGAGAATCAAGAACAAGATTTAGGAGATAAAAATAAGAAAAGTTGGTGATTGAAAAAGAATGAGAGAAAGAACAATGAGAGATTGAGGAAAAGAAAAGGAAAGAAAGTAGGGACAGAAAAATACAATAAAGAGAAACATAATAGAAAACAACTGAGTGAAAAGAGTACAAAATTCAGAAGATTGGGTTCTGGAATTTATTCAAAGAAGAGAGATCACAATTGTGAAGGGACTTGATTCCAAGAATCCATTGAAGGGCCTAAAAGTATCCCATCTGAGAAGAGGAGATACTTTCTATGTGTATGTATGTATACGTGAATGCATGAAGGGACATGCTGAGACATAATTACATTCTCTAAGTATTTGAAAGACTCAAATGAAAGAGAAATAGACTTATCCTTTTTGGCCCTAAAGGAAAGAATATAGGTCAGTGTTTGGAAGTAATAGAAATATAGGCTTTAGCTCTACAGTTACATAAGGTAAAAACCTCCTAACAATTAAAATTGTAATGAAATGCAATGAACTACATCAGCAGGTAGCAAGGGCCCTACCACTGGATATCTTCAAGCAAAAGTTGGAAAAATAACTTGTTGGGGATATTGTAAAGGAAATTTATGTTTCAAGTATAGATCAGACTAGATGGCTTTTGAAATTGCATCTAACTCTTTTGATTCTATGAATCTAATCTTAGCTTCCTGTTATATGTCAGCCATGACAGATCTATTCAAATCATCACTTCTCCAATCACTATCTGAGCTCTAACTCTTAGGAATGAGGTCTTCAATGTTGAGTGTAGTTAGTAGAGGAATTGATCCCTGGAGTAAGGAGGCAGAAGGCTCTGATAGAGGTCAGTTTAGTTCCATGGTCCTATCCTTTGGGGAGGTGATCCAGTCTGAAATCCAAGTTATGGCAAACCCCTGAGACTCACCCTCTGTTGAAATCCCAGTAATGTTCCTGAGGTTAAATTTTCCCTATAAAACCTACTTATGGGCCATCCTATCACTGTTATCTTCGAGTTAGTCTGCCACAACATTCTGCCTCATGGTGTATTTCTCCTTACGCCCCCTTCCCTCATGCTTATTGGTCTCTCCCCTAACTCCACAATGATTCCCAACCCCACTTCCCCTCCTTACAGCTAACTAACTTTTTTAGGGTGCTAAATCCCTTTTAGGATTTAGCCGATTAACTAAGGGCAAGCCCCAGCCTCATGGGGTTTCCCTTTCTACTGAGTAATTTTCAATTCCACTGGGGAACTTGTCTTTCATATGCTTTCCCACTTTACATCATACTTACCATTCTCGGTGTCTATTGTATCCCTTCATTTTGTCTGTAACCCATTCCCCTAAACAAATTCCCTTTTGCCAAAGAGAATGGCCATTGTGAATTCCTCACATGACCAAACCCCAACTTTTGGTGCCTGCCATTATTTGGTGCCAAACCCCACATTTTACAGGACATCATTAATACCTCAATTGCCACAGGTCAGCTTTTACCTTGTCCTTCCAAGGTCAAGCCTTTTCAGCACCTGACAGCCTGCTCTAGCCAAGTAATTTCCATATCTCACAGAAAACGTAGGCTCTGACTCATGTCACTCAAGTTTGATATTTCAGATTTGTTTTATCTAGTTTGTCATTCCTTCTTCAACACATTTTACATTTTACAGATGAGGGAATTTTACATTTTACAGATAAGGAAACTGAGACAAAGAGGGGTAACTAACTTCCTAAGGATTATAGTTAGTAACTGTCTGAAGTCATATTTGAACTCAGTTCTTCCTGACTCCAGGTTGAATATGGACTCCTGAGCTGCCCTACTTTTAATTGCCTGTGCCTGGAAGAAAATCTAGAATTTAATTCTATTTCTCTAGACATTTACTTGCATTTGACCATCAGTTGGGAATCTGGGTTGGAATCCCAGCTCTGGCCCTTCTTTCCCTTTGTAAATCTGGACAAATCACTCCTCTTTGGAGGTCTGTTTCTTCGTGGGTAAATGAGTCTTGGACTAGATGGCCTGTGGCCATAAATCTATGATTATATTTTATATATGATATTATCTATTGTATTACTTATTATTATATATTGTATAATTCATATATTATATTTTACAATACCTTATTTGGGAACATTGACAGTCACCTTGACTTATGTCTTGCCACTGAACTCTGATGAGTCTGGAAGAAAGAATGAAGCTGAAGAGTGAGACTGATGACTTTGTGTGGTTCTGTGTCACTTAAATCCAGTTAATTTGTGAGTCATCATTCTCATGATATCACTGGTTGTCTTTGAAAAAGGACAAACAACAATAACATATTGATGGGACTTGGGCTTCTAGGTTACTTTCCCCACCCATTTCCATCCCATATTTATCTCTTTTATGTGCTATCTTTTCACATTAAAAGAAAGGAAAGGAATCACATAGTCTCCTTTTTACAAAAGATTTGGGGAAAGCGAAGAAAAAAGTGAGATCATGATGTTACAGCAGAAAGAATATGGGCAAAAAGAGTTTGGAGAAATGGGTTTGTTCTAGTTCCATCTCTTCTACTGATTCATAACCTTCACTAAGGCACTTGTACATGTTTCTCTTCCATAAAATGAATAGATTCTGCTAGACAGACTTGAAGTTCCTTTCCAATCCTGAAATTCCAAATTCTGGCTTTTTATTCTAAGATGAAATCCTTTTCTTATTTTTTTTTCTCTGTCTAATGTTGATTTCAAGGATTGTTTATTCATATAAAAGTTTAAAAGTTGAATAGTCTTAATTTTTATTGGAAAGATTCTAATCATTTAGAACAGTGGTGAACTAAATCCTCTAGTCTATCCATGAGCCTGTTCAATTCTCTGACATTTAATAATGAGTGAGACCATAATTCAGAAATGCTCATTCCTAATGTCATTCCCTTAATTCTCCACATGACTCATATATTCTCTGTTGGGTTTGTGCTAGGAAGAGAAATCTTAGGTTCAACAACAGTAATTTAAGTTTTTTCTAACTTATTAAAAACAAATTATTTATCTTTCTATGCAGCTGACTATTACTGCAATTTCTATCATGAAAAAATGGACTGACATGAATTGTTTTTCAAATTAGAAAATAATTATTTTATTTATTATCTCTCCTTCCCATTGACACACCCTGTAGAATAACACAAAAATAAAGATAATAGAAACATGGAGCCCTTATAAGAAATATTTATAATCTGATGAAACAAACTCCACATTAGCCATATCTAAAAATGCATGACTCATTCTACAGTCTTCATCATCTCTCTGACAAGAGGTGGATTGCACATTTCTTTAGTTTTCTTGACTTTTGATTTATTATTTAATTGATCAATTTTAAAGTCTTTCAAGGTTATCGGTGGTGGTGGTGTTTTAAAATAATGTTTCATAATATAAATTGTTAACTCAGTTCTTCTCACTTAACTCTGCATCAGGCCTATAGAACATTTTCTAGTTTCCTCTGAAACTGTCTATTTCATAATTGTTTACAGTACAGAATATTTCATTACATACATAAACCATAATTTGTTCAGCCAATTCCCAACAGGTGAGCATCCTCTTCATTTCCAATTTAGGGCTACTATCAAAAGAGCACATATAAATTTGGATATTCTTTTAATCTTTCCTTGATCTCTTTGAGATATAGGCCTAATAGTAATTTAGTTTTCTTAATATCATATCTGATGGATATGAAGTGGAATCTGAGAGTTTTTTTAAATTCCATTTCTCTGATTATTAGTGATTTGTGGCACTTTTTATATGAATGTTGATAGCTTGGATTTCTTCTTTTGATAACTGTCTGTTCATATCCTTTGACTATTTGTATATTCAAAAATGGATCAGCATTAAAAAGTCAAATCAGGTCATTGTTTATTTTAGGCCTTTAAAAGAAATACTTGCTGCTGAAGATTATTTTTTCCAGTTCTCCTCCCAATTGTAGTTGCATTAGATTTGTTTGTGCAAATGTTTTTTGTCAATTTCATTTCAAAGACTTTACACTCTATAGATTATACAATAGGAAATAGATAACTAAATATAGAATAAGTTGAGGACAAAGATAGAAAATTAATAAGTAGAAGGATCAAAAAAGGCTTTGGGTAGGAGGTGATCTTGAAGAAAAATAGAAACTTTGTAATATTTAGAGAAGATAAAGGGAATAAATTGATAGACAGACAGATAGATGATGATCAATATTCTTTCATTATTCCTACCCTTTTTCTTCACTGGGAGCCTTTATATATAACAAATGGCATTTTTAAAAAATAACAAAAGGAAAAAAATTATCCAATGCCACTGACTAGATGCTTCCCCCTGCTTTACTTCCCCAAAACTTTAGTCAACTAGCCTTAAATAGGTTTAAGAAAAGGGCATTTACCAATGTAATAAAATAATAGCAATTGGTAATAACATACATTCCCCCATATGAAGGTCTGTGATCTAATATATATAACTTAGGAGAAATATATAACTTAGGAGAAAAAAGCTTCAAAAATAATGAGGTTTGGCCAAAAGATAACTCACAATCTTTTTGCTCCCATTCATAGAAGGAAAAGAAAAGGAAACTTTTTAAAATACTATCTCATTCCTAATTCATAATTGTGGAAACAGAAGCAGACTTGTTCAGCACACAGCTTGTAAGTGCAAGACTGGGAATTTGAACTCAGGTCTTCCTGATACTAGTCCCACAGTTCTATCTACTGCATTATCCAGCCATCTTGTGCTTTCTCAAGTTCGCCTTACACATAACAAATTTGGTCTTAGTTTGACCTTTGTTCCTGATGTATAGTCCTGATTTAGGGACTTCATTAAGGATACTCATGGGAACATGCAAAGTCGAAATTCTCTTGTACCCTTTAAAATTGAAAAGTCTTCATGGAATCAAAAGTGGGGAAAGGAGAGGAAAGCTGACTAAAGCTAAAACCAAGACTTATTCTTCCTCACAGACAGTTTTTCCTCAAAGATAAGCTAGAAAGCTATATGCTGTAATTTCTGGAATTACATCCCATTCTAGCTAACTCCACTGTTTTTATACAGAGCCCAGAGGACATAACAAAATCCTCCAGCCAATTGCAACAGACCTCTTGTTTATCATCATTTCACTTCATCCATTTCACAGACTTTATTCTTTCTTTCTAGATAAGGTCTTTTGATTGATTGAGATTTATTCTCACATAATTAAGATATCAACAGCTAAAATGAGATAGAGTAAACTCAATTCCACTTACATTGGGAATTGTTTATTATCACCATCTCCTCCCAAACATACACTTGGTTCAAACTTTGATAGTCTCTGACAGGGCTATATAGATACCCTTGCAGCTGTCCCTGAAGATGCTATTCATCACTCCCTTTCTCCCAACACATACATACACACACACACACACACACACACACACACATATACACACAGTCCAAACCATATAAACTACAAAAGACAGTTCCCTTAAACAATGACTCAGATTTTTCACCACCTCCCAGAATCCTATATTGACTCCCTATAACATAGCATAATAAATTCTAAATTCTGATTATTTCTAAAGTCGTCATTCATTCCAAAGTCTATACCAAACAGCATTCTCACAACTTAGTAATGAGTACATCAATCCACAGTTGATTGTTCTATTCAAAGTTAATATATAGATCTAATTTCTAGCAGACTGATCTCTCTAGTCAAGCAACACTCACCTCCAGAATTTTCCTTAAATTCTCTTGACCCTAAAATAGCCTTACTTCAAACAACTTGCAAGGCATTTCCCTTTCACCCTATAAAAGTATTTTTGAAATTAGTCTCCCATTTTTCTGAATAAACAAAAGAGAGCATAGGTTTAGAACTACAAGTGAACAAAGAGGTCATGTAGTCCAACTTCCCTTATTTTAGAAATGAGGAAATGGCAAGTCAGGGAGTGAAGGGGTCATTGTGCTCTTAAAATTTATTAGGATCTATTTGAAATATAATGCATAGATAAAAAGATAAATAACAGTATAAGAAAGCCTAAGAAGTGGAGTACATATAGAGGGATAGGCATAGGGAGCATTTGATTTAGAGTCAAGAAAAACTAGTTTCAAATCCCTCCTGAGATATTTACTAACAATATGATCTGGAAAAAGTTATTTAAATTAATATTTACAACTGTGGTTGACTCTTTTCAACAATAAGGTAATTCAAGGCAATAAGACTGTAATGGAAACTGCCAACCACATCTAGAGAAAGAACTACAGAGACTGATTATAGATAGTATTTTCACCTTTTTTGGTGTTTGATTGCTTGTGCTTTTTTTTTTTTCTATTCTGTTTTTTTCACTTTTGACCTGATTTTTCTTCTGTAGCAGGATGAATACAGCACATTTAATCTGTATTGGATTGCTTCCTGTCTTGAGGAGGGGTTAAGGAGGAAGGGAGGGTGAAAAATTTGAAACACAAGGTTTTCAAATAGAAAACTATCTTTGAGTGTATTTGGAAAAATAAAATATTATTAAAATTAACATATAGCATTATATATTATTATAATATAATAATACTATAGTATTATATCATAACATTATGTAGCATTATATTATATATCAATATATGAGTTACTTTATTATAACTTATGAGTTATTCCTTAGTTTTTCCATCTGTAAAATTGGAGAGAAAGGGTCCAATTTGATAGCCTCTAAGGTACCTTGCAATGCTAAATCTATGATCCCCTGAACCTTGTCCTGACAGCAAAACCAGGAATTCAAAAGTATCAGAAATTATCAAGTGTTTAGGCAGTGGGAGAAATCACCTCAAGTGGGCTTGGAGCTATGGAGGCCCTGTGTCTGCCCCCTAAGTCATTGCTCACAGGCCTGAAGCTCCTACTGTGCCCATGCAAATCCCTGTGGAGTGGACTTGCAATTTAAATAAGGCAATGCTCTGGAAGTTCAGGGCTTCTCTTCTAGTCTGCTGCTGGCAGCAGCCCTGAGCAGGCAGAACAAATATCTAGCAGCTGAATGTATTTGGATTGGTATTCAAAAATATTCTATGTGCCAAATATGGGAAGCACTGATATTCATGCTACTCAGCAAATGTGTTACTCAATTTGCCCAACCCTAGGAAGCCCATTGCACTCCCCTCTGCCTTCCTCAAATGAGATGCCTGAAGAAATGGAATAAAATCAGACCATGATATCAGGAGCTAAGGATATAGTCCATCAGCATTAACCTTTTTCCCTTGGTTTGGCATATGCACCTTAATGAAAGTCACAAAACAGCAAGCAGCCCTTTTACTGGTTCTTAGGAAAATGAAATACTACAGAAGCCTAATGCTTTTAACATGATAGATCCACTATGGGGAAGCAGAAGGAGCCAAGGGACGTGAGAGTAAGGGAAAGAGAGAGGGGGATGCATTAAAAAGGAAAGAAGATGTGGCAATTTAAGCATAATTGAAAGGAGCAAGAATGAATAGCCAAGAGAGGGAATCTTACAGAAAAAATAAAATAAAATAAACCCCAAATATGGAAGCAAAATACATGCATATATGTCTGACTGGTTCACTTGCATATGAAATCCTTTTTAGAATGTGTGTGTGTGTGTTTTATTATGTTGTATATTTGTAGATAATATAAGTCAATAAGATTTGACCTTAAGCAAGGCTTTCTCCTATCACCAGAGCAAGGCCAGGGGAGGAGAAGAAAAAGAAATGAGAATAGCATGTGCATTTTAGGAGTTTGGCAGAACACCAGGAAGGTGGAAGCTTAAGCAAAATAAAACTCAGATTGGAACTGAGCAAGATTGGGGGTGGGATGGGGGAAAGAACATAAAGAGAGTGAAAATCTAGCTGGAAATTTTTAAGTAGTCCAGAAAGCGAAATATATAAAAATTGAAGATGGGATTCAAAATAGAAAAGAAAGAAGGTTTAGGGGAGGGGAGTTCTTATTTATTTTTGTTAATGATTTGTTCATACATAATTAATGTTAAAGAAAGATATTCTAGAAGCCTAAAAGGATTTTTAAAAATTATTATTATTTTCACCTGCACTTAATAAATCCTTGTTGACTGAAAGGCAGCATAGTACAGCATAAATTAATCTGAAAACAACAAAAATCCTAATATTTATTTAGTGCTTACTATGTGCCAGGATTGTACTAAGCACTTTACAGTTGTTATCTCATTTGATCTTCACAACATCTCTGTAAGGTAAGTGCTGTTGTTGTTCCCATTTTACACATGAGTAAACTGAGGCAAATTGGAATTAGGTGATTTGTGAAAGGTCTCACACACACAGTTAATGTCTGAGACCAGATGTGAACTTGTTCTGCCTGACTCAAAGCCTGTAAGCCTCTCCACTTTGCCACCTAGTTGCATCTAATCTAGAGTCAGAAAACCTAATACCAATTATGCCATTTACCAGTTCTGGGAACCAGTTATTTAATATCCTCACTTTTAAAATGAAGCTTTGAATCTGAAGACTTCTTAAAATCTCTTCCAGATGAAAATCTATCACCCAGTAGGTAGAATTTCTAAAATTGCTAGAAAATAAGGAGAAGGCCACGATTGTCTGTGAGGTGCCAGAATGTGTTGCTGATAGATGACATTGTCATTTTTCCCTGGATACTCTGGCAAGTTGGCAACTCCGGAGATTTTTAGATGATCCAAATGAATCAGGAGCCTGGAGAAGATCCAACTCTGACAAATGAGAAGAGTTGAGAGTGTATTTCCATCATTGGCTACAATACAAGTCCTCGTGCTTTCTTGAAAGTCCGATTAGCTATTGCTTCTTTGACAGGCTGTGGCAGCTCAAGAATGGAGTCTGAGATTTTAGAGGCAGTAAGGATAGGGGAGAATTTGGCAGACTTCCCCCCAACTGCCCTAGAATGAAATATTGGACACCAGGCTGAGAATTAGAAACCAGAGGTCTTTTGAGGGCTGTTTTAGTGTAGCCAATGGGAAATGTGACTGGACAAAGTTCCTTTCCTTTTCTATAAGATTTTCTATGAGATTTTATGTGATGAATATCACAAAAATAAAGCACAATAATCTCATCCTAGGAAAAGTGCTGGCTTGAAATGACAGGAGAGAGGATGAATTGTTCAGGACAATAGTGAGCAGGAAGAGAGTTCCGTATCTCTACTGAGTCTGAAATATTACATGCTGGGAGTATGTGCTTTCAACAAGCAGCAAATATTTGTTTCATGTTAGTGTACAGGGTACTCAGTATCTGTTTTGATGTGGTTGTAGAGACAAGTTTGACAGAGAGAAAGAGTGAGTGATCTCTCTGAAGACAGAATCAGTTGTAAAATATGTATACATGTATAAAACACATATGAATTAATTTAAGAGCCAGGAACGAGTCTGTTCTTCAAACTATAGGCTGTCAATTGGTTCTCTCTGTGTGTGTTTTTGTGTGTGTATGGCCTCAGTAAAAAAAAAAAATCAGCACCAGCACACTACCCTCCATGCCCAATTACAAATTCAACAAGATTTCCTAAATTGAAGATGGAGAGCCATGTTGTGTTAGTGCTCCCCTATGGACCTACTGAGAGGATCAAGAGAATTTTCAGCATAATAAAAACAAAATCGAATTCCTCATTCAGTCTAGCAAGTGGAGAGGATTATTTAACTCATTCAGCAACAAAAAATCAGCTTTCTTAAAGCATATTTTTACAGTTCTCTCTCTTCTCTGTGCTGTGTAGAAAACATTCTCCCATCCCCCCATCCACACTCTCTCTAACACTCCCTCCCTCCAGGAGAAAAAAACAAACAAACCAGTGATGTTCAGAGGCTTCCAAAAATTATGATTCTTCAGTTACTGATCATATGGCTCCCATTTTCTGAGAAAGCTAGTATTTCATGGCCAGCTTTTTGAACCTCATTTTCAGAGACAGATAATATTCCAAAACAACTGCCTTCTTAGAAATTCTGGGTAAATGATGAAGAGTATCCCCCACTTCTGTATTTTTCTAAAGTTATGTTTATGTCCTCACTCTTACAGTGAAGTATGTCTTGATCTGGTCTCAAGTTGGTAAGGTCCTCTATGAGTCAAGGCATTTAGGGGGCTTCTAGGGATATACTGCTCCATTCTCCCGGAAGAAATTAAAAATACTATTAGATTAGAAATCTCCTAGATAGCAGCAGTTCCCTCTGGGCTATTCAGCAATAACAAGAGTATTAGTGCGATTTCCCACTGTGACACCATAAGAGTAATAACATTTCCATGGTATTTTGTAGAACTATAGTAACTTCAGCATATACAAAGTTCAAGCACCCAAGGCAGAAAAGTTCTTCTTCTGGGGAAATAAATAAATAAATACTGAGATGAATGAATGAATAAACAAACAAATAAAAGAGTCAAATGATTCTTAAAAGGCAGGGAACATTAAAAAAGATTTTGTGAATATGGAAAGTTTTGTTTTGTTTATTTGTTTGCTTGTTGTTTAAACCAGATTTTCTCAAGAAACCTTCTAGATATTGTGACAAAATGAATATTACAAGAAAAGAAGTATCTATACCAAGTTCCAAGTGACTGATCAAACAAAATATTACGCTATGCAAAGCAATGTCATGGAGCTGGATGAATCTAGCTCATGCTGAGTCCAAGTCTAATATGTTTCCTATTATATCAGACTCCTTTCATAAGTTTATTCTGTTCCTTGACACAGAATACATCCTTTCTAACAATTAACTGCCTGGTTTTTCAAATCCTCTCAAACTTTCTTCTTCTTCAGGGAAAACAGAGTAGAAAAAGTCCTTTAAAACTGACAGACCTGAGTTCAAGTACTGCCTCTGATGTTTCCCTACTACATGCTTGTAGTTGAATGGTTCATTTAGTTTTGTCTAGCCACAGTTTCAATAAGCAAGTATGTATCATGTTCTTATTTTATACTAGGCACTATATTCAGTTGGATTAGATGGCCTCAGAGGTCCCTCCCAGATCTAGATCACTGATCTGTCTGTTCTCCTGGGACATCATTCTGGGTTGCAATATTCAGATTGCCTTTTTCTGTAGAAGCTCTAGTTTGTTATTGTCAGATGTTAAGTGCCCAGAATTGAATGCAATGCCTCATACTTTTAATCAATACAGCTTTCAACCTTGTCAATTTGCTTTAATCTCTCCAAATTTGCTTTATTTTCACATGCTAAGACTGCTAATGGGAAGCTTATCTGTTATCTCAAGAGGTACAGAGATGGTATTGCCATTCTGTCATTACCATAGAGACATTTCCAACTGTACACATAATTTGAATAGCTTCCAGAGAGCTTAGAGATAAGGTGAGGGTTTTCTCAGGTGTTTATGTCTATTACCAAGAAGGCAAAATGAGCAAAGCCTAGTTTGTTTGCTTGACAAACAAATGGAAACAAGATAAGACAGCACTTAGAGATGGACCTGTTTCTCTAGAAGGCACAGCAAAGCTTTCAAGACTCTTTAGTATGTTAGGACTGTTGTATTGTTTAAAAAGACAAATTAAAATTAAGTGGATGTTCTATCTCCCTTTTAAAAGGAGAAATGGCATGTTTTCTGAACAATGTAGTTCATTCAGTTCAGCATTGCAAACATAGAACTTACTAGTATGCAATTATAATAATAGATTACACTTATATAATTAATGATTTGAAAATGTTTTCACATATTATTTAGCTTCAAATGTCACCTCCTACAAGAAATTTTTTTCTGATTCTGTCAATAGACAATTCATGAAATTATTTTTATTTATTTAATCCAAGCCTATATTCTTTCTTCCAGTAAAAGGGAAATTCCTTGGAAGCTGAGACCAGTTTTTTGTATATTTCTGGAACTCCAGAGACTATCATGTACCTGGCACATGGTAATCATTTAATAAATGCTTGCTGAGTTTAATAGAATCTAATTCATCCTCATATCTGCTTTGTAGAGGAGGTAGAGGTTATAATTCTTATTTTAGCAATGATGTACAAATCAGATTCAAATTATAAACTACAAAGTTAATATGATACTTGAACTCAACAAACTCTCCCTTGCGCTAAGGAGATAGTTGTCATTGGGTTAATTATCCAGTAAGGGTGTTTGAATAAACTTAAAACTCATCACAAGCTGGCACAATGGAGAGAGCACCTGGGTCTAGAGTCAGGAAGACCTGAGTTCAAATGCAGCCTTAGACATGTAACAGCTGTGTGTCCCTGGGCACGTCACTTCACCTTATTTGCCTCACTTTCCTCCTTTGTAAAATCAACTGGAGAGGGAATGGCAAATCACTCCAATGTCTTTGCCAAGAAAATCCCAAATAGGGTCGTGAAGAATCAGATGTGACTAAAACAGGAATAACAAGAAGTACAATATCTGAGTTAACCCCCAAATGGTGCTCAATTTGAGCAAAGCTCCTTCTGGCTCAGGAAGTAGTTATTTTTTTTTTTTTTTAACAAGTTGCTATGTCTCTGTTGGAGGACACTCAAAGCTTACAAACATCTTGGTTTCTTTCCTCATCAACATGGCAGCCCCACTTTTCTATGCTTGGAACAGAAGTGGCTTTTTTTAACGCCTTGCTGTCCAAGTTATAATTTAGTCTAACAGTTTACAATAGTCAGATGTTGAGATATGAAATCAACTATTTGCATCTTATTCAGAGCACTCACCTCTTAGGGATTGTCCACTTAATTTACTTCCAAATGTATAGATTCAAATATGTAGTGATCATATCGATTTTCATAACAGAACAAAATGCTAAAGAAACACAAACTTTCTTCTCTATGTCTACAAATTTCCCTAATTCTAGAGTGTGAACAAAAGACCTCTCAAGTACATATACCAATGATTCATGGGAAGAAATACTCCCTGAATCTCAGCTCTATAGATTCAAAAAGAAGAGGGAAGGTAATATTTTGTAGCTCACCAGCCAACAGACAAATAGATGTCATAATGACACCTCAGTTGATGATGACTAATGCTAACTGTGACTTCAATTCTAATTGCCTAAATCAGCATGACTATTCTCGTATATTTTGTATACTTGCTGCTCAAACTTCAAGCGCTGGTATTTGAGAACAAAAGAGTAAAAAGAAAGTCAGAAAAAGGGAGGACACAATGTACAGAATCTCCCTCTTATCCTTTCTCTCAAGATCTCAGAATAGGGATGGACAATTCCTTGCACATTATTTTTTCATCCCAAGCGGGGGGAAAAGTGAAGCAGAAAAATGTAATATTGGTATACATTAAGACTAGAATTGAGTTTCAGATTTTAGATTTGTCTACATAAAGATAGTAGTAGAAGATATAAATAAGAATGAAATCCTCGAAGAGGAAAGTTAGAGACAGAAGATATAAGGTCCAAAGTCAGAATTTTGTTAAAAAGTTCTATTTATGTGGTAAGAGAAGAAACAGATGCCAGCAAAAGAGAAAGCACAGCCAGATTATATCCTTATTAGCTCACATTTATATAGAGTTTTAAGATTTACAATGCAAACAAGACAGATATTTTATTTCTATTTTATATATAATGAAATTGAAACTTAAGAGAATTAAAGTGACTGGCTCACGGTTACCCAGCTCAGTGTCAACCAAGTGTCATGTTATTTCCACCATTTTATGTTGCTTCTGTTGTACTGAAGTAGAAGTTATATCTTATAGAAGGATGTAGATAATTTTTTTCCTTGCAAAGTTAACCA
The DNA here is from genome assembly GCF_902635505.1 of Sarcophilus harrisii. NCBI lineage: Eukaryota > Metazoa > Chordata > Mammalia > Dasyuromorphia > Dasyuridae > Sarcophilus > Sarcophilus harrisii. The sequence continues at coordinate 280,013,598 of NC_045428.1, read as the reverse complement.
AAATCTAGTACACAATTTTTTTTTTCTCCAGTTCACTGGAGTATTTTGAGAAATTTGATTTGATTTGTTTTGTTTTGCCTCTAGCGTCCCAGTTTTATAACCTGAAAACCCCTGACTTTAGAGGCAGACATATTCCTAATTCTTAAAGTTCTCTCTCTTAGAAAACTAAGTTTTGAAAAAGATAGAATTGATTGATTTTTATGTTAGGGAGAAAAAATCAAGTCAATATAACTACCAGGGGATTTTGCACTTCTGCTGTGCTATCAAATAAAAATACAATTATTTGTTTATTTCAGAGGATTTTATGGAACATTTGTTGGAATACATAAACTCTTTTTTTGTTTGTTTTTTGAGCCTGAATCTTTCTATCCCACCCAGGACAAAAGTGAAGCAGCACTTAAGCGTCAATCCCTTTACTGATCAGCATAGTATCTTTGATCTGTTCCATTTCCAACCTGTGCCAGAACATTCCTGTTTAGGAAATCTACTAAATCTAGGCTCCTAAAGGATCACCAAATTGGTATTGGTCTTAGTACAGACCTGATCAATTTATCTCCAAAGCTCAATAGCTCTCCCACTTTCAGTCTCCCTAGTAGGAAAAGCTATAAGCATGTGCCATCATGATTGATATATGATATCTCCTACAAACAAATTTTAAAAATCAATCCTGGAAAATAATAATTTCTCCCTTTTATTTGTAGAAAGTAATTCAACATAACTAGTGTGGAATTATTTCAGGATCAGATGTTCAACACTGAACCAAACCTAGCTTTGGAGGTACAAATACCCCTAGTAACCTGTGAGGAATACTAGAATTCCAATTTACTGAAATTACATTTATCTGCAACCAATTATTTAGAGTAGGATACTAAAATCGATCCATTTTGGTTCTTGGTGATTTGTGTATTGATTGGGGGTTTGGGCTGCTACCTGGAAATACTAGTTAAAATACACATTTCATGAAGATAACAAAATGGATTGGGATTCAACAAATCAGGCAAGGCAAATTTTCATAATGCAGGCCCATTGGTCAGATGTCTAAGGGCAGCTGCTCCTTTTTGATCCTTCTGTGTTGGGCAAAACATCAAAATCACAGGTGCACCTATTAGGCACAGGTTCATTTTATCATTTGAGTGATTTCAGTATTGCCTGGTGATATGGAGCAAGCTAAATTTATGATCCAAGACTCAATTTTCCATGGAGCTATAAACTCAATCCAAAGATAGAGAAAAGTAATCAGTACATTTCCAACATTTTCAGTGTACTTCTGAAACAGCTATTCATTATCAGGAAATAGAGTTCTAAGGCAAACTTTGAGGTCCATAAGCATAGGAACACAAATTTAATTAATTACAAATGTAACTAAGACTTGAAAACTGAAAGATTTCATCTTACAATAAAAATGCACCATGCTACAGGACACATACAGCTGGACAAAAACTGCTGATCACTATTGTGTGGGATTCCTTGCCTCGATCCTGTGCAATTTGATAAAGTTTAATGCTACTAGGGACAAAATACTTTTCCTGTGAATATCTCATGGGATTAACAGACCATTTCTCCCAGTCCCACATACACCTGTAGAGGGCTTGCCCTACAGGTTTATTATAATCTAATAGCTGAGTCAAAAGTTTGATAATCTGAATGATTTCCCTCCCTCCTCACAAAAAAAAAGAGAGAGAGAGAGAGAGAGAGAGAGAGAGAGAGAGAGTGAAGAAAAGAAATTTAATTTTTGTAGTCAGAATGACTTTGTAGTCAGATGTCCCTTAAAAAAGGAACAGAACAAAATTATTTGTGTTGTATGTTGGTACCTTCACTGAATTCTAAATGCTGGCAATGACTGCTCTTTTGAGCTTTTCTTGTTAGGATCCAAGTTTTAATCTTGCTAATGTTAAATTGCTATTTAATAAACATAGTTCTATCATATACAGCACTTAGTCAAAAAGAGAAAATTATTTGTAACTAAATATAGCAAAACTTTATCATGTATCTTTTAATTTATATACCCCTATTTTAATCTGTTGTTATTTTAAGCAACCTATTTTATCTTTCAGGGAATGCTACTGACATTAGGTTTATTCTAATCCAAATCAGAACAAGGTACCCCAAATTCTAGACTTTTCAGAATTGTTAGTTTTTTTAATGTTAATCTTATTGTATAAATTGTTCTCTGGCTTTGTAGACTTTATTCTGCACTAGTTTACAGAAGTCTTCTCAAGTTTCTCTAAAAAAAAAATACATCCCTTTTCTCATTTCTTATAGCAAAATAATAGTCATTATATTCAAATCCCATAATTTGTTCAGCAGTTCCACAATTTATGGATATTTCCTCAGTTTTTAGCTTTTTGCTATCATAGAAAAAAAGTTGCTACATATTTTTGTATATATGAATGCCTTTTTCTTCTCTCTTTGATCTTTTTTGTGGGTATATATTCAGTAATTTTATTATTTAGTCAAAGAAAATCTTGTAAAATTTTTTTTTGTTTTTTTCTCTTTGTCAATTCCTCTATTTTTTCTCGCCTTATTGATATAGTTAGCATTTCTAAAACTGGATGGAATTATATTGGTGGTAATAGCTATCTTTGTTTTTCCCTTGATCCTGAAAAGATCTCAAATTTATCCCCATCTTATAAAATACTGACTATTACTTTTAGATAGATAGTACTCACCATATTAAGTAAAAATCCATTTATTCATGTGTTCTATTATTGTTATTGTTATCATTGTTGTGGTGGTGAGGAAAGCTGTCAGAAAATATTTTTCTTCATCTATTGTAGGAGTGTTTATACTCCAAGTCCATGAATAGATCTCAGAGGATCCATGAACTTGGATTAGAAAAATATTCCATCCTTATTTTCACTAATTTCTAATGGAAATTTATAATTTCTTTCAATTAATAAAAACCAATATTCTTAGAAAGAGTAAATAGGTTTTACCAGATTCCAAAGGGCCCATGACTGCAAAAAAAAGTTAAAAATCCTTGATCTATTGCTTAGTCATATAATTTCAAATCTTAATCTTAAATTGAGCTCCCATACAAAAATAAAGTCTATTTTTTCTTTTTTTGCTAAATGTCAATTAAGAGAGGTTGTAAAAGGGATCAATCACAATGATAGCATTCTGTTGATTTCTTTACTCAGAGCCATAGAATTAACCAAGAAAATTTTAACACATATAGACTCAGGAAGATCATTATTGTAATTGTAAATTGCACTGCAAATGAGATCCCTAGAGCATAAATTTTACTTCTCCTTTCAGTGTTCTAAGAATTTACAACTCATGAGACCTTTTTTTGTATTGATATCTCCTCCTATCATTCTTATTTAAAATTTCCCTCACATTATCCCTTACATTATTATAAAGTTGATTTTTCTTTATTATTACTCACCTGTGGTTATTATCTCAACATCACTTTGAGTAGTGACTATCTCTTTGATATCAAGGAAAATAAATTAACATCAATTAGCTTTTACAAAGTAATATTTATTGATAAAATCTAGCAAGAACTGAAGTAAAAAAAAAATCCTTATCTTTGGAACTAGAGCATATTCTATCGATATCTCAGTTCCCATGGAGAGTGGTCACAAACAAAGTGTTTAGCTACAAAGCATTTTTCCCAACAGGTTCACTTCTGGGTGAGAAAGATCTGACAGAGAAATCATTCTCTTTCTTGTCTTGGTAAATGGCTTAGTCATTCTACTGCTGAGCGTCTACTATACCTCTCAAGTAAGAAAGATTTTATTTTTCACTCTTTCATGAAAATTAAATATCTGAAGAGGGAAGGCAAAACTAACCACTTAAATCTACTGATATTCTAGGTGGATCTCAGTTTTCACATTATCTTTTGGGGAGGAAGATATTTTCCTATGTTTTGCAAATATTATATTCAATACATAAAATATTATTTTAATACATAAAAATCCCAATGTATAGGTATTGAAAACAGTAAATTTCAAAGTAAAAATTAACTAATTAGTATGCAAAACACTAATGATTTCTTAATTGCCAAATCTAGTGGCCTTTTCCCAATCCTCATTCACTTTGATCTCTCTGTAGCCTTTGTTGATCATTCTCTCCTCTTTTTCACAATCTTCTCTCTGGGTTTCTGAGAAAGTACTCTCCTGGTTTTCACTCTCTATATCTAACTTCTCCTCCTCTCTCCTCTGCTGGATCGTCCTCTAAATCACACCTTCTATAGCTGTTCCTCAGGGTTCTGTCTTTGGACCCCTTCTCTTTTCTCTCTATACCACTTCCTCTGGTGATCTCACCAGCTTCCCATGGATTTAATTATCACTTTTATATTGATGATCCCAGATTTACCTTTTCCACTCTAATCTTTCTCTGGTTCTCCAATCACCTTTCAAAGATCTCAAACTAGATGTAAACATCTTAAATTCAATATGTCCAAAACAATACTCATTATCTTCCTTTTTAAATCATGTAAGTTTACTCTCCTATCTTCTGTATTACTATAGAGAGTAACATCAACCTCCAACTTCCTCAGACATGAAATCTAGGAGTTATCTTGGATTGCTGTCTCTCAGTCCCCATATCTAAATTCCTGCAAACATCTCTTGAATACACATCCCCTTCTGCTTTTGACACTGTCACCTCACTATGTATTGCCTCATAATTAGATTATTGCATAAATCTTCTAGGAAAGCTGCCTGCCTCAAATCTCTTTCCATTCCAATCCATTCTCCAATCAATCAGTAAAGTTCATTTCCTAATATGCACATCTAAACATATAACCTTCCAGTTCAATAAAATCCAGTGGTTATATGTGAAATGTTCTATTTGGTATTCAAAGCCCCTTACAACCTACCTTTCTAGTCTTTATATACCTTATTCCCCAGGATGTACTTTTGGATCCCTTGACATTGGCCTGAATGGTCCACAAACAGGACATGTGATTTCCTGGCTCTGGGCATTTCCTTCCTCAGGCTGTTCCCCATGAATGGAATGCTTGAAATCCTAGCTAAAAATCTTATCTTTTATAGGAAGCCCTTCTTAACCCATATTTTCCCTTTTTTAATTATTTCCTATTTACTGCATATAGTAGCTTGTTCTGTTTATATTTCTTTGCATGTATTCTCCCCTATTAGATTGAGGGCAGTGACTGTCTTTTGCTTCTTCTTCTACTTTTTTTTTTTTTTTTTTTTTTTTTTGGCGTGGGAGGGGGATTACCAATGCTTAGCACAAGTGTCCAGCATATAATGGGGGCTGAATGAATGTTTATTGAATTTAATTGAATTGAACTGTATAGCATTAGTATACCTTATTTAAGCTTTTTGGGGTGGATTGATGGCTGAATGTTTATTTCTTAATGAATTTCCAAGTCTTGGTCTCTATTAGGAAAAAAATATTGAAGTATTAATCCCAATCAATTAAGAATTTATGGATGAAGGAATAAATGAGGAGAAAAATAACAATTCACATTCCAGAATCTCTTACTAAATCTGAACCTTTGGAATTTGGGGTATATTTAGTTTTAAGAAAACATAATTTTAAAAATATATTCTTTAAAAAACAATTCCAAAGTTGGAAGCTTTTTACTAAGGACAAGATAAATCAGAAATCTGATGATTTTATTCTCTTTAAATTAAGTTAGTGAGTTTTAGAGATGAACATTAAATTATAATGGAAACAGTTTGGGACTTGAAATTAGAGTATGTGAATGTGAATCCTGAATATCCTATATACTAGCTTTAATCTTGGATAAACTTCTTTAAGCTTAGTTTTCTTATCTATAAAGAAGGTATAGTAATAAGAACTTCTCCCATAAGGTTATTGTTAGGCTCAAAAGAGAGAATGAGAATAAGGTGCACTTATTTTTAAGGCTTACATAAATGTCAATTCCTGTGACTATATCATATAGTGGAGAAGATATTGGTCCTGGCTGAGCTGGACTTTTAACTTTTACTTTTTTTAAATTTTATTTTACTAAGCCCCATGATCAAAGGCAGGTAATCTGTATGAACTTCAGTTTCCTATAAAATGGTGACCTGCATTACCTACTTCAGAGTATTACTATAAAAAAGGAAATTGAAAAACCTTAGAGAGACATGTAAATTGAGTTATTACTATTACCAGAGAGAAGGACATATATCCCGATTTTCTGGGAATATATTTGACCAACTATTTCCAGTGAGTCTTAAGGGAAAAAAATCATCAAATTCAGCAGCAAATAATTATAATGACCTTATAAATTTACCTCTTTAAAAATACTTTGGAAATTAAAAATAATCTAAAGAATGTTGAAGCCATAAGGGAGTTTAGTGATCCTGTCTTCTAAAATCCTGAATTTATAGTGGCTTGAAAAAATTTGGTGATTTGGTTAATCAAGTGGTTTTTAGATTACATAGTTAAAAGCAGAGTCAGGACTAGAACCCAGATTTCTAAATTCAGTGTAATGGATATACAAATATACATATAATATCTTTGCCAATATTTTATTATTAAACATATAATAGCAATACTTTTATCACAACTTGAACTATAACCTTAATACCTGAATTTATTCTAGCATTATTAGCATTTGCAAATATCTCCCCAAGGGTATGCCTTCTCCATCAATTAGCTAGGCTTTATATAACAACTATTAAATAAACAAATGATTTCTCACATTAAGAAAATTACAATTATATCCAACTCTTATTAAGTCTTATTCAGCAAAGAAACAATTCCAGATGGATTCACTAGGAGCTCTTCTAACCAGCTAGATAAATATGATAATGTTTAGATGAGTGAAGTGACAAATTCCACAGTCTAATCACCTTCATATCTTGTCTAAGTAAACTAAGTTATACTGGAATCAAATTTTAAGAGATCATTTATTCCCTAGGAAGATCTCTGTATCTGAGAAGTTATAAAAATAGATACAGACTCCAGCTCTGAGGGTATTTGAGTCTGTGATTATGAGCAAGTCATTTCCCATATTGACATAGTGTCCTTTTTAGGCATCTCAATTACAATGGATAGTAAACCTCACCCCATTCCTTCTTTCTTCCTTCATGTATTCTTTTTTCACTTTTCTTTCTTTTGTCTCTGAAGAACATCAAAATATAACAATATTACTTCCAGTCCTCTGTACCATTTACTACCTATATAAACTGAAGAAATTTGAGTTCTAATGGTGATGCAGAAATAAAAAGAGAGATATTTTCTCCTGGTATTAAAATATTAATACCATCATCATAAAATCCCTTTGAATTGCTGAGGTATGTTTATCTTTCCTTCTTTTTTCTTTACTCCTGTGTTCACAATACTTGACTCTGATTAACTTAATCAGGTTTGCTCAAAAGTCCTGTATTATTAAAAGTCTATTTTTCCTTCAATAAGATTATACTCAGTTTTGTTTTTTAATTATTTTTTATTGTAAAGCTTCATCTTTTACCTTGTAAAATAATATATTCCAAACTTTCCTCTTCTTCAAAGAAGTAGCTGCCAAGTCTTCCTCTCATCCCAATGTTCCTTAATATTTTAACTCTTTTTTTCCTGTTACTTGCAGTATTTTTTTCTTTGATCTGAAAGCTCTGAATTTTAGATATTACATTTCTGAAAGTTATATTTTGGAGTTATTGGTGTTTTTTTTTCTATTTTCTATTTTCCCTCTTGTTTTAAAGAGCTGTAGCATTTTGTGTGTGATTTTTTTGATGATCAAAATTATAGGTAGTTTGATTTATATGTGATCTCTCTCTCTGAAGTATTAGCCAATTCAGGTATTTTTAAAAGGACGTATTTCATATTTTCTGATTTCCATTCTTTCAATTTTGTTCCAACATTTCTTATTGATTCATGGAATCATTGATTTTTGTTTAGTTCAAAGTGATTTTCAAGGACTCTGTTACTTGACTAAAATTTTGCACCTCCTATACTAAACTATTTTTTATCTTTCCAATTTTTCCTTTATAATTCTCATTTTCTCTGTCATTCTTTCCTCTGGAATTCTCACTTTATATATAAAATATAATGGGGTTTTTTAATCTTTTTTCATTTCTTCCAGAAATTCCAAAAAAGATTATGAAAAATATGTGATATTTTTAGTTTATTTATGAATAAAGTGAAATTATTCTATTCTTTAGGTTTGTTATTAAGCATTCCTTGCAAAATGTTTAATTGTTTTCTTCTGTTTATTCACTTTACTTCCTGAATAGAACTTTATGTCAACATTGCATATATTTCCAGTGTCAATCTCTGTCATGAGTATGAGGGAAATTATTTTTTCTATTATATTAATACCCAATTGTTAAATCAGGATTGAGTTTTTTTTCTTTATTTCCTCATGCAAAGAGCATCCCCTGTAAATCAATCAGTCATTCTCTAGAGGATGTTGCTAATAGATGAGATTGCTCCACATTCTCTGGGAACTTGCTGCACAATTTTGGGTAGGGCCCAACCCAACTAGGAGACCTTATTTCTGCATAGGGTATAAATAGAACTTAATCTAGATTAATTCCTGCCCTAAATATAAATATTTAAGCTTTTTCCCTTGTGCCTTTTCATTAGTCTTTAGGGGAACCAGACTCATGAAAAAGAAAAATCACCAGAACAGTTTGAATAGAGAAGAATTCCTTTGTCCATATAACTGAAGTTGGATAAGTCTCAAGATCAAGTCACAATCTGAACAGGAGTAGCTAAAAGCTTCCAGTCTATCTCTCCACTTAGAAATTCACCTCCTCACTAATTATTTACCAATCAAAAATCAGGATTTCTCTTCTCAGGGAATTCCTTAAAAAAAAAATACTTAAGACATTTAGGATCTCCATTATCAACAATTTGTTCATTATCAAATAGTCTAATAAATTTATCATTAATTATGCAGAACTTCTGTCTCTCAGGGTTGGGTTTTTTTATTATTTTTTTCTCAAGTTTCAAGTCTCTATCACCAATTCTTTATCAAAGACATCCTAAACTCAATATATCAAATATTTAAAAACTTCTTTCTATATTTCTTCTTACATATTTCACTTTCTGTCAAAGGCATCACCATCTCACCAGTTTCTTAGATTTGTAACATAGACATTATTCTAACCTCTTTACTATCAAACATTCCATATATCCAGTTAATTGCCAAATATAGTAATTTCTACTCCCATAACATCTCTTGCATCTATCCCTTCTTCCTTCTCACACTATCCCCATTTAAGTTTACGGCTTTGTCACCTGTTGCCTAGATTATTGTAACATACTCCAATTAATCTTCTCTGTTCAGCCCTTTTTCACTCCAACCCACTCTGCTGTCAATATAATTTTTCTTAAAATGAAAATTTGACCATGTGATTTCTCTACTCAATCAACTCCAATGACTTTCTAGTGCTTCTAAGATAAAACATAAATACCTCTGTTTAGACTAAAAACCTTTTACAACTTGGTTCTAGCCTTTCTTTTCTAAACTTTTCCTGCTTGCATCTCGGGATCTTGCCAAACTGGCTTTCTTTTGGACTCCTCACAGGCAGTACTCTATACTATCTCTGTGGCTTTATACTAACCATCCCTCTTCACTAAGTATTCTTTGAAAATAGGATTGTTTCAATTTTTTCCTTAAATCTCAAATACTTGCTACAGTTTCTGGTACTAATTCCTTAATAAATGCTTTTTGATTAACTTAGTCATTCCTTTCCTTAAAGCCTATAGACTTCTGAATATCCCATAGTATAGATTGGGTTAGAAAAAATTTTTTGTAAAACTCTAGGTGTAGATTTTCCTTAAATTACTTGAGCAGGCTCTACTTGCTGGAAAAGTTCTGAGAAAGAAGAGATATTATGCTTCAGTTCATTCCATCATCATGAGGAAAATTTGCTGATTATTTCTGAAAACACAGTCCCACCATTCAACACACTCAAGATATCAAGCAAAACCTCATCAAGAATTTTCTTTTTGTCTTCTCTAGTTTCAATAAAACGAGTAGCATTAACTATTTTCTCAGTCCCTCAAGAACTGCCATGACAGAACTATCATAGAATAACGGTTAAAATTCTTATTTTCCAAGCTACTTTGAATTTTAAAGACACCGAGTAAAAGTCTCCATAACTTCTATAGAAGATGCTTTTGGAACAGATAGCACATTTGTAACTCTTCACCATTAGTTCAGGAGTAAATTTTCCACAAAACAAACAAATGAACATGCTAAGATGATGGTTATCTTGTTTTCATTAATGGAGGGATGTTTCCACTGTCATTGAGTTACTTTGCTAAGGAATATAAATAAGAAATACTTTTGTCATCACCCTTTCTAGTATAAATGTAATCTGAACATCAAAAACTTGTCGATGATTAAGCCAATATAAGTAAATATAGACATAAACATAGAAATAGATTTAAATATAGATATAAATTCTCATTTCACATATGAAAAAGTATAAAAACAAGACTAAATAATATCTCCTTTAGCTAGATCTCACTAATGTTACCTCATTACAATATGTGACTGAATTTGGAGTTTTCCTTTGTTCCCAGTACATATAATATCAGTAGGAAATGAGTAAAGAATGAGCTTAGTGCTAAAACATGAACTGACATTTCTGACTTTACTCTCTCTCCCTTTACATGTATGTGGAACAGGTTTTGGAGACTGTGACAGTTACATCAGCCATATCCAAGGAATTTTGATGACACTGCCTAAGCACACAGCAGTCAAAAGTACAAAAAGTAGTTGCTTTCTTTGTAATATATCAGGAGAGTGTGATGCATGCTAACAAGATCTGCCTTATTGATACCTCTGGCTGTGTCGACTTCTTTGTGTTTTAGCATGCTGTTGTCTTTCCCTCTTCTAGTAACTGAATAAAAAATGAACAAAACAAAGGAGAACACATCTCTAGACTTCCTTCACTAGCATACATACTTTAGTAATGGGTTGCTGACAGTCTTTGTTATTGGAAAGGATTGCCCTGAACTGGAACATTATTTTGAAGGAGGAAGGTTATTCCCTGCATTGTAACATTAAACAAGTTAGGATATAATTTCTAAATATCTTTACATAATCTCTTGTTATCTAAGTGAGGTAAAATCACCATGAAACTGATGAACCTAATAGAGAAGAGGAAAAGGGATAACAAATTTCACTGGGTAAGAAATGTATTATTCTTACAGAAAATAACATTGATGAAAATATATATTTTTAAAAGTTTAAGTGAGTAATTTACAGACCATATCATAAAACATAAGTGGCTAAGAAAAACTGAATGACAACTTGGAAGAAGTGAAGAGATTTTCAGCATAGAAACTGAGAAGCTATGGGGAAAGGGGCAGAGGCAAGAAAGCCCCCAGTCTACTTGAATAAATGTTACTTAGAAACTATAGTCACTTAGTCCTAGAGGACTGCAAAAGGGAAGTTGATCTGTCTTTGCAGTTCAGTGACCCTGGTCATTGGCCTGGCAGATAGGGAAGTTGAAGTAGGTTTTAGATTACTCCCTTCCTGCCAGAATGCCAGGAAGATTTAGAGAAAGGAATAATTATCTGGAGAAATAGTACCCACATCAGATTAACTAAAAGCATCAGACAAATATATCATGGAATTGTTAGGTAAAGGGGATTTTGCATGAGAGCTTTGAAGTAGGTCATATAATGCATTAATTGTGGGGATTAGAAGATTTGCCAACCTTTTTTGCCAACAAATTTTGTCATTTTGCCAACAAAAACCCATTTTATCTAGCTAGTGAAAACATCTACAAATTAGGGTTAATACAGCACATCTCCCTTATAATTATGGGAATGGGTGAGGTGGTCAATATCTGTGCCTTAATGCAGTTCATTTAAGGTTCATCAAAAGGAAAAACCTGGGGATCTGAAGCAGGAAATGGGATGGAAAAGTACTTTTTAAAAGGGAATAGTGTTAGCACTGTAGGACCAATAATACAGCAGAACCAAGGAGGAGAGAAGAGAGAAGATACAATACTGAGCAGCTAATTTTAAAGTGTATAGAATACTAGGCCTTCTAGGCCTCAAGAAAACCTTGAATTCAAAACCTGCTTCAGACACTTAATAGTTGTATAACCCTGAATTTATTTATCTATAAAATAGGGATAATAACACTTCCTACCTAACAGGGTGGTCATGAGAAACAAGTGAAATAAGTAATATAATATTTGAAGGCTTTAAAGTGCTACATAAATTGTAGTTATTGCTGTTATTATTTCCCTGGTTGCTATGTGCAACCAATTTGATTATGTTAGATATAATACAATTATAGGTCTTATACCAACTTTATCATAATACCATGAACATAAGGTGATATAATGAGAAGGGAGTGAAAGAATGAATCAAATAGAATGTTTCACATATGGAAGTTGAGTGGTCATCCTGGAGATTTAAAATCTCTATGTATGAATTCTTATGCTCTGCTGAGAATCCTCCCTCTGAAAAAGAAAACTAACAGGTCATGTCTCATCTACACCTTCACAATGTATCCACTGTACCTGAACCTTTGTGTGGGAGTTGTGTTGATCTTTTTCATGTAGATCCAAGAAAGAAAAAGGTAATGTTAAACCAAGTGACACAGGTACAACTTTGATATATGTTTAAGCTGACAAATCAGATTTGGTCTCTTTTCCTCTAGCATTTAGCATCTTTTCCTCTTCAGAGCTGAGAGAATCTTAAAGTCTCTGTTGAAATTCAATAATATTCTTAAATTCATAGAAACTAATTTGTCAAAAAAACTATGTAGAATTTGCTTTATAATTAGACAAAGAAGATGCATTTACATCCTTGAAAATATATGAAAAGTAATTCTATTATTTGTAAATGAACAAAAGGGAAAGGCAAACTACAAAATTAACCTCACAAAAGGATACTACTAATACTTTCACCTTCAGGTCTATTAATAAATATTTGTATCATATTACATTTATTCATTACTAAAATAGAAATTTTTGCTGGAAACTCCACAATACTGAAAAGACTTCAGTGTATCTTTTGAGGCAATTAATGCCTCCTTGTGCTTCATGCCATCTAAAACTAATCTCTGTTTCTCATTGTGACCTCCAGCCCCCCAGTAGTCTACTAGGCCATCTTTTCTGCCCTACTTTTTCTTTTCTTCTTTCCCAATATTAATTTTTTAGTTAATCAATTCAACATAGATCATTCTTCTACTCTAGAATATATTTCCCTACTATCCAACACCACTCAAGCCTTGTCAAACTCAGTCCTATATTACACCTTCTCACCCTCAGCCTCCTACACTCAATAATGAGCTGCTGATCAATGTGAACAGGACTCATCTGAAAGTGCAGAATTGGTTCACTACAAATTCTGTGTAACTTATCTTTAAAGGAGCTGCAAGAGAATCTTTGTATATTTCTCTTATATGACATTCCTCACAGTGAATGTTCTGAACCTTATCTCTTCTCTTCAAGTTTCTTCTATAGAATGATTTTTACCTTACTCATTCATTTCAATCAAGTTACTGAGAAAATAAAGATCATTGTCTATGAAGTCCCTTTTCTACCATATTTTATTCCTCTTGCCATCACTGCTCTTCATTCTTTACTCTCAATGTTAAGAAGCTTCTGATAAGAAGCAAAAACCAAAAAAGGTTTTGGCTTCTAGCCAAGAAAATATAAAGTGCTCCAAAAATCTTAGGGCAAATTTAAACTTTCATAGTTTATTAATTTTTTAAGTTTTCAAAGTTTAAAACTGCTTTAAGTCTTTTGTGTTATATTGTGTAGGGACAAGAACTGGACTTGGATTCTATTGTTAGGGCAGCTCCAAAGTGAGGAAACTCCCTCTACCAATGCAGCTTGGTAACTACTCTGTAACTTAATCTTAGAGAACATCCAAGAGACAGAAAGTAAAGTTTAAGTGATGCCCAGGGTCACTCAGTTAGCATATGCCTGAAACAGGATTTAAACTCAGGTTAAAACTCAGCATCCCCATGCTTCTATGTTAAAATCTCCTCTTAACCATGACAATAGGTTGTTGCTAAAATAATCTGGCTCAAAACAAAACACAAATAAGCACAATGTTATATCAAGAAGAGAGAGAAAGAGACCAAAAAACTGAGAGAACTAGGAAAGGTTTAATGTTGAAAAAAATTGAGAATTTTAAGAGGTGAAGACAAAACCATTCCAGGGATGGGATACAGTCCACACAAGAGCCGCAGGCCATCAGATGGAATATTATGCCCAAGGAATAGCAAATAGATTAGTTTGGCTGGATCATAGAATGCACAAACTAGAGTGATATATGACATTACATAAAAAGGTAGCCAGGTGTCACAGTAGATAAAACTCCAGGTTTACAGTCAGGAAGATCCATTCTAGTCTCAGACACTTACTAGACTGTGACCTGGGACAAGTGCTTTAATACTGTTTGCCTTCTTATTTTTAAAATAATATAGAAATAACAAATCACTCCAGTATCTTTAAAAAAAAAACGGGATCACCAAAATTTGGACACAATTGAAACAATTCAACAACAACAACAAAATGGAAAGATAGAGTTTAGACTGTGAAGAAAAAGGAGAGAATAGAAGCAGGTAAGCAATTCATAAAAAAAAAAATCTTATTAAAAGGTGATAAGGAATTGAACTAAAGAGGTAGTCTTATGAGCAGATTATTATAGAAACACAAACTTCAATTTAAATAGTTTAAATCATTTACTCTGCTCTTTTTTCACAGCAGCTTTTGAATTAAGAATCAAACTATACTCCCTTTCCATCATCTTTTGCTTTTGGCTATCTTTAAAAGTTTCTAAATTTTATGAAAAAAGAAAAACAAAGAAACCCGTTTCCGTTTGAAACCTCCTTCAAGGCTAGCATATATCCTCTCAAGTGAAAGCATACTTGTTTAGACGTTGATGTATCATAGTCTCTTGTAAATTGAAAATTGTTTAATCTATTATTTTGATTTTCCTCTATAATTTTCTGTGTCTGAAAACTACTGTCAAATGATAGCCTTCTCCAGAGGCAATGATCACCAAATGGGAAATGCTGTCTGTCTGTCCTGAAACACATTTACTATTGATTCTTCAAATGGAAAAAAATCCGCAATAAACACAGGGGAATCAAGACAGACTTTTAGACTCAGCAGTAAATGCAAGGAGAACCAGTGGCCTAGAAATGTTTTTAAACTGCTTGGAAATTATAGTGTCGGGGGGGCGGAGCCAAGATGGCGGAGAAGACACACGCGACTTTCTAAGCTCTTCTCTTACCCTCGTTACCAATATTATATCGAGCCTCAAAAATAGTCTTGACTGCTACAATTCGGAAAGATAAGAAGTAGAACAACTCACCTGCCAAAGAAAATCTGCAGTCTCGCCAAAAAGGTTGGTTCGGGGCCAGGGGAGATCGGCGAGACGGGAGAGAAATTAGGTTCCGAGGAGAGTCTCAAACCGAGGGTGAAAGCACAGATCTCAGCACAAGCCAGCAGCCCAACCCGCAGTAAGGGCTTTTCCTTGGGGAGTTGTGATCCTGCACGGCAGGAGGACGCAGCCGGTTAGCCTCAATCTGCACAGTGGGGAGCCCGGCTTAGGGGCCATAGAGCTTTCCAGGGCCGATTTGCATTGGGCAGAGACACTGGGGCAGAGTTCCGGGCGGTCTGCGGTCTGCCCTCAGCTGCTAATACTCACAGTCCCACAAGAGGCTCCGGCCTGGGGCAGTGACACTTTCACCACTTAGTCTCTAGCCTAGGGCACCGATAATCCACTCAGCCCTACTAAGCCGCTTTGATAGCTCGGCCAGTGCTGAATCCACTCCTGTTGGGGAAGGAAAACTCACCCAGAGCACTCCCATACCTCGGAGCCGGAAATCGCTTTAAATCTTTCCCTGCTCTGCAGAGGAAGCTGGTAACCCCCTTGCCTAGGAGACCTACCCTAAAGGCTTTAAAACATGAATAAAAAGATGAAAAAGAACAATCGACAGCTTCTATGCAGAAAAAGAGCAGGTCAGCAAACCTGAAGAGACCTCAAACAGCAAAATGCATCAGACTGTCCTCCTTTACATAATGCTTCATAGAAGAGACCATTAAAAGTCTCAAAAGAGAGTTAGAAGATAAATGGGGAAAGGAAAGAGAAGCCTTACAAGAGAGCAACAACTTCCTGAAATACGAATTGGAAAAGTTAAAAAATTCCCAGGAAGTGCAAATTGGAATTGGAAAAATAAAAAATCACAGGAAAGTAAGAATTGTGAATTGAAAAAATAAAGAATTCACTAGAAAGTAGGATCCAGTGAATTGAAAAGACAAAGAACACGCAAGAAAGTAGGATCGGTGAATTGGAAAAGAAAATAATTCACTAAAAAAAATTAGTGAAATGGAAAAAATTCCACAGACCAAAACAATACATTCAAAAACTCAATTGGACATATACAGAAAGAAGTAAAAAAAGCTAATGAAGAAAATAATTCTTTAAAAATTAGAACTGAACAAATTGAAAATAATGATGCATTGAGACAGCAAGAATCAGTCAAGCAAAACCAAAAAATGACAAACTGGAAAAACATGAATTATCTACTTTAAATGACAGACTTGGAAAATAGATCTAGGATAGATAATCTGAGGATTATTGGACTTCCGAAAACTATGATGAAAATAAGAGCCTAGATACTATTTTACAAGAAATCATCAAAGAGAACTGCCCAGATGTAATAGAATCAGAAGGTAAAATAGGCATTGAAAGAATTCATCGAACACCTTCTGAAAGAAACCCTAAAATAAAAACACCAAGGAATATTGTGGCAAAATTTCAGAACTATCAGATAAAGGAAAAAATTTTACAAGCAGCCAAAAAAAAACCATTTAAATACCGAGGTGCCACAATAAGGATCACCCAGGATCTGGCTGCCTCTACATTAAAGGAAAGAAGGGCCTGGAATATGATATTCCAAAGGCACAAGAACTTGGGATGCAGCCAAGAATAAACTACCCAGCTAAGCTGAGCATTTTCTTCCAGGGAAGAAGATGGACATTTAATGAAACAAATGAATTCCATTTGTTTCTGAAGAAAAACCAGAATTAAACAAAAATTTGATCTCCAAGAATAGAACTCAAGAGATGTAGAAAAGGTAAAAATAACTCTTGAGAATTGTATTTCTGTTGTGGATATACAAAAAATACATGTAAAATTTGATAGTACTGATATAACATAAAAAGGAAGTAGATATGGAAAAGGGATGATGGCAGAATAAGGTGGAAGGAGGGATAAAAGAGGGAAACCACATCCCACAAAGAGGCTAAGAAACTTATCATATCTGAGGGAATTTAGAGAGGGAGGAACATTGTGTGAATCTTACTCATCAGAGTTGGCTCAAAGGAAAAATAATTGACATTTGTTTTAGAGAAAATTCTCTGCCTCATTAAAACAGGGGAGGAAAAGGAAAAGAAAAAGAGTAATAAGGGAAGGAAGGGGAAAGACTCAAAGGGGAGGGAGGATTATAAAGAGGATAAGTATCATGATACAAGAGGGGTACTATAAGTTTAAAAGGGGAAAGAGGGTTGGGGAGGCAAGAATAAGTAAAGCACAATCTAGGTTATTAGGATGGCAGGAAATACAGATTTAGTAATTCTAACCAGAAATGTGAATGGGATGAACTCCCATTCACATAAAGAGGATGCAGATAGCAGACTGGATCAAAAGTCAGAACCCTACAATATGTTGTTTACAAGAAACACATTTAAAGCAGGGGATACATATAGAGTAAAGGTAAAAGGCTGAGCAAAATCTATTATGCTTCAGGTGAAGTCAAAAAGAGGGTAGCCATCCTTATCTCAGATCAAGCAAAAGTAAAATTGATCTAATTAAAAGAGATAGAAGGAAACTACATCCTGCTAAAAGGTAGCTATAAACAACGAAGCAATATCAATATTAAACATATATGCACCAAGTGGTATGGCACTCAGCTTCCTAAAGGAGAAGTTAAGAGAGTTGCAAGAAGAAATAGACAACAAAACTGTAATAGTAGGAGATCTCAACCTTGCACTCTCAGAATTAGACAAATCAAACCACAAACAAATAAGAAAGAAATTAAAGAAGTAAACAGAATATTAGAAAAATTAGGTATGTTGGATCTTTGGAGAAAATTGAATGGAGATAGAAGGAATATACTTTCTTCTCAGCAGTTCATGGAACCTATTCAAAATTGACCATATATTAGGACATAAAGACCTAAAATTAAATGCAAGAAAGCAGAATAAATGCTTTCTTTCAGATCATGATGCAATAAAAACTACATTCAACAAAAAATTAGGGAAATAGACCAAAAGTAATTGGAAACTAAACAATCTCATCTTAAAGAATGATTGGGTGAAGCAGCAAATTATAGATACAATTAATAATTTCCTAAGATAATGACAATGATGAGACATCATACCAAAATTTGTGGATGCAGCCAAAGCGGTAATAAGAGGGAATTTTATATCCTTAGAGGCTTACTTGAATAAAACAGAGAAAGAAAAGATTAATGAATTGGGCTTGCAACTAAAAAAAACTAAAAAGACCAAATTAAAAACCCCAATCAAATACTAAATTGGAAATTCTAAAATTAAAAGGAGAAATTAAAAATATTGAAAGTAAAAATCTATTGAACTAATTAATAAAACTAAGAGTTGGTTCTATGAAAAAGCCAATAAAATAGATAAGCCTTTGGTAAATCTGATTAGAAAAAGGAGGGAGGAAAATGAAATTAGTAGTCTTAAAAATGAAAAGGAGAACTTTCCACCAAGGAAGAGGAAATTAGAGAAATAATAAGGAGTTATTTTGCTCAACTTTATGCCAATAAATTTGATAACCTAAATGAAATGGATGACTACTCCAAAAATATAGACTTCCCTAGACTAACAGAGGAGGAAGTAAATTGCTTGAATAGTCCCATTTCAGAAAAAGAAATAGAACAGGCAATTAAACAACTCCCTAAGAAAAATCCCAGGACCAGATGGATTTATATGTGAATTTTACCAAACATTTAAAGAACAATTGGCCCAATGCTATATAAATTATTTGATAAAATAGGGAATGAAGGAGTCCTACCAAATTCCTTCTATGACACAGACATGGTAACTGATACCTAAACCAGGTAGGCTGAAAACAGAGAAAGAAAATTATAGACCAATCTCCTAATGAATATTGATGCTAAAATCTTAAATAAGATATTAGCAAAAAGACTACAGAAAATCATCTCCAAGATAATACACTATGATCAAGTAGGATTTATACCAGGAATCAGGGCTGGTTCAATATTAGGAAAACTATCAATATAATTGGCCATGTTAATAACCAAATTAACAAAAACCATATGATCATCTCAATAGATGCAGAAAAGCATTTGATAAAATCCAACATCCATTCCTATTAAAAACACTTGAGAGTATAGGAATAAATGGACTTTTCCTTAAAATAATCAGCAGCATCTATTTAAAACCATCAGTAAGCATCATATGTAATGGAGACAAACTGCAACCATTCCAATAAGATCTGAGGAAACAAGGTTGCCCACTATCACCGTTACTATTTAATATTGTATTAGAAACGCTAGCTATAGCAATAAGAGCTGAGAAAGAGATTAAAGGAATAAGAATAGGCAATGAGGAAGCCAAATTATCACTCTTGCCGATGACATGATGGTATACTAGAGAACTCCCAGAGATTCTGCTAAAAGTTATTAGAAATAATCCACAACTTTAGCAAAGTTGCTGGTTATAAAATAAACCCACATAAGTCATCAGCATTCTTATATATCACTAACAAAATCCAACAGTCAGAGTTACAAAGAGAAATTCCATTTAAAGTAACTACTGATAATATAAAATATTTAGGAATCTATCTGCCAAGGGAAAATCAGAAACTTTATGAGCAAAATTACAGACCACTTTTCACACAAATTAAGTCTGATCTAACCAATTGAAAAAATATTAAATGCTCTTGGATAGGGCGAGCAAATATAATAAAGATGACAATATTACCTAAACTAATCTATTTATTTAGCGCTATACCAATCAGACTCCCAATAAACTATTTTAATGACCTAGAAAAAATAACAACAAAGTTCATATGGAAAACAAAAGGTCAAGAATTTCAAGGAATTAATGAAAAAAATCAAATGATGGTGAGCTTAGCTGTACCAGATCTAAAATTATATTATAGAGCAGCAGTTACCAAAACTATTTGGTATTGGCTAAGGAATAGATTAGTTGATCAGTGGATAGAGTAGGTTCAAGGGATAAAACAGTCAACAAATATAGCAACCTAGTCTTTGACAAACCCAAAGATCCCAGCTTTTGGGATAAGAACTTACTGTTTGATAAAATTGCTGGGAAAATTGGAAACTAATATGGCAGAAACTAGGCATTGATCCATACTTAACGCCGATCACCAAGATAAGGTCAAAATGGGTTCATGACCTAGGCATAAAGAATGAAATCATTAATAAATTAGAGGAACATAGGATAGTTTACATCTCAGACCTGTGGAAGGGGAAGGTCTTTATGACCAAAGCAGAACTAGAGATCATTACTGACCACAAAATAGAAAATTTTGATTATACCAAACTGAAAAGTTTTGTACAAACAAATCTAATGCAGACAAGATTAGAAGGAAGCAATAAACTGGGAAAATATTTTTACAGTCAAAGGTTCTGATAAAGGCCTCTATTTCCAAAATATATAGAGAATTAACTCTAATTTATAAAAAATCAAGCCATTCTCCAATTGAAAATGGTCAAAGGATATGAACAGACAATTCTCAGATGAAGAAATTGAAACTATTTCTAGTCATATGAAAAGATGCTCCAAGTCATTATTAATCAGAGAAATGCAAATTAAGACAACTCTAAGATATACTACACACCTGTCAGATTGGCTAAAATGACAGGAAAAATAATGATGATTGTTGGAGGGATGGGAAAACTGGGACATTGATTCATTGTTGGTGGAGTTGTGAACGAATCCAACCATTTTGGAGAGTAGTTTGAACTATGCTCAAAAGTTATCAAACTGTGCATACCCTTTGATCCAGCAGTGTTACTACTGGGATTATATCCCAAAGAGATTATGAAGAAGGGAAAGGGACCTGTATGTGCACGAATGTTTGTGGCAGCCCTTTTGTAGTGGCTAGAAACTGGAAACTGAGTGGATGTCCATCAGTTGGAGAATGGCTGAATAAATTGTGGTATATGAAAATTATGGAATATTGCTGTTCTGTGGGAAATGACCAACAGGATGATTTCAGGGAGGCCTGGAGAGACTTACACGAACTGATGCTGAGTGAGATGAGCAGGACCAGGAGATCATTATATACTTCAACAACAATACTGGATGATGACCGGTTCTGATGGATCAGGCCATCCTCAGCAACAAGATCAACCAGATCATTTCTAATGGAGCAGTAATGAACTGAACCAGCTATGCCCAGAAGGAGAACTCTGGGGGATGACTAAAAACCATTACATTGAATTCCCAGTCCCTATATTTATGCACACCTGCATTTTTGATTTCCTTCACAAGCTAATTGTACAATAATTCAGAGTCTGATTCTTTTTGTACAGCAAAAATAATGTTTTGGTCATGTATACTTATTATGTATCTAAGTTATATTTTAATATATTTAACATCTACTGGTCATCCTGCCATTTAGGGGGGGGTGGGGGTAAGAGGTGAAAAATTGGAACGAGAGGTTTGGCAATTGTTGATGCTGTAAAGTTACCCATGTATATATCCTGTAAATAAAAGGCTATTAAATTAAAAAAAAAAAAAAAAAGGAAATTATAGTGTCTTGTAAAAAGCTAGGAATCCACAATTTGTTAGTGAACTCAATCCGTAACATAGAAGCTGTCAAACCACTAGTTCTTTGTGCTAGTTGTTACACTTTGTAAATTAGGACTGTGGGATTACATGGTCTACAACAGCTCACAGCATCTTTCTCCTTGGGATAACTCTATCAAGCAGTACAGTCAAATATAATCTAAAGTGTGTGTGTGTGTGTGTGTGTGTGTGTGTGTTTTAACTTTTCTCTCTTTTTGTTTCCCAATTCTGCTGTACAATGGCTTTCAACTCAGAAAGGTTACTTCTTGTAATCACTAGACAAATGTGGAGGCTTTCTGGGACAATAACTGAAGATTAGTCTCTTTCCTTTTAAAAAGCAGGTAGAAGGTTAAGGAAACAGAATCATTTAAGTGGCGAGGCTTTCTTAAGTGCCTTTTCTAGTTATTGGGCCAGAATCCATACCAGTACCTATGACCTCAACTCATTCAAATGTTTTAGGACCTGTGCCCACAGGCTTTCAAGGGAGCTCATCCAACCCACTGAATAAATTAAAAGTGAGTGTAAATTGTTGCATTCTAATGGATAGGTTAGAACTAAGGATCTTAGGAGTAGGTGAGATTGATTTGTTCATTTCTCCATTAGACACTGAAAGTTATTTGGTATGTCCTCCCACTTCTGATGCACTTACCCTATTTTGGCCAGGGATATATAAATAGATTTTCCACATCTGTAAAATGAAGTTGGTGAGGAGAGCATTAGATGGACTCTGAGTTCCTGTGAGCTTTAGGGCTAGGCTTCTTTAATTCTCACAAGCAAAATTTAAGTAAAACTTTCTCCTTTCTCCAATTATGTATTTTCTCCTTTGCCTACATCCAATCCACTTATTACAACCATTTGTAACACTATCCTTTGAATAGTTTCTATTGCCCTTTTTCTTACCATGCTTTATTGCTAGATTTCTTCTAATTGACTGAATACCCTAGTACAGATAGCTATAAGTTGCTTTGGGGAGTTCTGCATACCACCACCTGTTTTGCCTTTTCTTGAGAAAGTAAACCCAATTGTCACGTAAGAAATGTTGACCAGAGAATAATTGTGATTAAGAGGCAATATAGCCTATACACTATGCTTCCATTAAGCTAAATGACATTTACTAAGAATATTAATTACACTCAAGAAATCAGAGAATACTTAAATATAAGAGAAATGCTGATGAACTACTTTAAGTCTTTTTCTTTGGGCTTCAAGATATGCATTTGTAATAAATTGTCATTGATATTTTACTGGATTGTAAACTCAACATGAACCAACAGTATAATGCAACTGCATCACCAGCATTCAGTCCACCCCCCAAAAAAGCTAATACAATAATACTTAAAATGAATCTGTTATCTCCTCAGGCTGGGTATTTCCTCTACTTTTACAGATCACTTGAACCTATGCTTTTTTTAGACTGCTCATTTCTATGACTCTATTCTTTCTCAAATATTTCTATTGCGCTGAAGGCAATTTTCTGTTCCTTCAAATATTTTGAGCTTCTAATACAACTTTGATTGTTCATCTTTTATTCTTCATTCTCATTATATTACCAAACATTCCAAATTAATGACCATGTTATGCAATTTCTTATATGTACATTATGGATGGCAATCTGCTATAAATTTTGTTCAAAATTATCAAGTGATTTTCTGTTGCCATTTGCTTCACCTGAAATTTTCATTCTTATAAATTAAAATTACTTTTCATTTATTTTTTCACATTTTTACTTAACTTAGCTGAATAATTATTTCCCCACTCCCTCCTTTCTTCTACTAGAATATAAACTTCATGAAAGCAGTAATCTGATGAACTGAATTGAATAGAGTTATCTAACTTTTATGAGTTTTGGTTTCCTCCTCTATAGAAAGAAGAATTTTTACTCTTTAAGTTCTAATTCTCTGTAATCTTATGAAAGACCTCCCAAGAACATTCTCTCAATCTTTACATTGTAATTATTGGGAATGCTTCTATGGCTTCATCATTATAAAAGTATCTGTTAGTTGTTAAGATTTATAAAACTATATTAATAGAATAGAGAAGATAAACAAAATCAAACTGGTGGCCCAATAGTAATAATTCTCTGTTTGATAAACACATAAAGAAATATCACTAAGGGAAATAATCTCTATTTGACAAGAGTTGCTAGGGAAACTGGAAAGTAGTTTGTCATAAAATAGATTTATATCAGCTTCTTAAATCATAAATAATGATAATCAAATAAATAAACAATTCAAAAGTTAAAAAGCCAATCATTTTTAAAGGAGAAAAATAAAAGCTGTCTTTCACAAGTATAATTGGAGGTGAAATTCATAACCAAATAATGGAGAAAAGATATGAGAACTTTATATAAATTTAAAAGTTTTAGAATAAACTCAATGAAAGTAGGCTAAGAAGAGAATCTGCTAAATGGGGATTTTTTATCAGGTATCTCTGATAAAAGTATGTTTTTCAAAATATGTAGGTAAATTGACAAAAAATATGTAACTGAGGATCATTCCCAATAAATATCTAAGGATACAAAGATTCCCCGAAAGACAATAAAAGTATGAAAAAAGTCTCAATTTAGTAATAAGAGAAATTCATATTAAAATAACTTTGAGGTTTCAGTCCAGAACTATCACCTTGACTAATAAGATAAAATATAGAAATATTAATGTTAAAGGGATTGTGGGAAGACAGGCCCACTAATGTACTATTGGTTGAAAAATTAATTTGGAGTTATATAAAAAGATTTATAAAACTATTCATAACCCAAGGAGTTTGAAGAAAGATTTTCTGTATACTAGACTACTCATAACAACACTTTTCATGATAGCAAAAAACTGGAAACAAAGTGGGTGTCCATTAATTGGGAAATGACTAAACAAATTATAGTTTGAGAATATAATCTAATTAAAGGAAACAAAGCACAAGGAAAGATATATATTCAATGATATAGAATAAATAAACCAAAAAAGATAGAATAGATATACAAATACACTAATATAAATGAAAACAGGCATCTGCAACTCCAAGATATTTCCTCTGCCCTAGCCCATCACTTATCAAATGACAAATCAAATTACTAAGGGAACAACCACCTTGGGGAATCTTTCCACTCCATCCAATTCCCTTGCCCCTTTCTACCTATTGCCTAAATTCTAGAAGAAACAGGAAGGCCCATCAAAGCAAGAATTATGGAGTCTTTACCTTCAACCTTCTTGTTACTCCTTTCTCCTCCTCCCCAGAACCCTATGAAACTTACAGCATCAACTGAGGTCCACTCTAAAATTTGTATCTAGTCACCCCTTCCCAATAGGTGGCTTTGTCTCTCTCCATTCCTCTTCTCCCAATCTGAGCAGGCATTTCCACTCTCTTCCCTTTGATGACCTGGAAATCATCAACCATAATCCATTCAATAAAGTAGAAAATCTAATCATCTGATCTTTCAATAAGTCTTATTGCCATATCTTCAAGGCTTTCAGATACTCTACATACCATCTATATTTGTTCTATGGCTGAACCATTCTTTTATTTTTAATGTGTAGATGAGGGAGAGAGAGACAGAGAGACAGAGAGAGAGACAGAGACAGACAGAAAGAGAGCATAGAGAGATGGAGTGGGGAGAGAAAGAAAAAGAAGGAAAGGGAAAGACAGAGAAACATGCAGATAGGACAGAGATAGAGAATACCACTCAGCATGGATTGAAGTAGGGGAGAAAAAGGGTGAAAGAAGTAGAGAGTGATCTAAAAGAAACGATGGCCAAAAAAATGCCCGAGCTAGAGATTGTTTTGTGAGCATTAACACAATAATATTGTGATCAGGTAAATTAAATCATTAGATGCATTTCATCTAATATCCACTCTTTTGGCTATGATGAGGTGGTATTTGGAGTAGGGAGGAAAAAAGTTTATAGTCTGAAATCAGAATAAGATTATGGTAATTATTTACAAAGCATATTGCTGTTGAAGAAGTAGACTGCCATGAACTTTCCTGATATTTTCTATTTTTGATGGAAAATAGCAGTACCTCTCCTAGTCCAAAGTCACAAGATATGGCTTTTAAACTCATTGAGAAGGAAGAAGAAGAACAAAATATAGAGGAAGTACAAGATATATGCCTGCAACTCAATCCCAGCTTTCTCAAAAAGTAGCTGAGTATTATGCAAAGATGCACCATCCTAATGCAGAAGGAAGAAACAATTGACTAAAGTGAAATCCAAACACACTGAGGTGATGACAGCCTGGTCCAAGTCCAGCCCATTCTTTGTTTTAAGGGCTTAGAAAAAGCTCTTACTTGCTACTTTCTTCTGTTTTACCCTGAGATAATACTGCAAAACTAGATAAGTGGTGGGATCTCTGATAAAAGGTTAGAAAGAAACATAGGGAAAGGGACAGGACCTGTGATATTATTGGTGTAAAGTGCTCCCAGTAGAAAACTCCCTCTCTCAAAACAGATAATCACCTTCTCTTCGAATCATATTTTTAAATCGTTTACTTGCCAAGAGTTACAAAGCCAGTATGTTAGAGGAGGTGCTTGAATTAAAAAATCCTTGACTTTGAGGCCAGCCATGCGTTCCTTCAGGTATAAAAGTGTTGTGTGCTAGGTTCCCCAAGCCAAGACCACCCCTCTATTTTCATGCCTCTCTTTTTACTATAAGGAAATATCCTATTTTCCAGAGAAAAGGTCTAGCAAGCAAACTGCCCTGAGCTTGACATAACAACAATCCTTTGCACTTGTTGGATGAACTCTGTCAGCTAAAATCCCAAATTTGTTTCACACTAAATCCAGGTGGTCCCTGAGCTTAGAAAAGCATCTAGAGGACTTATGTTCAAAACATGAAATCCTTCTATGAATCAAAATTTTCCCATTGTTGCCTTACTGCTCATTGTGAGAGTTACACTTTACTGCATAGTCAGTATGCAGTACTAAAATTCATTTGGTTTCTTCTAGAAGAGGTCCCCAAAACATGTGTCTAGTTTCTTTCCACCATTAGTTCTTTGATTTTATTTAATTTTTATTTTATTTTATTTCTTAGGGTTAACTGTGGTTGTAATAACCTATATGAACTCCTTGGTGTTTTCAGAGGAATAGCAATTAAATAACCTCTGTGATTCATAACCCATTTATTTTCAGAGTCGACATGTGCATCACACCATCTTAGCAAACTTATAGTTTATACACATGTATCATAATGCTGGCATACTATGCTACAGAATAAATGAAGGGATGACATATAGGACCTTTTAGGTTTATTTTTCTTTTTTCAGTTTTGAGCAATATACCCCTATTCTGTCCCTCAACCTTCAGGAAAAGTCTAGTGGGATTATTGGAAATTCCTATTTCCTTCTATTGCCTTTCTGCTTCCATATTACTGATTCTGTTAATATGCTGATTTCAAGGAAAAATCTCTGTGTGTATTTGTGTATGCATACAAATGAGAGTGTTTTATGTGTGTGAGAAAAATACAAAGACAGAAAGATAGAAATACAGAGATAGGCAAAATCCACTAAAAATGATCTATATCAAAAAATTTTAAATCTTAAATCCATAACTCATAGAATGTACCTAAATATAAAAATTGTCCAGTGGAAGATGGAGAATATTAAAGTGTTTTCAAGCCAAAGAAGACCTGAAATCAGTTTCAACTGGGAGATAATTATTAAATATACATTCAGGATGAGCATTTACATCAGCAAACATTATATAAGTTACCATTTTGTTGAATGTCTAGACTTAAGAATGTGATGGAGAAAATAATAATGATAAAGATTAAATTTGCAAGTGTGTTCTATTCTTTCTCTCTCAACCCACTTCTGTAATGTTCTCTTTTGGGTTTTCTTGGGGTCTCTAGGAGCAGCTTTTGTTTCAGTTTAGTAATCACCACAGGAGTACAGTCAGGTGTTAAAGTCCAAATCCTTTATTGTCTCTTTCAAAGTCTTGTCTCCTTCACTTGGGGCTCGGCTAGTTTTCTGGGGGCCTTCCACAGTCTTGGTTTCAGTGGAGAAGTGAAGGAGAAGAGCCTGCTACCAAGGTGGTATGAAATGGGATGAATCTGAGTGCAAGAGTTTGTGCTCCAGCCTTCAGCCTCCAGCCTTCTCTTCACTTGTCTCTGAATCTCCCTGGCTGAGGCTTTGAGTTTATACATGCTACACTGAGTACAAACCAATCATTATATCACTAGGAAACCATTATTTGTTGTAGGATTAAATCAATGCTAAACTAGATTTAACCATTGTCTCCTCAATTCCACTTGTTTCAAGTTCTGGACCATAACATCTCCTTGTCGGATTAAATCAGTCTTACTGAACCATGCTAAATTAGATAACTATTTTCTCTATCAATTCCACTGACTTAGTACCTTGTAAGAATCCTTTGTTTCAAGTTCAGAGTTCTGGCCCATAACACACTTCCATTCCTCAGGATCAGTAGTTAAACATGTATGTGCACATGATTGGAAGAATGGCAATAGAAAAATTCCAAAAAGCCTTTAATATTTTAAGTTTTTCTCATTAGTAATTTGTGTTAATTTTATGTAGAGAAATATACTTCCTCCTACAGCAGTGAAAACAGTTATATACTTGAATAAACTGAAGATGTCATGAGAAAAAAGAGAAACAGAATAAAAAGAAAAAGAAAAGTGAACAAGGCATGTATTTATTTATATTCTGTCTTTATAGTTCTCTCTCTGAATGCAGATGGTATTTTCTATCCAAAGTTTATTGGAATTGCCCTGCTTTACTGAATCACTAAGAACCAAATCATTTATAGTTGATTCATTGAACAATTTTGCTGTTATTATGTACAATATATTTCTGGTTCTGCTTGTTTCACTCAGCTTCAGTTCATGTAAATCTTTCCAGGACTTTCTAAAAATCAACTTGTTCATCACTTTTAATAGAACAATAATATTCCATTACTTTCATATATAATAACTTATTCAGTCATTACTCACTTGATGAGCATCTACTCATTTTCTAATTCTTTGCCACCACAAAAAGAGCTACTACAAATATTTTTGCATATGTTATTTCTCTTTTTTTCAAACATAGTGGTCTATAGTTATATAATATTGCATATATTATTCAACTCTATTGATGTAGGATTTAGTAGTTCAGAAATATTTTTCCTATCTTTTTTGGGGGGAAAAGGGTTTTTGTTACAAAATGTGGTTTTCTGTAGAGGAAAGGAGTTGATCTATTCATATATAAAGGTAAAGCAAAACCAAAAGATATCAATACATTTTTATTAAAAGAAAGCATACAGGAGAATATATATATATATATATATATATATATATATATATATATAGACAATCCTAAGAAGTATTTTAAGACCATAATTAATAATTAATAGTATTTAGATTTTTTGTTTTAATATAAACTGTGAGGAAAATTGTGGGGGAAATGTAAAAACCCTTGGGCATTTCAGAATGAAAGCAGTCATAGCAAACCAAAGCATTATCTCTGTGTCAATAAGAAGGTTTTATTATGCATTTTCTACATTTTCCATAAAAGGAGTTATTTTTTCCTGTTAAGTCCTGTTCTGTGGGATGGTAAGTCCTCACTGTGGTATGGAATATAGAGAACCATATCAAATGAACACAAACTCTCCCATAGCTATGAAACTTTATATTGGACTGGCTCAAAATCTATAAAGGGTTCACACATATTTCCTAGCTCTACTACAATCTGCTTGACCTTGCCTTGCAACCTCCAAACCTGCTTTTTGTCCACATTATGTTTTCTAATAGCTCCATAAACTTGAAGTATTATTATCTCTTATTAGCACTTAACCAAAATGACCCTCTCCAAATTTACTAACAATCTCTTAATTGCCAAATTCTAATTGCTTTTTCTCAATCCTGAAGCTTCTGATGCTGTCAATCAATCGCTTCTTCTCCCCAGGTTTTTGGTATTATCATTGTTCTATTATCTGTCTAATCACTCCTTCTCAGGCTCCTTTTTTTTTTTTATTCTCATCTGAATTACCCATATTAATTATAGTATCCATCCCAAAAGATTGTGTTTTATGCCTTCTCTTCTTCTCTCTATATGCTTTTAATTCATGATCTCCTTAGCTTCCATGAATTCAAGTAGCATTTCTATGTTGATGGTTTTCAGATCTATTTCTGGAGTTCTAATTTGTCTGATGACGTTTACTCTCACATCTCCAGCTTACTGTTGAATATCTCAAACCCAACATCCAATAGATTTCTGAAATTCAACATGTGCAAAATGGAACTCTTTTATTTTCCCCCCAAACCTCTCCTGCCCTTCTAAACTTCCCTGTCAAGGGCATCACCATCCTGCCATCCCTCAAACTTACAACATACATGTTATTCTTGAATCTTCATTCTTTTACTCCCCATACCTAATCTGTTTTGAAGGTCTGTCAATATTACTTTTTAATATATATCTAATATGCCTTCTTTCTTTTTATAGGGTTGCCAACTTAGTGCAAACACCTCATCTCTTCTTGCCTGAACTATTGCAATAGCTTATTGATTGGTCCACCTATCATTAATCTCATCTCACTTCAGTCCTTTATCCTTCATTCACCTGTCAAAGAATCTTTCTATAGTGCTTGTATGACTATGTTACAGCCCCTCTATTCAATAAACACCAATGGTTCCAATAACCTCCATCATCAAATATAAAATCCTCAATTTGGCATTTAAAGACATTCATAACTTGCCCTCCCCTCATAGACATACATTTCCAATCTTATATCTTATATTTACTTTTCAATCCAGTGACACTGGTTTCTTTGCTGTTCCTTGAAGAAGAAATTCCTTTTCCTGATGTCAGATGCTTTCCCTGGGTATCTCCTCCAAACCCTCATCTCTACTTCCTGGCTTCCCTGGATGTCTTCAAGTTCCAGTTAGAATCCCACCTTCTATAGGAAGTCTTTACAATGCTTCTTAATTCTAGTGCCTCCCCTCCACTGATTATTTTCAATATATCCTGTGTATGGCTTATTTGTATATACTTATTTGCCTGTTGTCTTATATTGTGAATTCCTCATGGGCAAGAATAATCTTTTTTGCTTTCTTTTGTTTCTCCTGGGCTTACCATACTGCCTGCCACATAGTAATCAATTGGTGTTTATTGACTGAGACCTTTCTATGATTCAATTTCTTCATTGGGAAAATAAATGTCATTTAACTTTAAATCCAGTGATCTTAGACACTGGATTAGCAAATGTTAAACAACTGGCTCTCTGAAATAAGAAAAGCAACAACCAGCCACTTTGGGAGTTTAATCTTCTTTATTAACATTTTCTCCTTCACTTCACTAAATCTAGTTAATTAACATAACAATATTCCAAGCCCTCATTTGTAGTAATTGTCAATTTCTGAAGTATAAACACTGACATTGAAAATTATACAATTGGCTCTGAATTTAAGCTAGTTTCGGCTCACAAACAGATCTTTCTATACTTCAAGTATGGTCCCCCATTTATCTACTAAAAGGATTTTGAGTACCTTTGCAATAGACATAGGGAAGGTGAAGGATTCCTCCTTGTCCTTGAGGACTTCACAATTTAATGAGGGCCATAATAGGCAAATAAATACCTATAAACAAGCTATATAGAGAATAAATTGGAAATAAATGAAGGGAAGGCACCAGAATTAAAAAGATAGACTTCCTATGGAAGCTAAAATTTTAGCTACAATTTGAAAAAAGGCAAAAGGACAAAAGGAAGATGCCGATTGCCACCATCACCAATAAATGACTCTACTATGGTCCAAGAGCTGTTGGGAATTCAATGTGTGTTCTCATCAAATAACATTTTCAAAGAAATAGAATCCAAATTCTTAGAGACTGAAGTAGAAGTAGGGCATCTTATTGACAGCCTGTGTCCTTAATAGGTCAGTAAGTTAGTACATCTCTTTTAAAGTTTTCAATTAGGAACATTAAAAATTTAAAATCTTCTCCTGACAAATATGCTAATTTGAATGTACATAGGTACCCCGAGAGGGAACAACACATCTTTTATAATTGGTAACACTAGAGACTCTACTTTGAGGCATATGTTAAGATTAGTTGATAGCATCAGAAACTTTGGGTTATCTTGCAAAAGGAAAAAAAAAATGAAGTAAATCTATAATTAATTACTTCTTAGTCCTGCTGTAGGATGACAAAATTTCAAATTTGTTTTAGGTTCATTTACATGTCCATGTGCCTGGGTGTTAGTTCACCTCACTACAACAGTAGTAAAACATGTTATTTATATTCTTCTATCAAAAATAATGACAACAGCTTACATTTACATAGCAATTTAAGGCTTGCAAAGTGTTTCCACATACACATTATCATTTGATCCTCACAATATTCTAATATGATGTTAAGCTCTTTGTCCTCAGAGGTTTCTCTGAGAACTAGCATTAATAATACAGAGAGGGATATTTTCAACATTAGTATTGCATTGCTCCCTGTAATTTGGTAATGCATAAGAAGAAAAAAAAATATTCTTAACAAAAATTCTGAACATTAAATAAAATTTTTATAAGTGGAAGGCAGTGTATGCAGAAAAATTCTAGATTTGGCTCTTCAAAATGAATTGTAAATAATTTAAATTTGCTGTAAATAACTTAAATTTATATATTTCTTTAATGAATTAACAAATCCTGTCTCAACAGATTCTTAAGTAGTCACTAGAGTATTACATCCAAAGGTCAGGGCTTGTCTATGACAAGATTGCTCATTTACCATCAAAATCAACATTTAATGAATCTGATGTAATGTTCAAAGAGTTCCAAGCTTCTCTGAGACTGAATGGAAGAGAATATGTGGGAAAAGATCATTAAACAGAAGAAATATGAAAATCGATAAACCTGTGCATTTATGGAGAAGAGGTGTATTGAGCTGAAAATGGTGAGATCAACAGTAAGCTTCTACTTACAAGAAATGTTATTTTTTAATAATAGCTTTTTATTTTCAATATTTATGCAAAGATAGTTTTCAACATTCACCAGTGCAAAACCTTGTGTTCCAAATTTTTTCTCCCTCCCTTCCCTCCATCCTCCTCTAGATAGCAAGTAATCCAATATATATTAAACATATGCACTTCTTCTATATATATTTCCACAATATTCATATTCTCCATGCAGGTGCCAGAGACTTTCCTAAGAAACCATGTTGAACTATTTCACTTTTCTGTTCAAGAAACTGGAATGTCTCTTTACTGTTTCTATCATCAAGTATAAAATCCTATTTACCTCTTAAGGACTCTCCCAGTGGAGCCTTCCAGTCTTTCCCTGATCCCCCTAGTTTCTAACATCCACATTTCATTGCCACTATTTTGTATTCTAACAATTTTTAGAAGCATATATTGACTTCCCTACAGAATATAAATTCTACCAGGACAGAAATTGTTTCATTTTTGTCTTTGTATCTCAAATGTCTAAAACAAATGCATGGGGTGTAGTAGAAAGTTAATAAATTTCTTGTTGATTAATTTAAAATAATAAGTTTAGCATTATGATATGGCCAATCAAAACCTCCAGAGTAATGTAATATGTTCCAGAATCTTCAAAGTTAAAGGCACAAAACAGTCAAACAATGCAGAATAAAGCAGGGACTACAAATCAGGAAAGAAACAATGTCTAATTGGGCAGTTATTCCTGCAGACAGCACCAAGACCAATAGCTTTGTTCTCTGATATATCTACATGGCAGCTTATTTTGCTTCTGACAGTGAGGTAATCAACATTTTGCCTGAGGCACAACTAGGTGTTCCTCCTGTGCCACTCTGTGCACTCAGTAGGGAGGCTTATAACAAAAGCTGACTAACACTAGGATATAATGGGTTGCATAAAGGCGTTTGAATGGCAGCATGGTGGGAGTGCACGTTTACCTAGGTAGTAATTGTTCTGAGCAATGCAAAGGGTAGTTGGTTTATAGTAATTGAGTCAATGAGCCAAGTTTTACACATCATGTTCACTTATGACTTTAGCTCAGGCCAGCCCAAGTAATGACTCAAAGACTCAAGCTGTTTATTACACAAGTGATTGCAAATGAAACCTCAGTACTGTAAATGTTACTTACCAACCTTTGGCATCACCAATCAAAAAGCTCCTTTGAGTCAGTTTTTCTCTTTCAGGTCCTTTTTTTAAAATACCTAGAATATTGAAAAGATGTATCCCCTGCTTCGCTCTAATTCTTTTCAATGAAAATTCCTTCATTCAGCAATGAAATCGTGTTTCTCCATTGAATTCTGACTGTTAAAGAAAACAGACTACAGACCAGACTTAGTGTTTGAGTTCTAAAGAGACTTTCTTAAGAGGAACTTAAATACTCCATGTTTCTCTGCGCAGCTGGTTTCCTTCAGAATTAACGGTTCCTGTGGTAAGAAATAGGCATCCCCAAAGAGTTCTGCATGGAGAATTTTTGACACAAGGCAGAGATGAAGGAGATTGATGGAATAACAAAGTATCATTTGAGTAGAGGGAGAGGAAAGAATACCAGGTTTACTGTGAAAATAAAACTTTATTGTTTAGGAGGAAACATTTCTGCTCTTTAAATGAAAAAGTTTTGTTTATTTGTTGAATTTTGCTTAAGGACAGAAGAGTTGTCAAGAACATAACTTCCTGAACTCTACAATTGGAGAAATTTTTTTTTCATTTCACAATTTGATCCATCAACGTAGCATAAAAAAAGAGGCTTGACTCTAAAGTCAGAGGACCTGGTTTTAAATGTTACTTTCATTTAAATTTAACATTTTAAATGTTACAGTATCTGTGTGATCTTAGACAAGAGTATGGGTCTCAGTTTTCTTATTCATAAAATAAGTAAGTAAGGTAAATGGTCTATAGTTCCAGCTCTAATTCTTTGATCTCTGTAGAAGGAAATCTGATTGAGTTTTCCTTTTTTTTCCCCCAAAAAAGAACAGCTAATAATTTGTTTGACTTTCTTTAATGATAATTTCATCCTTGAAAAGATGGAGAAAACAACGAGGAAAAATTCTATTTTTGTCTGATTTTCACTAATAGGGAGGAATGAGTTCCCAGGCTAGAAATGATGAGAACCTTTGTGGAAAGTAACCACTTGTTCCTGGAGTTTGTGATAAAGGAGAAGAAAGCCATAATACAGTTTTCTATGCACCTAAAATTTTTTGAGGAGGAAAGAGTTCTTAGGGTTAAAAGGAAAAGTAGATAGAATCCCAATGACAAATTATTCAGCACACCAGCAGAAGTGGGAAAACTTCTCAAACATTAGATTTGGAAGAGACAAAAGCAAATAATTATAATGTAAAGAAAAAATAAGAGTTGTGGAAGAGACCAATGTGGACCCACAGAAAACGTACCAGCCAATTCAGATTTTTTCTTAAACATGTGCTGAAGGTGGAAGCAAATATAGCCATCAGGATAAATATTATAATGCCTTCCTCTTGAAAAAAAATAGTGTCAAGAGTGTTCTGTAATATTCCTGTGAGTTTTCATCTTTGGGATCTCTTTCAGAAGATGATTGGCAAATTCTTTCAACTTCAATTTTATCCTCTAGTTCTAGAATATCAAGATAGTTTTCCTTGATAAGGTCTTGCAAGATGAGAGCTAGGTTCTCTTTTGCATAATGGCTTTCAAGTAGTTGAATAATTTTTAAATTATCTCTCTTGTATCTACTTTCCAGGAGAGTTGTTTTTCTAGTGAGACATTTCACATTTTCTTTTCCCCCCATTTTTTTAGTTTTGTTTTATTGTCTCTTGATTTCGTGTAAAGTCATTAGCTTCCACTGGCTCAATTTTTATTTTAAATAATTATTTTCCTCAGTGAGTTTTTCTATCTCCTTTCATATCTGTCCGATTTTGTTTTACAAAACATTTTTCTCATTAATTTTTTGTATTTCCTTTTGCATCATTTTCATTTCTCCTCCCATTTTTTCCCTCTACCTCTGTTACTTGATTTTCAAAATTCTTTTTGAGCTCTTTCATGGCCTAAGGCAAATTCTTATTTTCATTGGAAGTTATGGATCTAGAAGCTTTGATGCTATTATCATTGCCTGAGAGTATGTTTTGATCTTCCTCAACACCATAGTAACTTTATATGATCAGAACCTTTTTTCTGTTGTTTTCTTATTCTTCCATCTTATTACTTGGCTTTTAACTCTTTGTTAAACTAGAACTCTACTTTCCAGGTACATGCTGCAATGTTCCAAGTTTCTAGGGTTTTATGCAGCTGTTTTCAGAGATCCTTCTAGCAACCTGTAAGTTTTTAGTTCTTCCAAAAATGGTATAGGATCTAATGAGAAGTGTACTTACCACTCTCCTAGTGTATGTTCTGGTCTGTGAATGACCAAAAGCACTCTTTTCTGCCCTGGAGTTGTAAGGAAAGTTTTTGATCCACTCTGGCTATAACTTCTAGTGCAAACATAACAGAATCCTGCCTAAATACTAGCAAAAAGACCACACTCAGTGGTTCACAACATAGCATTTTCACTCTTTTTGTTGATGTTTGCTTGCATTTTATTTTGTTTCTCTCTCTCTCTTTTGTTTTACTGGTTTGATTTTATTTTTCTTGTGTTGCATAATAATTGTATAAATATGTATGCATATATTGGATTTAACATATATTTCTACCATGTTTAACATATATTTGACTACTTGTCATTTAGGGGAGGGCATGAGGGAATGAGGGGCAATTGGAACACAAGGTTTTTCAAGGGCTAATGTTGAAGAATTGTCCATGCATATGTTTTAAAAAATAAAAAGCTTTAACAAATTTTTAAAAAGAGGTTTCTAGTGACATATCCCTAGGATTCTGTGAGACTCAAAGTCAGGTCTCCTAACTCTCACTGCACTGTGCCCTTCTCATTACAATGTCAAATTTTAATTAGCCTAATTCATAAAATCTCAGAGGTGAGAAAAAAAGAAAAAACAAAAATTTAACATTTGAAAAATAAAGGAGCCAAGACCTTCCAGTTGCTAATGAAGATAACAAAATGCCAGAAATATTGTTTTCTCAAGAGAAGTGTGAATTGATTTTGTGTGAACACAAGTGATTATAAGCTGTCAAATAGAACCACTTTTGGAGACCCTCTGACTTCTTATACCCAGGAATTTCCACCTTCCTGGCCACACTGCTTCATTAGATAATTGAGGTTACTCTCTGTGGTTCCTGGTGTTACTTATATCCTGTGGTTTTACACTGCTCTGATCT
Organism: Sarcophilus harrisii; assembly: GCF_902635505.1. Taxonomy (NCBI): domain Eukaryota; kingdom Metazoa; phylum Chordata; class Mammalia; order Dasyuromorphia; family Dasyuridae; genus Sarcophilus; species Sarcophilus harrisii. Next base: position 279,976,735 of record NC_045428.1, on the reverse strand, counting down.
TTGATGGAGTATAAGAGACACTGAAATTATCTAATTGACCTTAAAAGAATTTTTTCACCTCATCCTCCTAAAATAAAGGCCCTTTGTTACTCCATAGAGGCAAAGGGAACTGGAGAGGGTTCATGAAATTGAGAAGGTAGGAAAGATTCAGAAATCTGGGCAAATTTATTAGTACCACTTTAGAATGAAAATTCATAGTAGCAATAATCACTTTCTATTGCCATTCTGTCTCCTATTATTGATGTTTTACCAAAGCTTGCTAACAGAAAAAGTAATTTAACAGGGAGTTGGTATAAGAAATAGTAGGATCTGTTCTGGGCCAGGCCAGATTTGGGTTTGAGAGTTTTTGTAAAGTATCTTCTGGTAAAGTCAAATTTCTTCTCATATATGTCTCTCAATAGTGCTTTACTGGGAAAAATTGCTCTCCTGCCATGGGCAGTATGATTATGTCATTCTGACACAGTGCCTTGATTGAGGTGAGTGTTTCCCACTGAAGGCCTGTCAAATCTTTTTTTTCTAAACAAAGTCGTCTGAATAAATATTTCCTAATACTCTCGGTGTCAAAACAGGAGCAAAGAAGCACACTGACATATTGTTTACAACCTCCTTTCCTGCTACTTGTCCTTCATTCACTCTATTCCAGAGTACCTGTTTATGCATGATCTACACATGTGTGCAATGAAGCCAGTGATCTGTCTGTCCCCATGTTAACCATGTTAAAAAAAGCAATATGGTGTGGTGGCAAATGTTTGAGATATGTGAGTTAGGAAGCCTAAGTTTAAATTTTACCTTTAACACATACTAGTTGTGTCATTGTTTAGTCATTTTTCAGTCATGTCTAATTCGTTGTGACCTGTTTGGGAGTATTCTTGGCAAAGATACTGGAGCAGTCTGCATTTCCATCTCTTAACTATTAGTTGTGTGACTGACTGTATTCAAATTGTATAATTTCTCTGAACCTTAGTTTTCCCCATTAGCTCCATATGCAAAATAGTGCTAATAAGTCCCAAAGAATACCCACCTGCCGAATCAAATGAGGTATTTATGCAAAATTCCTTACAAACCTTAAGATTGTGTGTGTGTGTGTATTATGAAGTTATTTATATATATGTATATATATATATATATATATACATATATATAAATAATCTCAGATTTACAATCTGTGTGGCACTGGGCAAGTCACTTAATCCTGTTTGCCTCAGTTTGCCAAGAAAATCCCAAACCAGGTCAGAAAGAATCAAAATGATTGAACAACAAAGTTTATTGTTATGCGCTTTTGTAGCTACTTTAGCATGGCTATCTGCCAACCAACTAATATTATCAATTCCAGAATCCACTGTAAGTCAGTTTAACTTTAATTCAAACACAAACTCTTCTATCTGGCTTTTAAAACCTTTCACAACCTATATCAAACCTGCCATTATAGACTTAATAGACATTACTCTCCTCCTTGCACCATGCTATTTAAACTGACATGATTTTACATTTTCTCTCCCCCTCTCCAATGAAATCCCATCTCCTGATCCTTGGGATCCATATTTTATTGCAAAGTTCAACTCAAAGCTCATCTTTTGTGTAGAGACTTTTCTTGATCCCTCTCCCTACCACCAGCTATATTCCTTCATATAATAGTTTGTTGTCATCTTATAATCACCAAATTTAATGGTTGTTTTGAAATCTTCAGGCTTCTTACTGATCAAAAAACATTTATTAAGTATTTTACTGTATGCCAGGAATTTTGCTAAGTGCTGGAGATACAATGAAAGCCAAAAAAAAAAAAATTAGTCTTCAAAGAAGACATACTAATGAAGGTAGACAACATTCACAACATAATAAACAATAATACATATAACAGAGAAAAACAGAGCAACAAAGACAAACAGACACAGAGAGAGATAGAAAGAGAAAGAGATAGACAGAGACAGAGACAGAAAGATGTATATAAAAATAGGTAGAAGAAAATTCAGAACTATCCTCTCTCTTCTTTCTGGATCCTCACTCCTTTCTGGTTCTCTGCCCTTAAGTTCCAATCCCACATCTCACATAGACTTTTATACATTTTGAACTGTATATCCCATGGACATCTTAAACAACAGGTACAAAATGGAACTTGCTTATCTTTATTCCAAATTTATTCTTCCTCCAAATTTCTGCATTCTAGGATTATCTCAATAGATGCAGAAAAAAATGTGACAGAATTCAACACTCATTTCTATTAAAAACACTAGAGAGTATAGGAATAAATGAAGTTTTCCTGAAAATGATCAGTAGCATTTACTTAAAACCATCATCAAGCATGATATGTAATGGGAATAAACTAGAACCATTCCCAGTAAGGTCAGGGGTGAAACAAGGCTGCCCACTTATTACCATTACTACGCAATATTGTATTAGAAATATTAGCTTTGACAATAAGAGAGGAAAAAGAGATTAAAGGCATTAGAGTAGGGAATGAAGAATCCAAATTATCATTCTTTGCAGATGATATGATGTTATACTTGGAGAATTCTAGAGAATCAATTAAAAAATAATTAGAAACAATTCACAACTTTATCAGAGTTGCAGAATACAAAATAAATCTACATAAATCATCAGCATTTTTACATATTACGAACAAAGTCCATCAGGAAGAGATACAAAGAGAAATTCTACTTAAAATAATTGTATATAATATAAAATACTTGGGTGTAATGTCCAGGCTAGCTTTTTGGAGGTCCTCTGGACCAGGCCATGGTCTCACCAGGATGGTCACCACAAGGATGGTCAGGAATAGAGTCTAAAGTCTTTATTGTCTCCTTCACAGTCTGTCTCCTTCACAGTCTGTTCACTCTAATTGACTCTATCCCCAGTTCTCTCAGCCCTTAAATACCCTATTATAATTACATCATTACAGCATACTAAGTATATGCCAACTAGAATGATTATATCATTATATCATACTAGATGTATGTGAATTAGAGAACCATTATCTCATCAATTCCACTGAGTTAACACCTTATTGTAAGTATCCCTATTGCAAGTATACTTCTCCAGAGTTCCAGCTTTCTAAACATTTGGGAGTCTACCTTCCATGGCAAAATCAGAAACTATATGAACACAATTACAAAACAATTTTCACATAAAGTCAGATCTAATCAATTGGAAAAATATCAAGTGCTGATGGGTAGGCCAAACTAATATAATAAAAATGACAATACTATCTAAATTAATATACTTATTTCATGCCATATCAATCAAACTCCCAAGAAATTATTTTACAGAACTAGAAAAATAATAACAAAGTTCATCTGGAAGAACAAAGGTCAAGAATTTCAAGGGAATTAATGAAAAAAAAAATGCAAGTGAAGGTGGCCTAACTGTGCCAGACCTAAAACTATATTATGAAGCAGCAGTCATCAAAACCATTTAGTACTGGCTAAGAAATAGAATAGTCACTCAGTGGTATAGGTTAGGCTCACAAAACACAGTAGTCAATGACTATAGAAATCTAGAGTTTGATAAGCCCAAAGACCTCAGCTTCTGGGGTAAGAACTCACTATTTTACACAAAGTGCTGGAAAAATTGGAAATTAGTAAGGCAGATGCACATCTAATGCCTTTGACCAAGATAAGGTTGAAATGGGTTCATAATTTAGACATAAAGAGTGATATTATAAACAAATTAGAAGAACAAAGGATAGATTTATTAAATTAAAAGGATTTTTGTACAAACAAAACCAATGCAGACAAGATTAGAAGGGAAGTAATAAACCAAGAAAAAAATTTACATTCAAGGGTTCAGATAAAGGCCGCATTTCTAAAATATAGAGAGAGTTAAATCAAATTTATAAGAATTCAAATTCAAGCCATTCTCCAGTTGACAAAAGGTTAAAGGATATGAACAGACAATTTTCAGATGAAGAAATTGAAAATATTTCTAGTCATATGAAAAGGTGTTCTAAATCACTATTGATCAGAGAAATGCAAATTAAGACAACACTGAGATACCACTACACACCTCTCAGATTAGCTAAAATGACAGAAAAAAAAAATGATGAATGTTGGAGGTGATATGGGAACTCTGCATTATTTATACATTGTTGGTGAAGTTGTGAACTGATTCAACCATTGTGGAGAACAATTTGGAAATATGCCCAAAGAGTTATCAAACTGTGCATATCCCTCACTCCAGCAATGTTTCTATTGGGCTTGTATCTCTAAGAGATCATAAAAGAGATAAAGGGACCCACGTGTGCAAAAATGTTTGTGGCAGCTCTTTTTGTAATGGCAAGACTCTGGAAACTGAGTGAATGCTCATCAGGCTGGATATATTATGGTATATGAACATTAAGGAATAGTATTGTTTTATAAGAAATGATCAACAGTCTTTGCTGATGATATGATGGTATACTTAGAGAACCCCAGAGATTCTACTAAAAAGTTATTAGAAATAATCCATAATTTTAGCAAAATTGCTGGTTATAAAATAAACCCACATAAGTCATCAGCCTTCTTATATATCACTAACAAAATCCAACAGTCAGAGTTACAAAGAGAAATCTCATTTAAAGTAACTATTGATAGTATAAAATATTTAGGAATCTATCTGTCAAGGGAAAATCAGAAACTTTATGAGCAAAACTACAAAACACTTTCCACACAAATTAAGTGTGAAAAACTGGAAAACTGGAAAAATATTAAATGCTCTTGGATTGGGCAAGCAAATATAATAAAGATGACAATATTACCTAAACTAATCTATTTATTTAGCGCTATACCAATCAGACTTCCCAAAAACTATTTTGATGACCTAGAAAAAATAACAACAAAGTTCATATAGAAAAACAAAAGGTCAAGAATTTCAAGGGATTAATGAAAAAAATCAAATGAAAGGTGGCCTAGCATACCAGATTCAAAATTATATTATAAGGCAGCGGTTACTAAAACTATCTGGTATTGGCTAAGAAATAGACTAGTTGATCAATGGAATAGGTTAGGTTCAAAGGACAAAACAGCCAATAACCTTAATTATCTAGTGTTTGACAAACCCAAAGACCCCAGTTTTGGGGATAAGAATACATTATTTGACAAAATTGCTGGGAAAATTTGGAAATTAGTATGGAGAAACTAGGCATTGACCCACACTTACACCCATTACACAAAGATAAGGTCAAAATGGGTTCATGATCTAGGCATAAAGAATGAGATCATAAATGAATTGGAAGAGCATAGATAGTTTACCTTCAGACCTGTGTGAAAAAGGGAAGGAATTTATGACCAAAGAAGAACTAGAGATCACTATTGACTACAAAATTGAAAATTTTGATTATATCAAATTGAAAAGTTTTTGTACAAACAAAACTAATGCAGGCAAGATAAGAAGGGAAACAATAAACTGGGAAAACATTTTTACAGTCAAAGGTTCTGATAAAGGACTCCTTTCCAAAATATATAGAGAATTGACTCTAATTTATAAGAAATCAAGCCATTCTCCAATTGATAAATGGCCAAAGGATATGAACAGACAATTTTCAGATGATGAAATTAAAACTATTACTATTCATATGAAAGAGTGTTCCAAATCACTATTGATCAGAGAAATGCAAATTAAGACAACTCTGAGATACCACCTGGATACCTCTGAGATACCTGTCAGATTGGCCAGAATGACAGGAAAAGATAATGCAGAATGTTGGAGGGGATGTGGGAAAACAGGGACACTGATACATTGTTGGTGGAATTGTGAATACATCCAGCCATTCTGAGAGCAATTTGGAATTATGCCCAAAAGTTATCAAACTGTGCATACCCTTTGATCCAGCCGTGTCTCTACTGGGCTTATACCCCAAAGAGATACTAAAAAGGAAAGGGACCTGATATGCCAAAATGTTTGTGGCAGCCCTATTTTGTAGTGGCCAGAAGCTGGAAAATGAATGATGCCCATCAGTTGGAGAATGAGTTGAGTAAATTGTGGTATATGAATGTTATGGAATATTATTGTTCTGTAAGAAATGACCAGCAGGACGAATACAGAGAGGATTGGCAAGACTTACATGAACTGATGCTGAGCGAAATGAGCAGAACCAGGAAATCATTATATACCTCAACAGCGATACTGTATGAGGATGTATTCTGATGGAAGTGGATTTCTTCAACAAAGACAAGATCTAACTTAGTTTCAATTGATCAAGGATGGATAGAAGTAGCTACACCCAAAGAAAGAACACTAGGAAATGAATGTAAACTGTCTTGCATTTTGGTTCTTCTTTCCAGATTATTTATACCATCTAAATCCAATTCTCCCTGAGCAACAAGAAAACTGTTCGGTTCTGCACACATATATGGTATCCAAGATCTACTGTAATCTATTTAACATGTATAGGACTGCTTGCCATCTTTGGGGAGAGGGTGGAGAGAGGGAGGGGAAAAATCGGAACAGAAGTGAGTGCAAGGGATAATGTTGTAAAAAATTACCCTGGCATAGGTTCTGTCAATAAAAAGTTATTTAATTAAAAAAAAAGAAAGAAATGATCAGCAGGATGATTTCAGAGACACCTGGAGAGACTTTCATAAACTGTTTTTAAATGAAGTGAGGAGAACCAGAAGATCATAGTACATGGCAAAAGCAAAATTATACAATGATCAATTCTGATGGAAGTGGCTCTTTTAAAGAATGAAGTGATTCAGGCTAGTTCCAAAGTTCTTGCAATAAAGAGAACTATCTGCACCCAGAGAGAAGATTGTTGGGACTGAGTGTGCATCACAACATAGTAATTTCACTCTTTTTTATTGTCATTTGCATGTATTTTGTTTTCTTTCTCATTTATTTCTTTTTTGATCTGATTTTTCTTGTTCATGATAATTGTGGCAATACCTAAAGAAGAATTGCACATGTAATATTGTATTACTTGCCATCTAGGGGAGAGGGTCGGGGGAATGGAGAGAAAATAATTTGGAACACAAGGTTTTGCAAGGGTGAATGCTGAAAATTATCTATGTATTTGTTTTGAAAATAAAAAGCTTTAATAATAATTTTATTATTTTTAAATTTTTTTTTAAATTTCTGCATTCTGTTTACAGCACTACCTTCTTTTTAGTCATGTTCACACAACTGCAGCTTGGATCTTCACTCTCATTAACTTAATACCAGTTTTCAAATTTTGTCATTTCTGCATTTACAACATTCCTTGCTTCACTCACACAACTATAACTCTCCTTTAGTCCCTCATCACTATTGCAATATCCTCCTAACTAGTCAGCTTGTTTCCCTCTCTAATCCAATCCTTCAACCACCAAAGTTGACATTCCTGACCATTTCACTCTCAATTCAGTGAACTCCAGTGGTTCCCTGTTCCCAAGAGGATCAAACAGAAATTATTATGTTTGGCATTTACAATTCTTCATAACCTGGCTCCAACCTATCATTACTGTTTTATTATACATGATTATCCTCTACACTCTCTCAGGTCAAGGCCAACTGGCCTTCTTCCTATTTCTAAAGCAGAACACTACAACTCCCTTTGACTCTTTGCATACAAAGACTATTGCATTCTAGGAATATATTCCTTACTTATCTCTCCATTCTGGAATTCCTTCTTTCTTTCAAGATTCAGTTTAATATTTGCCCTCCTTTCACCTACCCTTCTGCAGAAGATTTTTCTTTAACCTCTCAGCTACTAATGCCTCACCACCCTACCTCCCAAGATGACGTTTTATGTGTGTTGTGAATGTGCCTACATATTTGCATTTTATTGCCCCACCAAAATGCAAGATATTTGAGACACTACTTCTGGGTATACCAAATACCTGCAATATTTGACATGAAATAGGTGTATAATAGATTATTGTTGATAGATTGATTATTGGATTTTTGAGGAGAATCAATCATATAAAGATATGCCATTGGGATTGGAGAGTAGTGATCAACATATCACCCAAACAAAGAAAGTAAAATCATTTTTTTTAAGTGTTAAAGTCTATTTTTGAGTTGGTCATTTTTTGATTGCTAATTTCAAATTCTTTTTCTCCCAGTCCATAACTGGCAAAAACTAAAGATCAATTATTCTATTCCAAGCCCTCATTTTGGAGATGAAAAAATTAAGGTAAAGAGTGTTGTGATTTTCCAAAGATCAAATAGCAAGTTAAGGGACAAAATTGAATGCTTCTCCATTCTCCCAGGAACTTCATGTTCCTAAGCATCAATTCTGTTCATAGAAGTGCTTCTTCTGAAAATGGGTGCTAAACTCAGTTATTATCCCACAAAGGGATTAATCTATGACCTAAGGAATGGGAGGTGAATTTTTAAACTTATTTCCCACTCCTTTAGACAAATTATTAAGATTAATACTTTGACAATGATTGTTTTTTTTTTTTCTTTTTTCTTTTTTTTATTTTTAGCCTTTTATTTAAGGTTATATGTAGGGTAACTACAATTAACCTTGAAACCTCTTGTTCCAATTTTTCACCCTTCCCCCACCCCCCCCAGATGGCGGATGACCAGTAAATGTTAAATATATTAAAAAAAATTAGTACAATAGTAACATAAAACCGTTATTTTTTCAAAAATCAGATTCTGAAATATTGTACAATTAGTTGTGAAGGAAATCAAAAATGCAGGTGGGCATAAATATAGGGATTGGGAATTCAATTAATGGTTTATTTCTCCCAAGTTTTTCTCTAAATGTTCAGTTCATTACTGCTCCATTGGAAATGATTTATTGATCTCATTGCTGAGGGATAGGGTCCATCAGAACTGGTCATCATAATTGTTGTTGAAGTATATAATGATTCCTGGTCCTGCTCATTTCATAATCAGTTCGTGTAAGTCTCTCAGGCCTTTCTGAAATCATCCTGTTGGCTTTCTTAAAAAGTAATATTCCATAATTTTCTTAACACAATTTATTCAGCCATTCTCCCTGATGGGCATCCCCAGTTTCTTTCTAGCCACTACAAAGGGCTACAAACATTCGTGAACATACAGGTCCCCCTTCTTTATGATCTCTTTGGGATATAAGTCCCAGTAGTAACACTGGGATCAAAGGGTATACGTTTGATAACTTTTTGAGCATAGTTCAAACTACTTAGAATAGTTGGTTTTTCACAACCCACCAAAATGCATCAATGTCCCAGTTTTCCCATCCCCTCCAACAATCAATTTATTTTTCCTGTCATCTTACCAAATCACAGGTATGGTTTATCTTGGGTTGTCTTAATTTATTTCTCGATTAATAATGACTTCATCTTTTTCATATGACTAGAAATAGTTTTAATTTCTTCATCTGGTTGTCTTTCATATCCTTTGACCATTTTTCAATTGGAAATGGCTTAATTTTTTTATAAATTAAATTAATTCTCTATATTCTTGAAATGAGTCCTTTATCAGAACCTTTGATTTAAAAATATTTTCCCAGTTTATTGCTTCCCTTCTAATCTTGTCTGCTTTAGTTTTGTTTTACAAAAAACTTTTCAGTTTGGTATAGTCGAAATTTTTATTTTTGATCAGTAATATCTTGTTCTTCTTTGGTCATAAATTCCTTCCCTTCCACAGGTTGGAGGTAAACTATCCTTTTCCTCTAATTTATTAATAATTTCTTTCTTTTCTAGGTCATGAACCCATTTATTATCTTGGTGTTCGTTTTTTTGGATCAATGCCTAGTTTTATATTAGTTTTCCAATTTTCCTACTTTTGTCAAACGTGACTTATCCCAAAAGCTAGGGTCTTTGGGTTTTTCAAAGCAGGTTGCTATAGTTTTATTTTTGTCCCTTAATAATCTATTCCACTGATCAACTAATCTTTCCTTAGCCAATACCAAATGGTTTGGAACTGCTGCTCTATAATATAATTTTAGATCTGGCACAGTAAGCCACCTTCATTTGATTTTTTTTCATTAATTCCCCAAATTCTTGACCTTTTGTTTTCCATATGAATTTGTTTTATTTTTCTAGGTTTAAAATAGTTTTTTGGGGTTGGTTGGTATACCTAAATAAATAGATTAGTTTAGGTAATATTGTCATCTTTATTATATTTGCTCACCCTATCCAAGAGCATTTAATATTTTTCCAGTTGGTTAGATTAAGTCTGATCTAATCTCTGGGGTTCTATAAGTATACCATCATATCCTTGGCATAGAGTGATAATTTGGTTTCCTCATTGCCTATTCTTATTCCTTTAATCTCTTTCTCATTTAAAGCTAGCATTTCTAATACAATAAAAATAGTAACAGTGATAGTGGGAACCTTGTTTCCTCCAGATCTTTTTGGGAATGGTTGGTTTTCCCATTACATATGATGTTACTGTGGTTTTAGATGCTGCTGACTTTTTAAGAAAAAAGTCCATTTATTCCTATACCTCAAGTGTTTTTACTAGGAATGGATGTTGGATTTTTGTCAAATGTTTTCTGCATCTATTGAGATGATCTATGGTTTTTGTTAATTTGGTTTTAATATGGAATTATATTGATAGTTTTTCTAAATTGAATCACCCTGGATTCCTGGTATAAATCCTACTTCATCATAGTGTATTATCCTGGATGATTTTTTTTCTTTTGCAATATCTTATTTAAGATTTTAGCCAGTATTCTTGGGGAATTGGTCTTAATTTTTTTCTCTGTTTTTCAACCTACCTTTTAGTTCAGTACCATGTCTGTGCATAGAAGGTTTGGTAGGACTCCTTCATTCCTATTTTATCAAAAATTTATATAGCATTGGGGCCAATTGTTCTTTAAATGTTTGATAAATTACATTAAAACCATCTGGTCCTGGGGTTTTTTCTTGGGGAGTTGTTTAATTGCCTTTCTTTTCTTTTTCTGAAATGGGACTATTCAACAATTCTTCCTCCTCTGTTGTCTGGGAATCTTATTTTGGGTAGTCATCCATTTCATGGTTATCAAATTTATTGGCATAAAGTTGAGCAAAATAACCCTTATTATTTCTCTAATTTCCCTTCATTGGTGGAAAGTTCTCCCTTTTCATTTTTAAGACTATAATTTCATTTTTCCTCCTCCTTTTTCTAATCAGATTTACCAAAGGTTTATCAATTTTATTTTTTTTCATAAAACCAACTCTTAGTTTTATTTATTAGTGCAATAGTTTTTTTAGTTTCAATATTATTAATTTCTCCTTTTTTTACTTTCAATATTTTTAATTTCTCCTTTTAATTTTAGAATTTCAGATTTAGTATTTGATTGGAGGGTTTTAATTTGGTCTTTTTAGTTTTTTAGTTGGCCCAATTATTAATCTTTTCTTTCTCTGTTTTTCAAGTATGCCTCTAAGGATATAAAATTCCCTCTTATTATTTTTGGCTGCATCCCCAAAATTTTTATCGCTCATCATGGTCATTTTTTGAGTGAAATTATTAATTGTTCTATAATTTGCTCTTCACCCAATCATTCTTTAATATGAGATTTTTTTTCCCAATTACTTTTTGGTCTTTTACCCTAACTTTTTGTTGAATTAGTTTTATTTATCATGATCTGAAAAAAAGCATTTATTATTTTCCCTTTCTTGCATTTAATTTTGGGTTTTATGTCCTAATATCTCAATTTTGAATAGGTTCCATGAACTGGGAAGAAATATTTCGTTCTATCTATTCAATTTTCCAGAGATCTAAATACTAATTTTTCTAATATACTATTTCTTTTTAATTTCTTTCTTATTTGTTTTGTGGTTTGTTTGTCAATTCTGAGGTGCAAGGTTGAGATTCCACATTACAGTTTTTTTATTTTCTTCTTGGCTCTCTTCTTCTCCTTTGGAAGTTGGATGACATACCACAGTGCAATATGTTTAATATTGATTTGTCATTTTTATCTACCCTTTAGCAGGATTGTTTCCTTCCTTATCTCTTTTAATTAGATCAATTTTGCTTTTTGCTTGATCTGAGATAAGGGATGGCTACCCTTTTTTTACCACCTGAAGATAATAGATTTTGCTCCAGCCTTTTTCTTTTATCAATGTATTCCCTCTTTAAATTGTTTTTTGTAAACAACAAGTGGGTTCTGACTTTGATCCATCTGCTATCTGCCCCTCTTTATGGGGAGTTCATCCCATTCCATTTACGGTTAAATTAATAATTCTTATTTCCTGCCATCCTAATAACCCCAGTTATCTTTACTTTTTTCTTGCCTCCCCAACCTTTTCCCTTTTGAACTTATGCCCATTGTATCACGATTTACCCTCTTATAATCCCTCCTCCCCCTTTGAATCTTTTCCTTCCTTCCCTTATTACTCTTTTTTTTCCCCTTTTCCTCTCCCCCCTTTTTAATGAGGCGAGAGAAATTTTCAAAACAAATTCTTATTTTTCTTTGGGCCAACTCGTGAGGTAAGATTCACACAATGTTCCTCCCCCTCTAAACCCTCAGATAATAAGTTTCCCTTACCTCTTTGTGGGATGTGGTTTCCCTTTTTTTATCCCTCCTCCCCACCTTATTCTGCCATCATCCCTTTTCCTATCTCTTCCCTTTTTATTTATATCAGTAAATCAAATTATACATGTATTCTTTTTGTATATCCACAACAGAAATACAATTCTCAAGTATTCTTTTTATGTTTTCTGCATCTCTTGAGTCCTATGGTTGGAGATCAAATTTTTTGTTTAGTTCTGGTTTTTTCCTTAGAAACAAATGGCATTTGTTTCATTAAATTCCATCTTCTTCCCTGGAAGAAAATGCTCACAGCTGGGTAGTTTATTCTTGGCGTTTAAGTTCTTTTGCCTTCGAATATCGATTCAGGCCCTTGATCCTTTAATGTGGGCAGCCAGATCTTGGGTGATCCTTATTGTGGCACCTCGGTATTTAAATTGGTTTTTTTTGGCTGCTTGTAAAATTTTTTCCTTAATCTGATAGTTCTGAAATTTGGCCACAATATTCCTTGGGGTTCTTATTTTAGGGTCTCTTTCAGAAGGTGTTCGATAAATTCTTTCAATGCTTATTTTACCTTCTGATTCTACTGCATCTGGGCAGTTCTCTTTGATGGTTTCTTGTAAAATAGTATCTAGGTTCTTTTTTTCATCATAATTTTCGGAAAGTCCAATAATCCTCAGATTATCTCTCCTAGATCTATTTTCCAAGTCTGTCGTTTTTGCAAGTAGATAATTCATGGTTTTTTCCAGTTTGTCATTTTTTTTGGTTTTGCTTGACTGATTCTTGCTGTCTCAATGAATCATTGGTTTCTATTTGTTCAGTTCTAATTTTTAAAGAATTATTTTCTTCATTAGCTTTTTAAATTTCTTTCTGTGTATGTCCAATTGAGTTTTTAAATGAATTGTTTTGATCTATGGAATTTTTTTCCATTTCACTAATTTTTTTTTTTTTTAGTGAATTATTTTCTTTTTCCAAATCACAGATCCTGCTTTCTTGCGAGTTCTTTGTCTTTTCCAATTCACAAATCCTACTTTCTAATGAATTCTTTATTTTTTCCAATTCACAATTCTTACTTTCCTGAGATTTTTTACTTTTTCCAATTCACAAATTTTGTTTCCCTGCACTTCCTGGGAATTTTTTATCTTTTCCAATTCGTATTTCAGGAAGTTGTTGCTCTCTTGTAAGGCTTCTCTTTCCTTTCCTTATTTATCTTCTAACTCTCTTTTGAGAATTTTAATGGTCTCTTCTATGAGAGCATCATGTAAAAGAGGACAGTCTGGTGCCTGTTTGCTATTAGTCTCTTAAGGTTTGCTGACCTGTTCTTTTTCTGCATAGAAGCTGTCGATCATTCTTTTCATCTTTTCATTCATGTTTTAAAGCCTTTAGGGTATGCCTCCTAGGCAAGGGGGTTACCAGCTTCCTCTGCAGAACAGGAGAGATGTAAACCGGTTTCCAGCTCGGAGGTATGGGAGTGCTCTGAGTGAGAGTTTTCCCTTCCCCCAACAGGAGGTGGATTCAGCACTGGCCAAGCTATTGAAGTGCCCAGTAGATCTGTGTGGGTTAGTGATTGCCCTAAGGCTAGAGACTAAGGGGTAAAAGTGTCACTGCCCCAGGCCAGAGCCTCCTGTGGGGCTGTGGATATTAGCAACTGACCTCAGACTGCAGATTCTATGGAAAGTCTGCCCAGAACTCTGCCCCAACGTCTCTGCCCGATGCAAATCGGCCCTTCGAAAGCTCTATGGCCCCAAGCCAAGTCCCCCACTGCGCAGATTAGAGGCTAATCTGGGCTGTGCCCTCCTGCCGTGCAGGTTCGCAACTGCCCCAAGGAAAAGCCCAGTACTGTAGGTTGGGGCTGAGAGCTTGTGCTGAGATCTGTGCTCTCACTTTCGGTTTGAGGCTCTCCTGGGAAACTAATTTCTCTCCCAGTCTATGCTGATCTCCCCCCTAGCCCCGGAACAAATCTTTTTTTTGGTGAAACTGCAGATTTTCTTTGGCTGGTGAGTTGTTATACTTTTTATCTTCATGAATTGTAGCAGTCAAGACTATTTTTGAGGCTCAATATAATATTGATAAAGAGGGTAAGAGAAGAGCTTAGAAAGTAGAGTGTGCCTTCTCTGCCATCTTGGCTCCGCCCCTCGACAATGATTGTTAAAGTATTCCTTTAGGGAAGGATATTTGAAAGTCACATTTGAATAAAGTGAAAACTTTTACTGAACTTTAACAATCCCACTAATTTTTCTCTGGTTTCTAAAACTCTTTCCTGAAAAGACTACAGGAAAATACTACTGTAGAAGATCACTTTTATTTAGATTCTACATATTTCCCATAAGTAGAAAAAGAGGTTTAACTATGTTTTTGTTCCTGCCTTATTGTAGATTTCTATTCACCTTGCAAGGATAAAGAAGGTGAAAGAAAAATGTTCTGGAACTTTTATTTTTCATATTAGATTTGTGGATTCATCTGAAGATGTAACTCTACTATATATCTAATCCTTTATTAAAATATTATTGTCATCCTTTGTTGGGTTTTTTGGTCACCTTCATATAATAAAATATACCTTCTCCCTCCCCTTCCAGAAATCCATCACTTCAAATGAGCAAAAGAAAAAAATTTAGGAGGAAAAAAAAAAAGAGTTCAGCAAAACTAATGCATCAATCAACTTTGATAATATATATGCATATATTTGTGTATATGTGTGTATGTTATGTTCCACACCTTCCACATTTACAAAGAAAGGTGGGTATTGTCTTCTCATAACTCCTCTTCAAAATTAAACTTTGTCATTATAATTTTTAATTATAACAATTTTTTCAATGAAAAAAAATCTATTTCTTCTCCCTTGATTGTTACAATTAAAGAGTTCAGCTTTTGAATTTTTGTTCTTTTTCTTTTCACTCACATTACTTTTATGGTTTATATGACTTCCCAGGTCCTGTTTCTTTCACCTTGCATCAGCTCGTTTATATCTTATGGAACTTTTTTTGCATTTTGGTCATTATCATTTCTTATGACACAGTAATATTCAATCATAGTCATATATAACAATGTTAATTCTTTCCCACAATTGATGAATAACTACTTTGTTTCCAGTCCTGTCAGGATAGTTAAAAATACAGTACATGCAACTCATAGTCTTAAAGAGTTGTCCAGGGATACTAAAAGATTGGGTGATTTATTCACAATCATATTCACAATTTATTGACATTCATAATCCAGTCAGTGTATGTCAGGGGAGGAAAAGCTTCTCAGTCAGAAGGTTCAGACTTGAAATCTGATATATAATTTAATATAGTAAGAAACAAATTTCTTCTTCAACTACTTCCCTTTCCAGGTAATATCCTAATATTATTCTCTCATATAATACTAAATTCTAGATAGATCAAAAGGATTTTCACAAATGGGAAAAAAAGCCCCAAAGAGGCTAAGCTGACCTATCCAGGATTTCATAGTTAGTAAACTACAAAACTAGGAAACAGTAGGCAGATGTATTGCATCATTTGAGTGATTTTTTTCTCGTGTTGAAAAAATAGATTCACATGCTTCAAGGTTCTTAAAAGTCCAAAGACTAGTTGAGGATAATATTGCTTGCTATTGTCAGGTATATGAGGGGGAAAGAGAGCCATTATCCGAACATCTCTCCATAGCTTCTTTAAAAATGTTGCACAGCCACCCACCAGTAATAAAGGCTAGGTATAATGGCAGGAGGTGGGGTGGGGTGGGGTGGGAGAAGCAACATTTTCATTGTTGTTGTTTCAGTTGTGTCCTAAAGACACAATTAAATTCACATATAATTGTATTCACTTGGAAATTTCTCAGTAATTACTTGGTCACTCTTATTTCTTGTCTAATTATGCTTTCCACATTGAGAATTTTCTTTAAGGGGACAGATTCACCTATGGAATTAAAAAGGCAGTATGAGAGAAATAAATATGAGACAAAAAGATTTCAAAGTGTCTTTAAATTTACAAAAAAAAACCGCACGTTTGAAAGTTAAAAATCATCTTTGGAAGGGAAAATGGAAGCATTTAAAAGCAGAAAAAGATATTAAAAATTCAAAATGATATTAAATGTGATTCTCTCCCCTCTCTTCCTCCCTCCCCCCAAAAAGTTTTCTAACTGGCAGGAAAGCAAGAGACCAGTGAAGGAAGAAATGAGAATATTACCAAATAAAATAAGAAATGAAGACACGCTGGATGGCAAAGTAGTTCAACTATTAAAAAGGCAAAGAGGAATATAACTCACATATTAAATGAACACAAAATGTCTATCGTCAAACATTGACTTTATCTTTAAGTTCCATAGTGTATTTCCCTCTGAAAGGCAAAGATATTGGCTAAATTAAACCAACTGACAGTGCAAGGTTCCAGGATTGGGTGGAAATGATAGTGGAATTTTAATGAGAAGAAAGAGAGTACAAGTAAGGAACTTTCTAATAAAAGGTTTATTTTCTCTTGCATACAAATGTAAATCCTGTAAACTTCATTTTAGAGTTTTATGACTCTTCTAAAAAGAGGTTAGCTCCTCCCCCTTGGGAGAGTGAAAACTGCATTTAATTAAGAGACTGCTTTTGATAGGCTCCAGAAAATATTAATAATGCTAAGAACTAAAGGGCATTATTTTTATTTTCTTCCCCCTCAAAGATGACAGCATGCCATACTTTCTTTAACTTATATTTGCATCTAGTCCTCAGTGAAGAATGAAATCTTGTTTCTGTCAGCATTGGATTGATGCTCTAACTCTTAAGATTTTCATCACACAGAGCTGCAGCAAGAAGAGACAGTAACTTTCCTAGATAAAGGCCATTGTCTGCCATTTCAAATTTATGGCATTCTCTCTAGTCTTAAAATTAGTAGTGACATTATTTCCAATAAGTCAGCCAAAGTGTTTCTTCTATGACATTTCATAATTACCTTGAATACCTAAATAAAACAAAAATTCTAGCCTTTTGTCAAGAATATGCATGATATATCTCTGTTATGTATACTCAAAGAAAGTGAAATGGCTTTGCATGATGGTTTCATCAGTGGCAGACCCAGAAAGGCCCAAGATATTAGTGCACATATTTACAGAATGAAGTTAGAAGTTTCAGAAGTCATTCAATGACATGTTTCATTTAGGTCAAAAATCTCCTTAGGTTAGGAATGAGTGTGAGCAGAGTCAATATGAAATGCATCACCAACTAAGATGAAAATGTGAAATTGTCAGCAGCAAGGGTTAAAAAAAAAAGGGTCATCATACTCTCTGTGATATCTCTTTCATGGTTAATGTGATAAATACCAAAGATTAGGGTCCTATTATTCTCATCAGATGATAAAGAAAAATGTTATTTTATGCTAAGTACTATGTTGAATACAGAAGCACTGTGGTATGGCCCCAAAAATAATGGGCAAGGGGGTCAGGAGATTTGGGTTTTAGATCTCTTTACTCATTTATTGATGGACCAACTGCTTATTGCAGTCTGGACAAGAACAATTCATCATTTTAATAATCTTTCTCTGTTTGAGTAGACATCTTTTGATAAAACTGATTATGGTTCTTGATTAGGGAATGTTGTAGTGTTCTAGAACTTGATATAAATTAGTAGGTCATATGCAAATAACCACATCTGGAGAATCTCATGGTCTTCAGGGAACTTCTCTTCCATTTGGCCATCTTACTACAGTATATATTTATAATAACAATAAATGCCTCTGTTAGGCATATATTTGAAGGAATTGGTTTTTTAAAAGCATTTAGTTAGTGCTTACAACATGAGAAACTAAGAACTAGGGATACAAATACAAAAAATACAAAATTATAGATAGTCACTGACCTCAAAGAGTAGAGGCAGGGAGTGATGGCTAGTAGAATAATGAAAATGTGAAAATATCCTTCTTTTCCATTTCTGCCTGTCTATATCTTTCTTCAAGGCCATTCTTGCTGAAATTATAAAAGTATGAAGGAAAAAAAGAACAAACTTCAACAAACAATATTATATTTAATATAGAATTGATTAAGAAGTGACTGATTCTCATAACTAACCAAGTATTTCTGTCTGTTAAAATAAGTTATATTTCATATAATATCATTAAGTGCTTATCATGTCCAGAACTTTTCAACTCTTTCAGGGAAAAAATATTAATGACAGATGATATATGACATGACTTTTTCATGATATATTCCATTCTGTATGGTTTACTAGACTTTATCTTCTTTCAATTCTTATTCTCCTAAAAAAAAAATTTTTTAACATTTTATCATGCTACTCTAGATGTACCATTTGCATCAAGATAACCAAGAATTAAGGTTTTTTAAAATTCATTTTAAAAGTCAAGGTTTTTTTAGGAGACTTTTTCTACCTCTTTATCATTCCATAAAGATAATGGTACAAAGCATGAGTTGCAATTATCCTCTTTTTAAAATCTATTTATCATAAATTCTATAGTGAGATGATAAAATGATGCATGAAATAGTATTTCATCTTGCCTTTAGATACAATTAAATCACCTCAATATTTATCTTCTTGAAAGCGAACCTGTGAGCCATCCTTGCATCCAGCTCCAACATCTTTTTGCCTTCCATTTTTATTTATATTGAGACTATTAAGGTTGATAAGATTTGGTTTCTCCAGCAAAATGTCAAATTACTAGTCATTTGTAAGTATTTCCATTTCAAATTCTAACAATTAAGTTAATGTTTATGTATATTCTTAAAAACTGTGAAATTCTTTGAATTTTCTGTACCCTTTTCTGGCAATCTGCCAAGTCATTACAGAAATGGAAGGGGGACCCCCAGGATGCTTTATAATTTGTTATTCATTAGTTGCCATGAGCAACAAATTTTCAACAGAGTCAGCCTTTTGTTGATTAGTCTCCCCCTACAAAGTGAGGCTTGTTCTTATAATGGTAACAACCAATTTAATTGCTGTAACTATACTAAAAGTATTTCAAGGAGAAGATTCTGGGAAGATGGTGGAGTAGATAAGAAAATACTGAGCTCCCCATATTTCTTCCACAAACAACAAAATAATTCCTTGGAGTAAATATAGAGCCACCAAAAAGAAAAGTTGGGCAAAACAGTGGAATTCTGGGAACAACCAGAAATCTACAGAAAGATTCCAGAGTAAAGATTTGGCACAAGTGAAATTTAAACATTTCTATTCTAGCCCTGTTGAAATAGCATGAAGCAAATGCTGGGAGTATTTGGATGGGAGTTAGCTTTGGCCTCAGTCACAGGAATTTCCCTCTCCTAAGACAGTGTGGGGAGTCAGGTGGCTGAGCAGGATATGACTGAGGGAACCGCTACTGATAAAGAATGCTAGGCATAGCTGTGCTGCTGAGACTAGGTCCTAGCAAGAAGGAACCAGCACATGCCTGGTGAGTGTAGAAGCCGTGGAGCCAGGACATTGCTGACTGTGAGCACTGATAGTATACTTGGGTTCTTGGGTCTGGTTCCAGGTCAAAGGGAGAACTGTGAATTATAGCCACTGGAAGATTCTCTGAGAGCAGAGCATTTCCAGCATTGGAGGATTGGCCACTGGGGTAGGGGGAGAATGTATGGGGAATCTACCTGTGACTTAGAGGGGGGAAGTAGTGCAGAGTTTGGCCCAGAAAAAGCTCAAAAAACACCAATAAGAAGGACTTGAGGTCAGTGGCACCATTCCCCACAACCCAGGACTAGAGATGATTATAATAAGAAGCTGCTATAAATAAAACAAAACAAAAATGAAAAGTCAAAGGAGAAAGAACCCAACCCTAGGTAGTTACTATGGGAGTAGAGAAGACCAGGATTCATCTTCAAAGGAAGATTCAGAAGCAAAAAAACAAAACAAAACAAAACTCCTCTACCTCAAAAAGTAATATGAAATGGTCACTTGGACAAAAAAGAATTCACAGAAACAATTTTTAAAAAACTAAAAATCAAACGAAAGAGATTGAGGGAAAATTAAGAACAATCCAAAAACATTAAGATTATGAAAAAAAAAGTCAGCCAACTGGTAAAAGAGATCTAGAATCTTAAGGGAAAAAGATGACTGTTTGAAAATTAGAATTGGTCAAGTGAAAGCCAGCAAAAGACCAAGAAACAATAAAGAAAAATATAAAAAATGAAAAAATGGAAGAGAATAGAAGCATTTCAAAACAAATACAGCTGATTTGGAGAACAAAATAAGTAGAGAAAACATAAAAATAATCTGTCACTGAAAACTACAATTTAAAAAAAAAAAGAATCTTGACATAATAATAAATGTTTTAAAAATTACTTTAATTGTTCTAATTATTTATTCTAAAGTGTTAGAACAAGAGGGAAAAGTAGAAATAGAAAACAAACAAACAAACACTGATAACTATTTGAAAGAGATCTTATGAGGAAAATCTATAGGAATAGCATAGCCAGATTTGGAAAAACCCTGGTTAAGGAGAAAATGTTACAAGCAACTAAAAAATTGAAAAAAAAAAATTCCAATACTGTGGAACCAAAATTAGAATTAGAATTAGTTTAGCTTTAGCTATATTAAAAGCTATACTAAAAAACTGCAGAGTCTTGAAACATTGTATTTCAAAGAACAAAAAAACTGAGGTTGGGGCCAAAAATATCATTTTCAGCAAAGGTAATCATAATCCTGAATGAAAAAAATGAGTATAAATATATTGCCAGGCTTTCAGCATTCTATTGCCAAAATAAAAGACCTAAAGAGGAAAAGGTATACAATATTAAAGAAAAACATAGGGTAAACATCAAAAACTGATTACAATAAGGACTAAATGCTACATACAATAAGGACAAATGGCTTATTTTTATAGATGGAAATGTAAGTCATATGTCTAAGATTGTCATATATAATGTATTTTGAAAGAAAGATTGGGGTAGAATATGATTTTTAAAAGCAAAACTGTATAGGAAAAAATAAAAAGAGTAATTGTCTTATTTAAATGAAGTGCAAGGGGAAGAATTGACACAGAACTTAAATGGGGAGGAGGGCTGGTACTTCTGGAATCCTACTCTCATTAGGAATAAGTAAAAGCTTGAAGTCTATAGTTATAGTGATAATCGGATAATAGAGATAGAAATAACATATGCATACATAGGTAAATAATATGTATATATAGAAGGCTATAAAAATATTCTAAATTCAGAAAGAAAAGAGGCTAGGGATTAGGGATAGAGATGGGGAAGAGGATAAAGGAGGGATTTTGAGAGGCAACTCTAACCTTTTTAGATCTGGATTAAAGAAAGAGTATCATATATAGCATATAACATAACATAAATATACATTTAGAAGGGAATAAAAGTCTTCTGCATTTATAAAGATATGGGAGGATGAGGGAATGGAATGGGGAGAAGGGTATGTTAATAAATGGGGATAGGATAAAAAAATGAACAACAAATATATTAGCAAGGATATATACATCTATGGAGGGGATGCGGGAAAACTGGGACTCTGATACATTGTTGGTGGAGTTGTGAACGAATCCAACCATTCTGGAGAGCAATCTGGAATTATGCCCAAAAAGTTATAAAATTGTGCATACCCTTTGACCCAGCAGTGCTACTACTGGGCTTATACCCCAAGGAGATACTAAAGAAGGGAAAGGGACCTGCATGTGCCAAAATGTTTGTGGCAGCCCTCTTTGTAATGGCTAGAAACTGGAATATGAATGGATACCCATCAATTGGAGAATGGTTGGGTAAATTGTGGTATATGAATGTTATGGAATATTATTGTTCTGTAAGAAATGACCAGCAGGATGAATACAGAGAGGATTGGAGAGACTTACATGAACTGATGCTAAGTGAAATGGGCAGAACCAAGAGATCATTATATACATCAACAACAATACTGTATGAAGATGTACTCTGATAGAAGTGGATTTCTTTGACAAAGAGACCTAATTCAGTTTCAATTGAACAATGATGGACAGAAGCAGCTACACCCAAAGAAAAAACATTGGGAAATGAATGTAAACTGTTTGCATTTTTGTTTTTCTTCCCAGGTTATTCTTACCTTCTGAATCCAATTCTCCCTGTGCAACAAGAAAATTGTTTGGTTCTGCACATGTACATTGTATCTAGGATATACTACAATATATTCAACATATATAGGACTGCTTGCCATCTAGGGGAGAGGCTGGAGGGTGGGAGGGAAAAATAGGAGCAGAAGTGAGTGCAAGGGATAATGTTGTAAAAAAAAAAAAAACTACCCTGGCATGGGTTCTGTCAATAAAAAATTATTATAATAAAAAAAAGAAAGAAATTTAGAGCAGCTCTCTATCTGTTACTCAACACTGTACTCTAAATTTGGACTCTGGATTTAAACAAAGCAGCAGCCTAGGTAGTGTTCTTCTAGTAATCTATTTTCTCTAAAAAACATTTTCTTAAGGCACCATTAAAAACTAGTCATCTGGGCAACATACTATTCAATGTCCCCATGTAATTCTTATTTCTAGCTGAGCTTATTCTTAAAGCACATAAAAATGATCAAATGAATTTTATTTTTACTTCAATTTGTTTAAATAATTTTAAATATTAATATTTATGTTTATACATGGAATATTATCAATAAATAATATTTTGTTTTTAAAATCTAAAAAAAAGGATATATACATCTAAATTCAAATAGAACTATGAAAAACAAGAGGATGGGGGATGCATGGAGAGCATAAGAGAGGGATTCTTGGAGGAGAGGCAGATTAGGAGGGCAAGGTAACAGGGTTAGGAATAGGGAGGATAGTGAGGGAAATAGGAAGAAAAAAATAAACAAGCAATTATAGCTTATAACATGAAGTGGATGAATTCATCTGTAAAATGGAAACAGACAGTAAATTAAAAGTTTGAACTCAACAATATACTGCTTTCAGAAAATGTTATAAAAATGAGAGATACACACAAACATAAAATAAAAATCAGGAGTAGAATTTGTTATGTAAAAAAAATCAGGGGAAGTATCATGATCTCCGAAAAATTAAAGGTAAAATAGATTTAAACAAAAGAGAAAAATAGGAGAAATGACACTATATGTTAGCCATATTAATCAGTATTTAGACTATTTAAAATAACTGGATAGTATAAGGTTGGTATATTGCTATGAATTTAGGAAATTATTCAAGGAGTTGGACTTATGAAGGCAGAAGCTAAACACCTTCAAAAAAACAAAGGACAAGTGGAAATAGGCATAATACAGTTTTACATATATGTGTATTAATGTAGATCTATATATATGCTTATGGTTATAGCTATCCATGTACACATATGTATATGTGTGTATCTGGATAGATACATATGCATATAGGTATCCTTGCTTAATTGTAGCCTTCTGAGAGGAAGAAGGAAAAAATAAAGTAAAAAGAATGTAGCAGAAGATAAAAATTAAAAAACCTACAAAGAAGTAAAGAAAACATGTATAGCTCTGAACACAATATATAGAATTTATTATAGGGGTTTTCTTGAAATAGAAATGTATTACTTTACATTTTTAATCTTAACTTCTACTGTATATATTACATTTTTTCTTTTATTTTGTATTTATATTTAAGATAAATAATAAATAAAAAGTATTTCAGGCATGGTAGAACCTGAAAAAGTATCTGCTTCTCTGATGTAATCTTTGGAATCCCAGGCATCCTTTTACATGATGAGACACCATAATAGGATTTCGTGAAGGTTCATGTTCTATGCACATCATAAATTGTTAAGATATTTTCATATCTATTAGTGAAATCAGGTTAGTCATGTGATATCACTCATTCTTGCTACATAGCTGCTACATAGCTTGAACATAGTAGGCACTAAAAATGCTTGTTGAATTAATCAAATTAAATTTTTCCAGTCCATTTTTGTCTGAAATGATTGTCCAATATTTGGACAGAGAAACAACCTTATTGTGTGTAGATGTAGATTTAATATGTCAAAAATGTTTGGATTTGAGGTCTTGTTTTGTTTTTTTAATTTGATCGGTGTGCTCAGTGAGAATTTTCCCTCTACTAATTCAGATGAACAAGTCTGCTACTAAAGAAGTTAAGTGACTTGTTCATGGTCAAATAGCCAATATTTGTCAGAGACAGGTTTTGAACCTTCCTGATTGCACAATTTGTCCTGTTAGAGCAGTGAGTAGGTGATGGGGTAAAATACTGGGCCCAGGGTCAGAAAAAACCTGAGTTCAAAATGGATTTTGGACATTTAACTAGCCATGTGACCCTGGCAATTCATTGAACTTTTATCTACTTCAATTTCTTAGTTAGTAAAATGGAGGTAATAATAGCATCAACCCCACCCCACATAGTGTTGTTGTCAGGATCAAATGAGATAGCTGTAAATCACTTGGCATAGTGCCACTCCTATTGTAGGTACTAAATTAATGCCTCCTTTCTTCTCTTTATCAAAGACTCTACACTTTTACTCATGGATTATGATTACTGTAATTAAAATTAAAGTTTTTATGCTAGCATAATTACCTCCAAAAAGGCAATATTTCACTGTGTGAAGTTTTTAAACTCTGAGTTTATTATTTATTATACTAGATCTACTAAAGAGCCCAAAGCAGAGAAATCAACATTTCAATAATAAAGTCAATACTCACTGAGGCAAATATTGTTTCTAATAGTCCTTTGTGAGATCTGTATAATTTTAATTATTTTTTGCTTCTCTACTTTCTGATCACATCACTGGAAAGGCCTTGAGGATCCAAGATTAAACTTGGTTTTATCCCCAAACTGATGAGATCCATTAATAACTCAGGTGTTGTCGTTTTACTTTTGTTAAAGGGGGAAAAAAACCCAGGTACTTAAAACCACTCTGTTCCCCCTCCAGCCCCAAATTTAAGAAATTTTGTCAAGATTGAGAACATTTAAAATGAATTGTATAAAAACATATTTATTTGTTTAATTATCTGTATGAGCCATAGCACAATAATGAAAATATTGTAATTGTCCCACTTTTCAAAGACACACTAAGAAGAAAATTACCCATGCTGTGGATGGGGAATTATGCACACAAAGACTAATAGCTACAATAATGTTATTCAGAATTGTGCTGGTAATTTGCCCCTTAGGGGGTAAATTTGGAAAAATATGTGTAAGATTTTACCATGTGACTGCCATTTAATGGGTGTTGTACAGCAAAAGCCCTATGCCCCACACTGAAAAAGTCAGGAATAATTATTTCTTTTAGTTATTTTCCTTATAGTGTCTTTAGTTTTGATAACTATATAAAGCTCAGAAACCTGGAGGCAGACTTACCCCATGCCACCCCCATATCACCCCAACAGAAGAATGGATTGACTACTGGTTAAAGCATAGGATTAGTGGCAATTAAAAATAATTTATTCTTTCAATATTTTATTGCTTTGAGATTTTCCTGGGGAAAAAAAAAAAAGCAAATAGAAACTAGAAACAGTTTAAAAGAAAAACAATTATTAGATCAGGTTAATCTGCTTGAGGTTTATTGACCTCTACTGAGATAGGATAGCTAGATTTGTTGGTTGGTGTTTGTCCTTAATTTTGGAAGAGGATCAAGACATTAAGAGGGTGATGTCATTACTTGCAAGGGAATAGGATTTAAGTGCAGGAGGGTTATACAAAGTTACCAGCATTACTCCCTCCTTCACTCTGTCCTCTGGAACAATCTGGGTCCAGTGGCAAGCTATAGATCAAGATGACTAGAGACAGCCCCAGATGTTGTGGGAAATATTAAGAAATTAAGGTTTTTTCTGGATCTCAAGTTGACCGAGGTAATGTCTATTCAGTGATTAAGGCTAGCTAAGAAAAGAAGCAAAAAATGGTATTTTTAATCTAGTTTTTAAAAAAATCAATCTAGGAGAGGGAGACCTTCAGGGTTTCTGGACAAAACAGAAACAATTGCTATTTACACTCTCAATCATTAGGTCCCAAACTATGACCAAGGAAAGCTTGGGCTGGGATCTATTGTTGGTCAATCAATGAAAACCTAAATAACTTAGATTTAAGATATGATTTTAAAATCTGGGCCAGAATTTCTAAGATGTCTCAGGAAGTTTCATTACTAGCTGTGTGACTCTGAACAAGCCACTTTACTCTATTTGCCTCATTTTTCCTCATTTGTAAAATTAGCTGGAAAATGATCTGGCAAACCCCTCTCTTTTTCTTTGCCAAGAAAATCTCATAAATGGAGTCACAAAGTCAGACACAATTGAAAAATAACATTGATATAGACCTTGTCTTTGTGTCCCCTTTTCCTATTCCTCCCCACTAAAAAGATACTTTGGAATTATTCTAGCCTATATTAGCATATTCCTCATTATTCATCTAAATTCAAGCCAAATTATATTTCTGTTTCATGATCTTATTTTGCTCTTTCATGCCTCCAATCCCTATTCTGTGGATTTCTGCCTATTGACATGCTACATTAAGATACAACTTAAGTATGACCTATTCTGATGGGCCAGATGACCTATCACCATAAAATTTTTAAAAATCACTTAATTTCTAGTAACTTACAATTAACAAAGAATCTTACAGTCATTGTCTTGCAAGCCTAATAATACTGTAAGGTAGGTATTATGGAAATTAATTCCATTTTATAGGTGAAGAATGCAAGGCTCAGAAGTACCCATATTCATCAAGTTCCCAATACTTCTTACCTCTAAGTCCCATGTTATATCCAAAATGTCATTAGAATATAAGACTCTTAAACAGGATTATTTCTTTTTTTGTCTTTGTATCAACACCCAGCTTCTACCACAATGTTTGTCACATGCTTGATTGAAGATTGATGCTGAAGTAGGAGGGAGAAAGGAAACTGATAGTCATCTCTCTCTTCTTGATTCCTTTTAATCTCTTTATAACTTCTACTTTAATTTTTGTGTATACACTCCTCCACTTTGTAAAGTGTGGTCTCTTTAAAAACAAAGGTTAAAATATATAAATACAAGGACAAATAGTGAGTGTTTAAGTTTGTTGAAAACATTTAATAAAACAAGTTTCTTTTTCATTTGCACTGTTACATTTGGTTATTTTGAATTACAAGTGTGGCCTTCCAAATGGATATTTGAACCCATATATGATGGGTCCCCAGAAAGTCATAGCATAGTTTGAAAATTACTCTGTTTTTTTCCCCATAACATTTTAGTTTGGGATAAAAACCCCACATTTATGCTCAGAGGTATCAGAATGACAATATTTAAGCCAGGATTTCAATTTAAGGATTGAAATCTCTGAATTACAGACATAATATAGCCATGAGGATCCTGGATTCCTGATTGTGTTATATATATATACCTAAATGTATACATGCATGTGTATATACACATAAACATGTATATGTGTACATAAACACACATACAAATATACATACATACACACATTTATATGTATCTCACAATACACAATCCAGGTTGATTAACTCTACTAAAGGACACTTCAAGACTTGGTTTTGAAAGTCATTTTCCAGAACACCTATGATTCCCTATCTGGAAAACAAGCACAAAAATGTTTACTTCTTTATGAAGTATTTGGGGAACTCACCCAATGTATGTCTGGTTCTTTTTTTGTATATTGCAGTAACTAAGCGGCAGGATACCAAAACTATAATTAGCTATTTGAGTCTTATTAAATGAATAATAATTAAAGCCAACCAAATAGTATTATGAGGCCAAGTGCCATCACTTCCAGGGAACTTTTCCTAAATATTTCATTTTCTCCTAGTCTCCTGCTTCCCCAGAGCCATAACTAGTGATCCTTGGATCAGAGGAAATACCACAAAATGTGCTAAAGGCAAAGGGCGCAGGAGTCTTCTGAGATTAAATTTTAATGTTGTAATACAAGACTCTGAAGAAGAGAGAGAATATAAGCTTGATCCAATATTGGGAGAAAGAAAAAACAAGATTCTGGTTTCTTGAAAACTTTCTCTCCTGAGAAGAAAGCAGGTAGAGTTTACCAGGTATACAATTTCAGGAAGAAAAAAAGCCATGCTTCTTCCACACTCATAACTTCCTATTTTAACTAATTATTCCTGCTAACTAAATGTCAAGCTCAGTTCTTTTCCATATTGTGGAATACAACTGTAATCAGCACCTTTTAAATTTCAGCACCTTGGAGGCAAGGCTGAATTTGCTTTGCCCTAGTTACTGGTCTGATCTCCCCTACACTTCTAGAGCAGGGACTTTTACTATGGGGTACATTGAACACTAAGGGATGAGTAAAAAGATTTCAGGGAGGGGATTGAATGGAAATAACCTCTGATTAAAATTTGGCATTTCCCTTAATTATAAACATACGCAATAACCATTATTATGAGAAAGGACCCAGAAGCTTTACTAGACTGATAAATTTGTCCACAACACAAAAAAAGGTTAAGAACTCCTGTCCTATATATGTTTTTTGCAGTCATATCTGATTCTTGATGACCCCATTTGGGGTTTTCTTAGCAAAAATGCTGGAGTAGTTTGCCATTTCCTTCTCCAGTTAATTTTACAGATAAGGAAACTGAGGCAAGCAGAGTTAAGAGACTTGCCCAGGATCACACAACTAGTTAATGTCTGAGGCCACATTTCAGTTTAGGAATATGAGTCTTCCTGACTCCAGGCCCCTAGTCAATCCACTGTGCCACCTAGCTGCCATCCTAGATAAATCAATCTAGTATTTGATTAGTTGTCAGGTTTTTTATTTGCTTGTTTGTTTCTCAGAGAGATTAATATTATCTTTTCAATTTTATATCAAATTCTTGAGGGCAAAGGCTGCCCCCTTCTGCTTTCCTTATATCTCAAATAACTTGTGGTATTAGTCCTTCATTTAATGGGTGTTTGATAAATATTTGTTGTTAGCATATCATTTTATATGTACCTTCAACTCCTACTTATATTGCATAGCAGTAATGAACAAGTGAGAAAGAAGAAGATTCTCCACTGAGAAATGTGTTTAATTTAAAGATTAGTGTGGACCTCAAAGCAAATTCTGGATGAGCATATGCTGCATTTAAGTGGAAAATTTATTAATGCAGGTGAAAGTCTCCTTTTGTAAAAAGTGATACCAAAGTTCCAGTATTAAAACTAGATAGGCGACTTCAACTTTTTGGTCAATATTGACATAAATTTTCATCTACATTGGGGGTGGGGAGAAGAAGTCATGACCATTTCTACCAAATAAAAAATCCTCTTTGGTATAGGTCTATCTTATGTTCTGAAATAGCTATGAATAAATTAAAAAGCAGTGCCTTTTGTATAATGTCTTTTAATATAAAAAGGAACAAGAGAGCCAATGTTAAATTTATCATGCTTTATATGAATATGTAATATATGCATACTATGCATATCTTATAGCAAACACTAAAAATGATAATGACAACAGTAGCAAAAAATTGGCTGCTGCATCCCATCTGAGATTACCTTCTATTTAATCTGTACCTAGCTTATTAATACATGGTTATTTACTTGCTACCTACTCCATTAAAATGTGATCTCCTTGAGGGTAGGGACTATGTTTTTGCTTTTCTTTATATCCCCAGTGCTCAGTATATTGCTGAGCATATAGTAAGCGCTCAATAAATGCTTGTTGAACTCCAAAAGGCTCATGATGGAAAATGCAGTCCACATCCAAACAAAGAATTGATGGAATATGAACACAGATTGAAACAAACATTTTTTTTCACTTCCTTTTGGCTTTTTTGCCCCCATGGTTCTTTTCTTTCTTCCTATTAACTTCTTTCACAACATGACTGATAGGGAAATGTGTTTTACATGTTTGTAAATACATAACCTATATCAAATTGCAGAGTAATGAGGGAGGAGGGAAATATTTTGGAACCCATTTTTTTAAATGAATGTGAAAAATTCTCTTTACTTCTTATTAATTCAGCTCAGTAGTCAATAAATATCTACTATGCAAGTCATTGTACTAGGGTGACAGACCATTACTAGACAATGCCTGCCCTTAATGAGCTTATATTCTACAGAAAGTACTATAATGTTTAAAGATCTGTCTATGAGTATACAGTTGGCCTCTTCTCACTTATCACTTGACTTTGGTCAAGTGTCAGTCTGCACACCAAACCTGCCTTTCCTTTCTTTCCTTCCCAAAAAATGGTGGTTTTGACATTTTTGTAATGGTCCAGGTCAATCTGGCTTGTCAAGATGGTTATGTTTTGGCAAAATATGTGTATTACTAATTTTTTTTTAAGTTGTTTCTGAAAGGATCTTTTGGAATAGGAGCAGTATTCAGTTTTAGGCTCCTGCTTGAGGTGGGATGAGTATACTAACATGTGGGTTTGGATTCTTTTGTATCCCTTTTTGGGGAAATCTGTAAAGGATTGGGAAATACATGCTATTTCTATACCTGTCCCCACCAGTAGAATTTTGCAAGCCTGTCCATCAAAAAAAGTTTTAAGCACTCACTTAGTATCAGGGACTGTGCCAAACACTGGGGACATAAAGAAAGGGGAAAGACAGTGCCTGCTCTCAAGGAGCTCAGCCTAATAAAAGAGACAATAAACAATAGAAGAAACAAAAAGCAACTACATACAAACAAGCTACATACATACATACAAACAATACATACAGAATAAATCAGAGAAAATCAATAGAGACAAGCCACTGGAATCCAAAGGGTTTGGGTCAACTTTGCACCTCCAAATAGAGAGGAAATAATCTCAGAGTGTAGAGTGAAACATATTTGGACATGGCTAATACAGGAATTTGTTCTGTTTGACTATATTAATTTGCCATGGATTTTATTTGTTATATTTTTCTCAATAGGTAGGGAACAGGAATGAGGAAGGGAAAGAAATTGTACCTGAAAATAATGTAAAATTGAACTTAACAAAAAAATTTCTTTTTACATGTAATTGGAAAAACATCTAATCTAAAAAAAAATGCTATTGATTTCTTGATCCTTACAATTAGAGGAATATAGACTTAAAACTGATCAGGATAGTGAAGATTATCTAGTTGCAACCTTTTTATTTTAAAGATCAGGAAACTGAAACTTAGAGGAGCTGAGTTGCTAAAAGAGGTAAGGTCAGATACTGAGCAGAGGAAGGAAGGAAGGAAGGAAGGAAGGAAGGAAGGAAAATGGAGGGAGAGAGGCAAAAAGGCAGAGAGGAAAGAAGGGAGGGAGAGAGGAAAGGAGAGAGAGAGGTATTGAGCCACCACCCCTTCTTCCTTGCAATTAGAACTGGAAATTGAGTTTAAAAAAAGAATTCAGGAAAAACCCTGAAGCTCTGACCACTTTTACATACCACTGTGTCATAAACTCCAGGTGCTTTATCTAGATCATAGCTAGGATAATTCCCCCTCCTTTGATTATTGCCCCTTGCCTCACTGAATCTTGCCCTTGACTTTCTTATCTTGACCCCTATCTTATCAGGATTAATCTTTCCTAGAATTCTGGCTTGTCAGCCATTCCAGTATCCTTCCCACCTTATCTGCCTTTGTTTCTTATATAAGATTGCATACTCAGATTCTGTATTGTTTGCAAACCCTAGTTAACTAAAACCCTATATAAATTCCCTGCCCCTGTTCGTTTGTGCCAAATGTTTTGGACAAAAGTCCCATCTGGTCAGCTAGCCTAAACTCCACATTAAAGATTAAAAACCAATCTCTTGCTTGCCTTAGTTTCTCTGGCATTATAGAGGGAGAGAAGAGAGAAGGAGGGGGAGGAAAGGAGGAATGAAAGGGGGGAGCAAGGAGGGAGGAATAAAGAATAGCCAGAATGAAGTTTTGAAATTGGAAACAAAAAGAAAGAATATGGCAGAACACACACACACACACACAAAAAAAAGCTTTCTTGGCCAGTGTGAATCAAGAGATGAGGATTCTGAAGTGAGATAAGGTAAGGCAATAGAACTAGAAGGCTATAACACTGAAGTATAGAATCCCAGGAAAATAAATATTTAAGAAAATAGATCTCCTTTTCATTTAGGTATTTTAAATTATATTAAATTAAAATATATAACACATAATAAGGAAAACAAAATTAATCAGTTGTCATTTGGGAGGTTTTATAAGACCATTCTCAAGCCTCTTTGTGTCTTTTTTTCTACTACAAAGTAAATCAAATCAAAATATAGAAAAAATAAAGAATAAAAAGATGACCATAGTTTAATGGGTTAAAAACCTGGAGAATTTTTTTTTCTTGTTCAAAGGTATGTGCTTCAATATCACAATGAAAAAAACTAAGAGTTTCCATTTCAATGCTTGAGCACTGGCAATGGTATTATGCAATTTTCTTTGTAATAACGATCTTCATTCTGGGCCTTTTTAATATCAACAAAAGATAAAAATTGCTCAAGAACAAAATGAACTGATTTACTTCCCATTCTATTAAACAAGTTCTGGCTAAATAAAAAGGTAATTTAAGGTTAGTCTTTCATAGAAATGTTCATTACATGAAAAACAAACCTTTCTTAAGCAATACCACTTTTACAAAATAATCTTAGAATTAAAGAATCTTTTTTAAACATCCATTTAACTCAACAATTCACTAAAATATAAGCTTCTTGAGAGAAGTAAGCTCTAAAAGTACTTAGGATATAGAGATAAAGGAGAGGGGAGCATTTAATGTAGGGTTAAGAATCAAACTCAAATAGAATACTTCCTAACCATCAACACTAGGTCTCCCTATTTGGGTCTTGATTGACTCAGATTGAAAATAAATAGCAATCATTCTGCTTTGGCCAGATACCCTAAGGGTCTTCCCTCCCAGATTTTTTGCCTCAATTGCTACCTCGTCTTAATCAATGAATGGGTGCAGCTTCAGTTAGACTGAGACCTGTTGAAAAACCTTAGCTTGAAAAGACCAAGGTCTTCCATTTCATCCAGGGCTATCTCCAGTTATTCTTATCTGGATAACTGGACCCAGATGAATCTGGAGTGGAAAGTGAGGAAAGTGACCTTGCATAACCTTCCTCCAAATCCAATTCACTTCCATATTATGGCATCACTTCCCTGATGTCATGGTCCTCTTTGAGAACCAAGGACAAGCAACAGGTCTCCTGTTAGATTGTAAAACTGACACAGACTGTCTGGTTTCACAATATCTGATACGTATTCTGCATATCCTGGGCATTTTCAGAGCTCACTGGTATTTATCACTGTCAATCACTTTGGTTTCTTAGATGGGAGGAAATGGCCATGTTATCTTTAACCTCAATTTAAGGAAAAAAATCAATCCTAAAATTCTCCTATAGAAGAATCCTAATTTTTGCAGCCTTGCCCCACATTCTTACTCTGTGCCTAAGTAATCAAAGAAGAGGGAGAAAGAGTAAAGAAACCCAGGATAAATTTCTTGAAGAATTCTGGATTTTGCTCCTACATCATGAACCCCCTCCTGGTACCTATGGAATCTAGGAGAAGGAAATTCATTTTCAAGTGGGAACTTCCTGTGGAGCTATGAGAAATATTAATATGTCCTTATTGATTTATTTTATAATTTATACGTGGATCATCTAAGTGGCACAATGGATAAAGTGCCAGACTTGGAAACAGAAAGACATCAATCTATGTTTAATTCTGGAGACACTTAACAACTGTGTGACCTTGGGCAAATCACTTATGTCTGTTTGCCTTAGTTCCTCATCTATAAAATGGGCTGAAGGAAGAATTGACAAATCACTCTAGTATCTTTGCCAAGAAAACTTCAAATGGGGTCACAAAGAGTAAGACATAGGTGAAAAATGACTGAACAATATCAACATTAGTTTATTTCCTAAAATTTGTTTTAGGATCTATGTAGCCTAAAAAAAATACACAGATATATGAGCATGAATGAATTTGCCCAGTGGTCATATCACTATAACTTGATCTTCAGCCTTTTACTTCAGATCAAATCAATTTACCCAATGATAGTGCTGTTTTTTACAATATAGATTTCTTCCAAAAAGTAGAAAGCTAGTCTATTGATATTAATCTTGCCTGTTGCTCTCCTTAAAAGTCCTATAACATACATAGAGGTTTTATCATTAATACATTACCAGTTATACTAGTAGAATAATTTTGTCCTAAACCTTCCAGAACTATAAGCACTTTGCTGTATTAGGTTAATAACCAAATGATTTTTTTAAACATCAAATGTCTACCTTTTTGATAGAGTCTTCTTCCCATCCCTGTTTTTGCCTTTGTTCAGCAGTCCCCCAATTTACCACGTTCTCAGCACTTAATTTAAGTTCTATCCATCTTTCAATCCTAGATTAAGCTCCACTAGATTATTCAAGGTCATGATGATAAATTTCTTCCTATAAAATCATAGCTTCAGAACTGGAAGCAATCTTAATTTGTTTAGTTCAATCCTCTCATTTTATGGATGAAGAAACAAACTCATAAATTAAGATTCCTGAAATCATATAACTAATTGCTAGAACAGTTAAGGGAATCCCACAGTTGATTGGTAGAACCATGTCTTCTAATTTCTAGTAAATAAAAAACTCTGTAAATACCTTATGTTGCTCAAGTCATTTTAGCCTATGCCATTTTGTACTATTATGTTTCTTTAGACATGTACTTGTAATTGTAAGT
Source organism: Sarcophilus harrisii (assembly GCF_902635505.1). Classification (NCBI taxonomy): domain Eukaryota; kingdom Metazoa; phylum Chordata; class Mammalia; order Dasyuromorphia; family Dasyuridae; genus Sarcophilus; species Sarcophilus harrisii. The sequence continues at coordinate 279,941,945 of NC_045428.1, read as the reverse complement.
TTCTTGCTGCTGGTATTCCTCTTGATATCCAGAGTCCAGCAGTGGAAAAAACAACTTATACCACCTATATGGCCCATATTCAACTAACACCATTTACTTATATTAATAATATTAGTATGATATGCAAAATACTATGCAACTGTTATGAAATAAAAACAGCGTGGCTCTTTAAGGAGTTTTATATCTGAGGTAAAATAAGACATTATATATAATTGTTGTATGGTACTTAGCTTTTCCTTAAGTTGAATTTAGCAGGACATGGATTTTAGAGATTTGTTCTCTTTCCATGCTCTCCCCCTAGACTTTAGTTTGTACTTTGGTGTCCCCCATTATCAACTGAATATAATTCTTCCCTTCTTGCAAAGATTCATGAGATGTAAGCTATAAAGTATTTTATGATCCTTGGAAGAAAAACCCTATATAAATAAAAAATGTTAATGGTACCTTAGTAACAATTTTGGAAGTGACCTATTACAGGTATAAGGGATGAATCAAAATATGCAGCAGCATGCAATTATCATAAAGTGTTTTTAAATTTCCTAATCAAATTTTTAGTTATCACCATCATTTTGTCAAAGTTTGAGAGGCAATAAAAATAAAACAAAAACTCATAAATATTTCCAAATATATATATAACTTTGAAGTTTCATATAACTTATCATATTCTGTGTCTCAACTCCTTCCTCACTTTTTCTGCCCATCATATTTGTACTTAAATGTTGAAGTAATAACTTACATTAGTCTCCATCAATTGATGAAAGATATGTTTGGGTAGCAATTGATCATTGCTTTTGCAATGAAGAGACAGGGTGTAACAATGGAAAAGAGTGCTTGATTTACCATCAGAGGGCATGAGTTCAAATTCCTGCTCTGCCACTTATTGCTCAATTGAATTTTGGAAAGGAATTAAACTTTTCTCCACCACATTTTCACCACTTATCAAATAAAGATATTCACCTATACGATCTCTAAGATGCCTAGTAATTCTATATCTATGATCCTTCTATGAGGTCTTCTCTTTCTCTGTGTGTGTGTCTCTCTTTCTCTGTCACACACACACACCCCAAGCTGTTAGTACATTTTCTCTCAAAATTTACCTTTTAAATGCAAAGTTCATATAGTCTCACAGATTAACTTCTAGACTAATGGTCCCCAAATCTGTATTTCTAATTCAATCAATCCTCTAACTTAAAGCCTAGTTCCATATCATCAACTTCTTTTAGAAGATTTCTTTATAGTTTCCATTGTTGCTGCTCAATGCTTTCAAAACCATCTTAAAATGGTTTTTATCATCATCATCAAATTACCAATCTCATGTATCAGATCCCATTCTCAATTATTTCTGTCAGTAGTATTACCAGACAACCAGGCTTAAAACTTCAGAAACGTTTGCTCATCAGAAATTCCTTGTACTAATGAAACAATATGTAAAATTAATATATATATATATATATATATATATATATATATATATATATATATAGAAAACTGGATAGATAGATAATCATAGTTTTAGGTGGATGGAATCTTAAGAGTTTATTTTTCTGTGCACTATAGGAATCCTCTATATAATATTTGTCTAACTGACATTTAAAACTCTTCTGACCCTAAATCTGAGATCCATTTGCTGAATATTTATACAAATAAGGAATTCATTACCTCTTAAGGATGCTGTAAGTATAAGAAAAGTTTTCTTTCTATTGAATTGAAATCCCGTAACTTCCAATCATTGGTTCGTATTGTTGATACTATAAACAATATATATTCCTTCTTCCATATATCAACCTCTCAAATATTATTATACAAGTATCATATTCCCCATTGAGATCCTATATCTAGTCAAACATCAAGTTATGACTTTTTTTTCACTTTAAGAGTCCCTCATCTTCATCTCTTATTCTCTGTTCCAATTACTAGCAAATATCATAATCACATTAGTTCACAGATGATTTACTTTAATAGACTAACTGGTAGGCTATCCCTGATATCACCAGTTCAATCTAAGAAAGAAAAAAAAAGTGTCACAACACAACATTCCCATCCCTACCTCCAAAGGAGCATTTTTATATTTTTCTTTCCAGTAATATGATATAACCACTAAAAGAAAAAGTTAATGTGATCTTAGACTACAGTACAAAACAAATAGGAAGGCATAAAAACATCTTTCATTCCTGTTTATCTAAATCTCTCTGTTCTTCAAAGTTAATCTCAACCCAATCGATAAATAAAGGACATGAACAGACAATTTGCAAATGATGAAGTTAAACCATCTATAATCATATGAAAAAATGCTCTAAATCAATATTGGTTAGAGAAATTCAAATTAAAACAATTCTGAGGTACCACTCCACACCTCTCAGATTGGCTAAGATGATAGGAAAAGATAATAATATATATTGGAGGGGATGTGGGAAAACTGGGACACTGATGCACTGTTGGTAGAGTTGTGAAATGATCCAACCATTCTGAAGAGCAATTTGGAACTATGCCCAAAGGGATATAAAATTGTGCATACCCTTTGATTCAATAGTACTACTACTGGGTCTGTATCCTAAGGAAATCAAAAAGAAGGGAAAAGGACCCACATGTGCTAAAATATTTGTAGTACTTCCTTTTGTCTAGATCCTTATGGATCCTGATTCTTATCCACTGTATTAGGTATCTCATAGTTGTATATCATTGTAAATTATAAGTCATATCATTTATGCTAAAAGATAAATAGGTTAGACAGATAAAGTATATAAAAAGAAAAACCACATAAACATAAACAACATAGTTCTTAACCTCTAGAAGCTTATATTTTAAATGGGAGAAAACACATAAAGCAGCATTTAAAAGGGGAGGTTATGAGTGGGGAAGGGTATGATAGGGACCACAAAGTAAATGTCATGGTAACCTGGTTCCTGGCTCTATTAGGTAAAAGGTTGACCTTTTTACAAAGCCACAATATCTAGAAATATAGCCTGAGTTTCCTATGAGTAGAGATTATATTAAAGAAATCATGGCAAGGAAACATCAGGAAATCATTGATAAAACATTAAATAGCATACTGTCAAGCAGAAATCTCTGAAAGTACTCCATTGAAGACCTCCTTCCAGGTTGACATTACCATCAATAATTATTCTTTTTGTCAGAACATACAATCAGTTCTAAAATTAGATAAATAAATTATCATCTATGCACTCCATTTTTCCTACAAAGAATAACATGATATACTTTATAAAAATGTTTGCTAAAATCTTATTAAGCCATAACTACATTTTCCCACCTCTTCTTTAGTAATTCTGACACACAAAAAAACCATTCTAGAATTACAATTCTTGATGAAGCCATGAATCGATGAAGTTTTGTACCAATTATTTCCCTTTTTAGATATTAAGTAACAATCTTTTTGATGATATATTCTAGAATTATTCCTGAAATTAAAGTCACATCCATTAAGATTGAAGATTCTTCTCTTTTCTTTTTTAAAAAATTGGAACATTTGCTTCACCTTTCCCAATGATGTTTCAAATAGCACTAATAGTAGTTCAGTAATACCAGCCAAATTTTCATTTCTGTTTGTTTGTTTCTTTAGGACTCAAGGTTGTAGCTCATCTGCATCTAGTGAATGCAATTCATGAAGGTTAGCTAAGACTTCTCTTATTAGTTCCTAATCCTTTGTATCAACTTCCCATTAATCATTTTATGCTGTCATTTTCACTATTGTCTTTTAGAAAGGAGAAATAAAATAACAATTGACCAGCTCAGCCTTCTTGTTGTTCTCAGGTTTCATCATCCCATTGACATTCTCATGTTTATATAAGTCAAAGGTATAGATAATTAAGATCTCAAATGCTTTTACTTTCATGGTAAGTTTTATATATGTGTGTATAATTTCTAAATATACTCTGTCTCCTGATTCAAGGCAATTCCAATAGATTTGGGATGGAAAGTACCATCTGCATTTAGGGAGAAAATTCTGGAGACAATGTGTATCAAAGCATATTATTTTCACCTTTTTTGTTATTGTTTGTTTTTCTTTCTAGTAATATTTTTCCCTTTTGATATGATTTTCCTTATTCAGAATAATGAATCTGGAAATGGGTTTAGAATAATTATACATGTTTAACCAATATCAGAATGTTTGCTGTCTTGAGGAGGAGGGGGGAGATTGAAAAATTTGGAACACATCTTAGAAGAGGTGAATGTTGAAAACTATCTTTGCATGCATTTGAAAAAAGAAAATAGTATTGAAAAAAAAGAAAAACAAGAAATTTGTGAGGTTCTCTTCTTTTTTAAAATATGATGGTTCTCTCTGAGAGCAGGTTTCTTGAGGAGGTTTCCTGGAGGCAGCAGGTTCTGTGTAATAATCACCTCAAATACAGCCAGGAGTTAAAATCCAGTCTTTTATTGAATCTTCCAAAATATCCCCCCTGTAAGCTTTCCCTGGTTCTGAGAGCTCTTCCAGCTTCTGCCTCTAGCTCAATTCTGACTCTTGGCTTCTCAATTTTCCAAATGAACTCTGGCTCTCAATCTCTCTAAGAGTTTCTTATATATGATCTCTTAAAGGTGTAAACCCAAAGGTTAACTCCTCCTCTGAGAGAATGGGATTGTGGATTTCTGACTTGTGAATCTCCTGAACTTGTGAACTAATAACTTGTGTGAGCTAATGTGTGAATTCTTAAAGGTGTAAACTTAAGCATTGTTTCTATCAATTCTAGTGACTTAAGTCCTTGTTTCAAGTTCTGGCTCATAACAGAAATTCTCATGTGTATTAGCCTTTTCTTGCTAATAAACTCTTTAATTCAGGAATCATTTCAGATTTTTATAAATAACATTGCATGTAGTTTGATACTGAGCCCACAGTTGATAATAAATATTGGTGACAGAAGAAAGGCTGGACTCACAAATACTGAATCATGGAACTAGAAGAGATTTGAGGAGTCACCTTCTCCAGTTCCCTTATGTTTAGGCAGATGAGAGTCTAAAGCATCTAGGATAGAAAGATCTCAAAGATAAAGTTATTCTCTCTGACTTGTTCCAGTGTTTTTCCACCATTATAACGTTCTTCCTCGTGGCCAATGAAAATCTCTCCTATTTTGATGAAAAGACCTCTTTCTCTTGTTAAGAATTCTGCAAAATGGATAAGAATGGGTTCTTCTCCTCTGCTCCCATAGCACTGAAGTCACTGATACAGTTGTAGGCATCAGATGTTGGGACTCGATCATGTGAAAAATTCATGATAGTCATTCTCTTTGCCAAAAGGTATATTTCTTTAGGAGAAGAGATTATGCACAATCAGCAGGATAATTTCAGAAATACCTGGAGAGACATGCATGAACTGATGCTAAGTGAAATGAGTAGAACCAAAAGAACATCGTATTCAGCAACAACATGATCATGTGATAATCAATTCTAATAGACATGGCTCTTTTCTACAATGAGGTGATTCAGGTCAGTTCCAATGGTCTTGTGATGGAGAGAGCCATCTGCACCCAGAGAGAGGACTCTGGGGACTGAATGTAATTCACAACTTAGTATCTTCAATTTTTTGTTGTTGGTTGCATTTTGTTCTTTATTTTCTTTCCTTTTTGATCTGATTTTTTCTTGTGCAAAATGATAATTGTAGAAATATGTGAAGAACAATTGCACATGTTTAACATATATTGGATCACTTTCTATCTAGGGGAGGGAGTGGGAGGAAGGAAAGTAGAAAAAAATTTGAAACACAAGGTTTTGCAAGGGTAAATGTTGAAAACTATGTATGCATATGTTTTGAAAATAAAATCTTTAATAAAATAAAATAAAGGAGAGGGGGTTACTGACAAAATGAAGGGTTACAATAGACATGAAAAATGATAAATATGAAATAGAGTGAATAGCGAGAAAGAGGTTTTAACAATTAATGATGGAAAGGGCAAGTTCCTTAGTGGAACCTGCAATTAACCAAGAAGTTGGACCATGCCCTTAGCTGGCAGATTAAATACCAAAAAGGATTTAGCACCCTAAAAGAATCAGAGAAAAACCCCATAAGGCATGATTGGGGCTGAAAGTAGAGAATAGTGCAGGAATGAGAAGAGAGATACCATGAAGTATGGTAAGGGGATCAGAGGAGAGACACCATGTGGAATGGGGAAAGGGTAAGAGGAAAGACACTACCTGGAAGATTTAGAGGAGAAATTTAACCTCAAGAACATGACTGACAGGATAGAGCAAGGTAGGACTGCCCACAGCCCTTACAGAGAATGGGTCTCAGGGACTTGACAGCTTGGATTTCTTGGCTGAACATAGCAAGGTGGGGTGTAATGGACTGAAACTGAGCAGATACACTGAGGTCTGAGCACTTAAGGCTAATTACCAATTGGACAATGTTCTATTAGCATTTGCTTGGAAAATGGCCCACTCCACCATTCTGTGCTGGCTTGATCTATTGGCCTATAGAGAGAGGAAAAAAAGGGTGGAGTGAGAAAGCCAGAGTGACTCTTGGCTGATTTGTGTTGTGATTCCTCTCACTTCATATCACCATTCCATTCATCTCCACAAAGAATAAAGATCAAGGACTTTTGCTGATCCTGACTCCAGCTGATTCTAAAGTATCCAGGGTGCTAACATGGTCTTCACAGTGGGGCCCTCCATAGGGGAGGGGGGAAAGGAGAGTAATTGCCACAGAGGGTGGGACCACTAAGCTAAATTGATCTCTATCAGAGCCTATTTTCTGCCTACTCTAGGTAGTAATTCCATCAATGTTGCAGTCTCTCTCTGCCAACCCACACCCAGCTATCTGGGACCTCATCACTTAGAGTTTTCATTTTTCATGTTGCTTTACCCTTTATTTCTATTACTTCCTCAATCCCTACAATCATTTCTATTTCTTTTATCTAGGCTCCTTTTTTGAAAGTGACCAAAATTAATTCAATACTCTAAATAAGTGGCAGGACAAGGATTAAAATAAAGGTTCCAGAATTTCAAAACGACCATGTAGCTTCCCTGCTGGGTTTTCAACAACTGTGATATTTTATTTGGAATCTTTGTAGTTAGGTAAATATTTCTTCAGCAGTAATTCTTAGCTCTTCTTCAAAGTATTCTAAGCTTATTAAAATCCTCATTCTCTTGTGAAAAAGAGACAGAGAAGGAATGAGGGAGGCTGGAAGAAAGGAGGGGTAAGGAGAGGGGGGAAGGGAAGGTGGAAGGGAAGGAGAGGGAAAGAAAGAGGTGTATAGAAGGGGAGAAGGACAGGTTACTTTTATAATAGGAGTTATTTTTATGTTAAGCAAATATGTTTTCAGGAAAGTTTTGTAGACCTGTTGCTCTGATACCGTAAGGCAGAATCCTCTATAAATGTTTGGGTTTTTTTGTTTGTCTCCTTTTAAATCTTAGCCAACATTTCAAAGAATCAATAATTTCAATAATAATTTATAATCCTTTCTATGCTTGCTTTTATTGACCTAGTCAGAAAAGTCAAATCATGCTTTAGGAATAATCCACAATGATAATACAGATCACAATTCATGGCTAAGCAGTAGCTTTAGTCAAAAAGCATAGCTTTCAAAGGAAAAGATGAAAATATCTGAGTTTAAAATAGGAAGGAGACTAGATATGTCACTTTGTTAATCCTTCAATCATGCCTACAAGCTCATGTCTAATAGTTCCAGGAGTGTTGAGGTCTAATAATTCTAGAAAGTAATGTCATCTTTTCTCAGTGTTAGGGAGGACTTAAGGATGATTCATCTCCCTCTGTGATCCTAGGGTAGGGCAGTTATGAGTGCAAAACATCACAAATTTCAGGGTCTTAAAAGCCCATTGTGTCATAAATTTGGAGTTGGAAGACACAGCTGCCATTTCTTTATTATTTTGCTAATAAGAACACTGAGACTTAGGGAGTTTTAAGTACCTTTTCCTCAATGACACATTAGTAGCAAGTGTTAGATTATTTTAATACAGGTTCCCTAACTCCTGAAGCAATGTTTTTTCCACTACACTATTCTGTCTTTTCTTATTGTGTAAACTATTGGATTTGCATAATCAAATCTGTCTGATTTTTACTTATGTTATGGTAGAGCAGTGGGTTTTAACTCAGGTCTATGAACTTGTTTTTGTTTAATATTTTGATAACTGTATTTCAATAGAATTTACTCCCTTTGTAATTCTATATATTTCACATTATGTAGTTCAAATCTTAGTGTCAATTGTCTGTAGGGTTCACCAGATGGCTGAAGGGATCCATGACACAAAAAGTTTAAGAATTCCTATATTAGAGAACTTTTAATTATTATTATTCTTGAAAAATGTGAGAAAAAAGATATCTTTGTCAGACTAATTTCATCTTATTATTGCACCAGTAGAACACCAAGTTTCAGGTCTTACCTTATTGGAATGTAAGCTCCTAAAAAGAAGGAATTGTCTTTTGATATTGTCCAGTGTTCTTTACACTGTCTCACACACTCATTCTTAGAGATGTTTGACTGAAATTCACATGTTGTTTGTGAGCATTATTTCATCCAATGAGACTTTTAGGCCCTGTTTATATTGAGATGAAAAAAGAGAGAATCTGTTTTCCATGTAGGAGCCAAAGGATAGGCTAAAGCAGATTAGCTGGGCTCCAATTTCTTGCTAATAGAAGGAATTTTTAGTTTAACCTTCTTAGTGTAACCAAAATAGCCATTAAGCTCAAACAGTCATACCTGGGTTCCTAGAAATTTGGACTTCAAGATTTGCAGGCAATGAAGCGCGGATCTGGGCCAAACCATTTCATGCTTATAAAGAATCTGTATGACTACCAGAAAAACTTATTGTTTATCCTTCCTTCTCAGAAGACCAATGACATCACAAGGGTGATGTGTTGACTTGATCATGAAATTGAATTTTGCTGAGGCAAAGTCATCAGTCTCATTCCCTTCTCCAGTCATCACAGTACACAAAATAGTCCAGAATTCAGTGAATAATCTTGACTTTTCTAAATTAAGATTTTTTTTCCAGGTTTCAGTTTTTCTGAGGCAATTCCCATTCAATGACTAAGGCCCAAGTAAGAATTGAAACAAAAGATGATCCAACTTACCATCCCAAAGATAAGGGAAAGTCTAGGGGAATGCTCTCCAAGTTTTCAGCCAGAACAGAAAACAGTTGCTATTTATTCTCATTTTAAACCAACAAAACCTAAACAATAAACCACAGAAGTTTGGGCTCATCTTATTGTTATCCATTCAATGAAAGACAGAATGAGTTAGGCTTAAAAAATTTCTCAAATAGCTCCATTTAATTAACTTTTTAAGGTCTGTTTTTCAGAGTCATATTTCAAAAAATCAAATGAAAATTCTGCAGGACTATAGAGATGTCAGAGGAGTAGATGTGTCTGCTGAGGTCTTTGAGTAAGACACAACATTCTTAAGTTTGAGTTTAAATCCCAAAAGCAGTTCCTGCTGATAGAAAAGTCAAATAGAAGCTTTCTTTTAGTGGAAAGAATAGAAAAAAAATCTATAGTGTACAAAGAGGAGGCAAAAATTTAGTATATTGGTGAATGAATGAATTAATGAGCAAGTGAAAACATATTTATTAAGCAATTATTATGTGCCGACAATGGTAGTAACCAGGACCAAAATTAGAATATCATTGATGATTATGAATACTGAGGGTTTAAAATTTAGAAACTAGAATGGGTGAAAATATGTTTGTTGTGCCTTCTCTACTGAGGAATAAAAGGGTGGAGATTGATATTTGTGGTTGATAATGAATGAGATGGAGTGAGATCTCTCAAAACAGTTGTGAAAATCGAGTAAGGCTTCATCTACCCCTTAGTTGGATTAGGCCTGAAGGTCCTTGGACATTGACTGCTATTCTTCCATGACTTCATTTTCTTCCTACCTTGATCAAATATGGGCAGCTATGTACTTATTTGCCAAAGTTCAATTTCCTGGGTAGTTCCCTCATTTAGAATGTAAGACCCTCAGCCAGGATGAGTGTCAGTGAAGGGAGGGGTATTTGTGTTAGGGACTATTTAAAGTTTCAAATCTGTCCCAAAAGATGTTTCCTCCTTTCAACTGCTTGTTTGACTGGAGGGATGCCCACTTCTCACAAGAATATATAATAAACTTTCATTTTACTCCTAGAGATTCCTTCAACTGTTTTTATTAAATGGTGATCACTGACCATTCTGAGCCATGGTCAATAATAACCATGAAATTTTATTTTATTTAAAAAAAATTATTAAAAACTTATTGTTCACAAGAATACTCTTGTAGAATTTGTACAAGACTTTATAATTTAAAAAGCACTTTCATATACTTTATCTCATTTGGTTTAGTTAGAATGATGGGTGAATAAGACTCCAGCAAAATAAACTATTTCTGTTAGCAACCAGTGTCCAGGTAGGCTATAGAAAGAGGAATTAATAGGAGAACTTTTTTGTTTCATTTAAGTGGAATTTAAGTGGGTCTTTGTTACAATGGGCCCAACCAAGTTGAATTCCCAAGGCTACTGAGGCAAGCAGGAAGGAACATTGATAGAATTATTTTGTAATTCCTTGCACTATCATGATCCCACAGTTACTGTATCTAATTGGAAGGCCAAGTCATGATGTCAACCTCCAAGGTTATTTTTCTTCTATTCAGGAAGCTATTGGTACCCCACTTTTCTATGCCTTATAGCAGCAAGTTCTCTAGGGAAATTTTTCTGCCTTATGGTGTCTCTCTCCTTATAGCTAATTCCTTTTAAGATTAGTGTACTTACTAAACATCACAATGACAAGGTTTTTGTTTTTTTTTTTTTTAGGAATTTAGCCTGTCTAATGATGCCTTTCTCCTTGTTAATGGCAAGTTCTTTCAGAGTACTTAGTCTTCTTCTGCACCCCCAAACCAACATCAAAGATTCATAAACTAATTTTACAGAAAGGCTTAATAACTGGTCTAAGATCACAGATGTAACTAATAGCCAAAATAAGACAAAACCCAGTATTCTATTGATATGATAAACAGTGGATTAGCAAGGAATACTTTGACTAATAATCCAGACAGAGAAAAACTAAAGAATTAATCCCAGAGGCAAGCAGTGAGAAGGCACTGATAGAGATCAGTTTAGCTCCCATGGTCTCATCCTTTGGGGAGGTCATCTAGTCTGAAATCCAAGTTATATCAAACCCAGTCTCACCCTGCCAATTCCTGTCAGAAATTCTAGTCATATCCCTGAGATTATATTTTCCCTATAAAATCTGCTTATAGGCTATCCCATGGCTGCTGCCCTCCTTTGGGTCAGTCCAGCCCAGAATTTTATCCCGTAGTGTCTTTCTCTTTCCCATCTCTCCTAATTCCACTATGCTTTCCAACTCCACTTCTCCTCCTCATAGTTAGATAACTCTTTTGGGGTGGTATGTCCCTTTCAGGAATTTGTCTTTCAAATGTTCTCTCAACTCTATTCATAATTACCATTTCTGGTATCTATGTGTCCCTTCATTTTGTCTGTAACCTATTCTCCTAAATAAATCTACCTTTTTACCAAAGAGAATGGCCATTGTGAATTCTTTACTGGACCAAACCTCAGCTTTTGGCACCCACCATCATCTGGTGTCTACATCACCTACATCACCTTGGTCCTCAAACCACATTATTTGGTGCCAAACCCCAGACCATAGACCACATCATTAGGATTTAAGGTATATACCTAATATATAAATGCTAGAACTATCAGTTATCTCTGGGTTCTATCAACTCATATAAAAGAAGAATCAAATGGCTTAATTTGGCTCAGAAGCCACAAGCAAAAGCAGTGAATAAAAGTCACTATTTTATTACTTAAACTAACTTGAAAACATAACAATTATTTAGCTAACAAGTTCATTGACTCATATGGGAGCCATATTATTCCATTAGGTCACATTTTGATGATACTAAGTGCTTAGGCAGCCATTGTAAGCATTACAGGAGTCTCTCATGACTACAAACTATATCTATGATTTGATATGGGAACTGGAGTGTGATTGGAAACCTGAGAGGCAGTATGGAAGAGTGAAAAAAAATTGGATTTGCAAAGAGAACCTGAATTCAAAACATCTCTATTACCCATGGGCCTTGGGCAAGAAAAACAACTCCTTTTTTTGGACCTCAAGCACTTGCCTACAATATGAGGAGTTTGAATTAAATGGCTTTTAAGATCTCTCCAGTTCAAAATCTATGATCTTTTATTTTTAATACAGAAAAACCATATTTAGTGGTTTCCCCATATTTGTTAATAGTTGGAACAGCTGAAGAAAGCTAATATAAAAATAATTCTATAATTTAATTGTATAATGCAATATTGATTTATTGAATCAAGGAATCATTGAATTAATGAAACAACTGAATAAATGAGATGTTGAAATATTTAATTTCTCATCCCTGGTTTATTTTATGCTGTCACCATGATGATGATGACAACAACAAGGATGATGAAAATGGTAATGATGATGATGTGATGATAATACGGAAAAACAATAGCAAAAATAAATCATATTTGTATGGAAGTTTAATATTTGTCAAATGCTTTTAATATCTTGTGAGGTATTTAGAGGGGAGGAAACTAAGGTGCTGAAAATTGTTGAAATGTGCTGACTTGCTCCTGAACATAGCTTTAAAATGTCTTAGAAAGGTTTATGACCCAGGTCTTTTGACATTTTGGAAGATTTGATAACATGCATAATTATCTACTCCTTGAACATATTAATTTTTATCCCTGTATAAATGGAGGCTTATAAAACCACACTGTTTTAATCAGGAACTTGAAATCTCAATTGAAGAACCAGATATGCTTCTAAAATCTCACCTTTTCCTTCTATCTAAATGGCAACAAGCAAATACATTTTCATCTCCTTTCCCCACAGTTTCTGAAATCAATTTCCCTACATTGCAATCTAAGGATAAATGTAAATGATGCTAAAAACTTTTTTTTTGACTAGTGTTCATGCATTACTGGCATAAGTTATTGTTAAACATGTTAAACAGGATTATAACTTTGACCTTGCTCATTTTTTTAAAGAGGTTTCTAGGGAACATAGGCCATGGCTTTTTAGTTAAAAATCTAACACAAATCCTTAGACAATATTTTGCCCAATACCACTGATAGTGAATGCATGATGATGGAAAACAGTGATTGGGACATAATATGGTACTCTATGTATGACACAGAAGAATACCAGATGATTGCTTATTTCAAAATAGGATTATACCACAATTTTTAAAACTCCTTTTATTGAATATATAAAGATTCATAGTAGCATATGTATTTATATATTCATTTATTCATTCATTACAATAATGTCACATGGATTATGCAACAATATTTTCCTCTACACTTTTAATACTGCATAAAGCAAGTCTCAATGCCTCATCCCCTTCTCACTATCCTGACTTTTATGGAACATTAGGGATTTATCCCACTGTGTTCAAAAGGGTGCCTGAAGGACATTTTTCAAAAGCAATTGGCTGCCTACTAGTAAGTACAGTAGCATATTCTAACCAAATTGCTAATGACCAGGAGCTTAGGGTTGCCACATCAGCACCACTGAGGTATTCCTTTGCTAGATCAGCTCATTAGTTTCCCTTAATCTTTGACTTCTCTACCCAGTAAAGTAGCGATGCATAGAGTTCATTTCCCTTATTTTAGGAATTTTTATCTGAAACGCAGTGAAACTGTTGTCAGGATAACCCGAACCTTTTGTTAATACCCTAAACATCACCCAAACTCTGAGTCTCACTAATTAGGTGTCCTCCCAAGCTGAACTCCAGACCTTTCAGAATTCTCCTTTATTAATTTCAGTTCATTTCTTTTCTGTGTAGTTTTCTGACCCCTATCAAGGAAGGTTACTGAAGTATTCTCAAAACAGTGGGAAAAGAGACATATTTGTCAGGAACTGGCATTCTACCTGTATATCAAATTAGCAATTTTTAAAAATTCCATTTGCAAGTAGAAAATCATGTTCCTGAGATAACTTGCAAGGGGATATGTTTCTCCATGCACATTTAAATTGAAAAATCATAAGTGAAAAAAAGATTTGTGTTTTTCCATTTCTAAAATATAGGCTACACTACCTTTAGTTCTAAGAAAAACCAAGTTGGGTGGAATAAAATTCAAGATCTCTTGGAATAAAGGACCAGGGAAGAAGGGTAATATATGAAAGACAAATTGTGCATTCTAAAGGTATTCATTCCATACCTCTGAAATTTACTGGCTGTCTCTATGGAAAGTTATTTGGTTTCTCTACACCCTATGTAATTCTCTAAGATTATAAGTTAAAGACAACATTACATCCCAAATCCCAAAGGAAATAGAGTAATAAACATAAATTCATTATTTATAAGAAGCATGCATAGTAAATAAAACCTTATAGTCAGGAAGATTTGCATTCAAATTCTGCCTCTGACATATTCCAACTGTATGATCCTGGACAAGTCATTTAATTTCCAAGTGCTCCCAGAAAATTCAATGAGACTCTTGCTGGTTGTCTGTATGAATAAAAATTTCTGGACCAGGAGTTTCCTATGATATTGAAATCACATATGTCCTGTCCTCTCCAAAATCCAGCTAAGACAAAAATTACTTTTAGATGAGATTATCTTGGAGGAATTTATTCCATAATTAGCTAAACCATGGTGCTTTCTTTCCCCCTAGGTATTGCATGTGTTTGCTTTCTTTAATATTCCCACTAGGAAAAAAGTGGAATATATTTGTGGTGTTGCTATTGTAGTTCCTAGTTATATCTGCCCAAGAGTGAGGAGGGGACCCCAAAACTCTGAAAATCCTTAAAGGAGAAAATCTCCTTCAACTCTGCCTCAGCAAGGGACCCCACCCCAACAACAAACAGCTTCATCTTTGTTATCTGGATGGGGTTGGCTCAGTCCTGAAACCCATTCAATTCAATTCAAATTCCAGCTGGAAGCTGAAACTCAGCTAGGAACCAGCTTGGGATGCCACCCATGAGCCCCCTTCAGCTTGTAGCCAAAGCCCCCTATTATAAAAGAGCCAAACTAAAACCCTCTCTTTGCAGAGGTTCCAAACATGCCAGCCATACCATGCTTGGCAGCCCAAGGAAGTTCTGCCCACTGAAATACTGTTTCCAGGGCCCTCTTCTCTCTACCCTCACCTATTTCCTTAACCAGACTTTAACCTTACTTCCAATCCCCATGATAAACCTCTTTTATCAATCTAGGTTTTCAGGTCTGTAAATTCCTTTACAGAGAACCTATGCTTGTGCCGAATCCCAAGGGGTTGCAGGGGAGACAAACCTCTCCATTCGGTTCCCTGAACCCTGAACCTGCCACTAGACCTCATTTAACTCCCTGACCATCAAAAACCCTGATTTCATTTGGGTTCCCCAAATCTAAACCTCATCAAGAGGAGATGCCTTTAAATTTAATTGCCATTTAATTGCCAAGTAAATCTGTTAGCCAGATCCAAGACAGATTCTTTACATCAAAAACTGATGTGTTACTAGTAATCATGACAATGGTTTACTTTACCTATGTAAGAATTAGCTATTTCAAAACAAAATGGTAATAGCTGCATAGAAACCTGACTGAACCCCTCCAGCAGCTTAGTTTGCTCATGTCCTATTGCCCTATTGATGGAGACAAATTGCCTCTGCAGCCATTTATTGGTAAACATTAAGATGATTAGATTGAATGGTGTGTTTAGTCCAGAACTAAACCAAGGTTTCTTGACACAGCATCCAGAGCCTTTTAAGAGGACCATGAACTGGAGTTGGGGCAGGAGTGGGGGGGAAATAGATTATTTCTTTATTTTCACTAACCTTTAACTAAAATTTTTCATTTCCTTCAATTCATATTTATAAAAAAATCATTATTATGAGGACTCCATAGATTTCACCACACTATGAGAAAAAGTCAGCACAGTCTTCAGACTGTCCAAAACTAAGGGAAATATAAGGATAGTTCATATCCAAGAAATGACATGCAAAAAATATTTTTCATAAGAACTCTTTTAACAGATTGCTTTCACTACTCATATTCATCATGTAATTTCTCGATTCTGTTTTTCCTTCAGTCTATAGAGAACCCAGGCTTAGGCTTAGGATGTAAAGAAATGATGCTCTCTCTTTACTTTGAAAAGATTTTATGATCTTGAGAAAATTTATGAATACTAAGTATTTGGTCCTTCAAACTGAGCTACCTATTATTTGTCCATTTCCTTTAGTGTGGCATTTTCCCATTTCTGAATGTCCTGCTGCTGTAGGCCATTCAATAAAAATATTATTTCCTCCCTATAAATGTCTGCTCTGATTTACTTTTATATTGTTTCTTTAACCTCGATTTAGTTTTATCCTATGGCCATGTTTTGAGCTGAAAAGGGTAACTTTACTTGGCATTAAACCTATAAGGATTATTGATGTGAAGATGTCACAGTCTTAAACGGAAGTGTTGCAGTGATTAAAAAAAAGAATAAGAAAGGGGAGAGATTAAAAAAAAAAGGATAGAGAAATTCTGGGAAAGGGGATTTTTTTGAACAATAAATCTTTAATGAATACTATCCTCCAAATATTGGAGTGCCTTGTACAATCTGACTAAGTACTCTGTGTGGAAATAGCTGTGAAGAAGAGTCTTTAGAAGTAGAAATAATATCAAAATATTATGGCATCCTGAATGGAACAGTTTGGTGATCACATTGTGTGAGGTTATTTTAATTGCCATATGAAGGATGTTTAAAAACAAACAAAAAAACATATTGTATAACATCTGGGGAGTGGGGGCATCAAAGGTTTTAATGCAGTAAACAACAGTCACTTTCACATAAGAGGTGGACAGAATGGATCTTTTATGTCAAGAGGGGATTAAGAAAAGGGTGGGAAGCTAATCCATTCCGGTTATCAACTTCCCTGAGGTTTTGAACATGAAAGAAGCATACCTAGAGCTACATGAGTATCTGTCCAGATCCTGTCACCCTTAACTAAGTTTTTACCAGAAATCTCAGGACTTAGTTACATGAGTCTGATCCTCCTTTCCCCCCTTCTCCTCCTAAGAGATACAGAGACAAAGAGGGACAGAGACAGAGACAGAAAGTGAAAGATACAGAAAAAGGAGGCAGTGAAGATGGGAGAAAGTGAAGTGAGGATCTGCTTAGAAGAAAATTATGAAACATGATATCTATGGTCTGATTGTAGCGAATGAAATTTAATTTCTTTTTTTTTAAAGTAATAACAGGGCAGTGTATTCGCCAGCCAGCAACAGGGTTGGCATCTGAACAAAGGGCATGATAATGAGCCCAGACTGTACCAAATCTCATGGCTTGTACTTGCTGTAAATGTAATGCTATTCATTTAGTATTTTGCATGGTGTGATGCAATCTATTTCTTACACTATTATCTGGTGATGTGACACTACTATTGAAATCTTACAGCTTCTAAAGAAGTGAAAAAAGATTTGTAGAATGCTGTTTGCAGGTATCTTCCAAGTCACTGGTTTGTTTTAATGTGATGCTGTTTCTCCCTCCCCCCCCCCCAACATCCACACATTTCCACTGCCAGATACCCTCATTTCCTTTCCCTTCCATTTACCCTCAGGATATCTGACCATTGGGATCTCTCCATGGGAATTATCTTTTGCAATTCCGAGCTGGAGATACAAAACACAAAACAAAGTAGAAAGTTTTGGTTTTCCAGAAAATGGTTCTGAAGGCTAGAAACACCTAGTGATGATTGTTCTTCCCTTAAGAGATTTCCAATCATGACAAAAGATACAGTTAGAGTGGATATATAACAGATTTTATTGGAAAGAAAAAAAAATGTGTATCTCAGATTGAAACAAACAAACAAAAAAAGAATATCTTGTATTCCTTCATAATGAGAAACAGAATACCAATTTTTTTTTTTTTGGGGGGGGGGAGTTATCCTCTAAGATCATGTTGCCTTTTCCTGGCTTTGGGAGCAGCAAAGCAAATGCTACCCACCAACCTCAGTGATTGACAGAGAAGTAGAGAGGATAGAGGTAAAGTACTGGATTTGGAGTCAAAAAGGTCTGAGTTCAGATTCTGTCTCTGACATGTGACTATTTAACTTTTCTAGCACTTATTCAATTTTGTAAAATGTGTCTGCTAAGTTGTAAAACAGATTGTAACCCACATTGATAGAAAAAATTTTCATCAGCTCATAGATCTATGATATATTGGCCAAATAATACTTTATGCCTCCCTGGAATTTTATATCCAAACTCTGATTTGTATTCATAAGACTATGAAGGTAGATAATAATAAAAAATTGTCATTTATTTAGTAATTTATGAAAGTTACCTCATTTGCTCCTCACAACAACTTGGTAATATAAATTACTATAGGTATTATCAACAATTTGCATTTTTCAAATGAGGAAAATGAGACTTAGAGAGGTTAAATCACTTGCTAGTAAACATCTGAAACAGGATTTGAATTCAGAGCTGTCTGTCTAAATACCTAACTCTCTTACTGTGATATTATGCCATCTAATCCATAAGCATCATCATCCCCATTGTTCAGGAGAAGACTTTGAAATTCAGAGAATTAACTTAATTCAGCAATTTATTGCATGATAGGTATTCTGCATGTAAATTTTCAAATTCTCATATAAAATGTATCCATGAATGAAAATACTGAAATATCATCTAAATTCAGACTACAGAGGAAATAATTCCTAAGGCTTGCTATGCCATGATATATTTGATAAAGTTAAAAGATAAGTATATTAGTTATACTATATAAAAAAGAACAACCTGCCAGATTTAAAGCAGTGTCATCATCCATATTGCAGGCAACTTAACCAATATGGCAAAACCACTGTGTCACCAACACTTTCATTTGTTTGCATCTGTTTGCTTATATGAAAACATATCTTCCTTAAAATCCCAACTCAGATGACTGGAATAGTAAGGTTTTATGTAAACCACTTAATCTGCATCTTAATTAGACCATTAAACTCTATCTCATTGCATACAAAAATTAGCTTGTCTTTCTCCATTTCCATTTCACTAAGAAGTTTTTTTTTTTTTTTAAGTGTGAAATAAAAATCCTTTAAAGTAAATGACTAGTAAAAGCAAAAGTGAAAATCTGATATTTATAGTTCAGTTTCTCAGATTCTTCTTTTTTCTTTTGGAACTAATTAGTTACTCAAAAATTTAGTCATTCCTTATTGAAGTATTATAGTGGGTGCAACGAATACTTGACATAAATAATTGGCATTTTCCTGGTGCCCTTCCTTAGGAGATATGGAATAACTTTGTGACTTCAGAGATATCATTGATGTTGTATTCAAGAAGAAAGTTGAGATTCTAGAACTTTTCTAATAAGAACTTTGGTTACTAGTCCTGGGCCTACTATTTGTTACCTCTCTGACCCTGGACAAATCACTTACTTTTTCTTCAGCTCTTCATTTGTTTAATGAGAGGGGAGCCATGAAACTAGATGACCCTTAAAGTACTTTGGCAGCTCAACACTATGAACTGCATATGAACTCAGATTCCTCAAACTAGTTATGTGTCCCCTTGAATACACATTTTCCATTATAGCCACACAAGAATTAATTACTATTCCTTGCCTGGAATTTATTTGCTCCTCTTTAAGGTTTCTCAGAATGTTACTTTCTTTCTTGGCTCAATTCCAAGGAAAATTCTCCAAGATGTTTTTATGAACCTGCATTGTATCCCTACCTTCTCAGACTTCAAAAAGTCCTACAGCTCTTTGATATCCCCTTGTTTTCTTTTTCCTAACATCTGACCTGATATTGTATTATATCTTACATGCAAAATATAAACTCCTCGAGAGCAGTGAATGTTTTATAATTGTCTTTGTATGCAAACTACCTAATATGGTGCCTTGCATATAGTAGATTTGACACATTTTTAGTGAATTGAATTTAAATTATCTTTTTCCATCATATAACCTTGCTAACTCTGATCTAAGGTCATGTGTTAACTACTATAGAACATTTAAATGTAGAAGAAATTTAGATTACAAGTTGTTTACCCTCAATCAAAAATCTATAAAGAACAAAACTAAGATAGTATTTGCCATTTGTCTTCTTCATACCATATATGTAAAAATCATATCCAGTGTACATCTACATTTTTGCGAGTATAATGGGGGATAATAAGAGATAGCCTCCTTGATCCCAAACTGCCCTGGTAGACCCAATGGTTAGATGATGTAGAACTGAAATTCTCGAGAAAGACTTTGGGAAGATAAAACAGTTCCCTGGTTTCATGCTAGCCCTGAGCATTGTCCACTAAGGCAGGAAGAGCTATCCATTCAGTCACTTGATAAAAGTAACTATATTTTCTTCCTGTTTGACAATGTAGTTGTACTCTACAGGCTTCTTCTGGACTTGCAAAGGAATTTCTCTAATAGCACCTACCTATGTCTCAGGGTAGTGGTGAAAATCAAATAAGATAATATTTGTAAACTGCTTAGCACTGTGGTTGGCACATAGTAGGTACTTAATAAATGCTTATTCCCTCTCTTCTTCTCACCCTACTGGTAGCTATGGCAGCTTCAAGTGCCTCTGGTTGCTACAGATAGGACACAGAACAGCAAAACTAAGAGATGGACTTTATGAGGTCAATGGCAACTTCATGACTTGAAAGTTCTCAAGTTCCTTAGTCAGAGATGACTGACAGTAGGAGGAGGTTTTTGCAATTATAGTTCTGTTGAAGATGCCTGATAACATGAGACTGAGCCCAATTCATGCAATTTTCCAAAGGAAGATAGGTACTTTGAGGGAATTTGTATAATATAGAGCTAGGATGAAGATGAAATGCATGTGCAATAGTTATATGAGGTGCTTTCTGTTTTAATATTTTAAGCATTAATTTCCCAAAAGAGTATAATAAAAGGTATTGGCTTCTATATAAGATTAGTTTTCTATGTGTTTTTGGAGAAAATAAAGAGCTGCCCAATGCCTAATACACTTTGTACATTTGGGTACTTTTGGGGAAGGGAATTTGTTTATCTCTATACTAGCATATAAATTTGAATGTTTTTGGTTCAATAGAAATAATGTGGGAAATATGAGGGCCCTTTCAAAGTATTGCAAAGAATTATTCATCTGTTGTTATGTATTAATATTATTCAAACTGTTTGGAAAAACAGTTTTACAGATAGCTCTTTCTAAGAAAATGATAAAGATTGATTAAACCATAGAGAAATAAAACTTTTTCAGAAGAATACTCAAACAACTGCCTTTAAAATTATCTTGCTTATTATTGTGGTTATTTTTTCTTTGAGGAAGGAAAACAAATTACTTCAATCTACCCTGCCTTGGTCCCCCACCTTAAACCTTATTTTAATTCCCAAACAACCTTTATAATTTTTCAAGACAGTTAACCATGGAATAATTCCTCAGTTTTTAGAAAAGACATATCACACATCACATCAATAACCTCACAGAAAAAAATTAAGTTGTTTGTCCATAAATGACAAAGTATATGAATAAATTAAACAAGGTGTTGGTAAAAGTAGCCTAGCCCCTTTGCTCTGAATGTAATTGATGCAGTTTATATTTCTAAAGTGATATGCCAGGAACTACAAAGAACTGAGGTGATTGATCACATGGAAAATTAAATACAGACAAAAGATCCAATCATATTTTGATCAATTATATTTTTTAAAATCAAAATCTTTGTTCATTAATTATTCTAATATTTGCTTATATTATCTATGTGCTTTACATTTGTAATCTCTTCCTCCATAGGAGAGTGACTTTATGGTTTGAATATATTATAATCTACTAGATAGTGTCAGTGTTAGTATTCTTCCTTATATGCGCTGAAACTAATAGATATTGACTTGAAATTATATATAAAAAAGTTATTTTCATTTCTCTCATTCATACCATATATGTAAAAATCATATATTAATGTTGAATTAAGTTTGTTTTAAAATTATTGTATATTGAAGCTTTGAGAAAAATCCAGTTGATTTCTATAAATTTAGATATGTCTCACTTGGTACAATCAACATATATTAAAACAATATGTATAGATTGTTGGTAAGGAAGGTTTGTGATGCATTTGGAAATTATTTTTATTGATTGGTTGATTTCATTTTAAAAATTAAATCATATTTTAAATAAGCTAGTGCCCAAGCATATATCACATGATTTATAGACCAAATCCCAGTAAAGATTTTTTGCAACATTTTTTGTTTACCTATTACTTCTCACACATTAGTCAACAGATCTATCTACAGGGCCTAACCTCCTGTCTTTTTCTTCCATTATATAACTGAATCCTTCCAGGTGCCATGTTAACAGACTAGATTGAATTAGAAACTATGACTGAAACTGAATATAATTAATTATATAATCAAATTCACATGACCTATATATATGGATTTTTAATCAGGTTGGCTGCTGTTAAAAACTTGGATGTTTCCCACAATAGAAGAATTTGCATCACACCTGATTTTTCTTTTAAAATCAAAATAATTAAAACTGGTGGTCAAGCACCTTTTCCTCCATGCTCCAAAATATTCTGAGCTCACATGAATTGGATTTATCTTGAACTGAGTCCAAAATGTGTGAGGGAAGAGTAGGAAGTAGGAAGGGGGAGTACAGGAGGGGAAGAAAGCAGGTATCAATCTCTCTTTACTTTTATGTCCCTACCAAGAGTTGATCTAAGGAAAAACTCTTAATATACTCATGCCATAACTCATTTCTAAATTTGCCCAAAAGTTGCTTAAAGAGATCCACAGCTGTTATACTAGCACTCAAGGTAAAAATGTAAATTAAGTAGAGGACGATCTTTATTTCACTCCATGGAACCCCATCCCAAAAGATGCAAAGCATTGACAAGAGTCTGCAAACAGATAATGAGAATTCATAAAGCTTTCAGAGAGCTTATTTCTTTCTCCCTCCACTCTGTAAAGGAAAAAAAAATTGTAGTCAATATCTTGGCAACTCTTTGACATTTTGATGAGTTCCTCTTTCCCAGAGAGTCCTATGTCCCACCACTTGTCTACTCTCCACACCTCGCCATCCAAAACTAATTGTAAGACTACAAGCAATTCCATTCTCTGAATACCTTTTTTTTTCTAAACAACTTCTTGACTTTCTCTAAGTAAGATACTTCAGCAGAACTACCTGGGTTAGTCTCTTCATTCCCCGAGGTATTTCTTTCTCTACATATTCTGATCTCCGAACACTTAAGCTTAAGAATTTTCACATTTTGGTTACCCACAAGGCAATTTCCAAAGATGATATTACCAAGGCAATCTCCCTTCTATAATAGCTAGAAGACTAGAGTCTAGAATTATTCAAAATTCTCCTTCTTCTATGCAAGAATTTGTGACTTTAATGCTTTGTATAAACTATCTTTTCAAGCTGAAAGGGCACACATATTGCCCTCTGCCACATGCTTCTTTTTTAAAAAAGTTTTTTATATCTTCTGTATTTATATCATCATAATTATCCCTAGTATTTCTTCTTACCACCTTAACTCAGCCATCTCACATAGATTATTTTGAATTTTGAATTCATTATTTTGAATTATATTTTGAAATATATTATTTTTTGAATTTTTTTATTATTATATTTTGAAACCAAAAAAGAGAGAGAAAACATTAGCACATGTGATCAGAATACCAAAAAAAAAAAAAAAACCCTTAAAATATGTATGAAAACTATGGACTTCCAAAATGGAGTCTCTTTCAAGGGTCCTCTCAAATCTTTCCAATTGAATCATGCTTGATCTTTATAATGTTTTACAATTCACTTTTGATTTATGTAGGTATATGGTTGCGATTTACATTGTTGTACTCATTCTTTATATTTTCTTGGTTCTACTTCATTCTTCTTTAGTTCATGAAGATCTTTCCATATTTTATGTATTCATTGCATACATCATTTCTGATAGCATAGTAATATTCCATTTTATTTGTGCATTATGTTTTATTTAGTTACTTCCAAACTGATGGGCATCTACTTTGCTTCCAGTTCTTTACTATTATTTTTAAAAAACGCTACTTTAAACATTGTGATGTTTATGGAGCTTTTCTTTTTTTTTTTTTTTTCCTGCTTGAGGCAATTGGGATCAAGTGACTTGCCCAAGGTCACATAGTTAGGAAGTGTGAAGTGTCTGAGGTCAAATTTGAACTCGGGTCCTCCTCACTTCAGGGCTAGTGCTCTTTCCACTGCACCACCTAACTGCCCCAGCTTTTCTTTTTATTGATGGCTTCCTTGGGATAAAAATCAAGTAATGGGGTCTATGATTCAAGAGGAATTTACATTTTAGTCATTTGGCATAATTCCAGATTGTTTTCCAAAGTGATTGTACTATTTAATAGTTCTACCAACAATGTACCTGTCATTCGACAACCCCTGCACATTTCTTTTTTTCTTCTTTGTCAATTTTTAAGATATAAGATGAGACTATTTTCCCAATGGACCTTGTGTGTTAGCACCCCCCCAAGGGAACTTGTGCCCTCTTTTTGTTTGTGTTGTGATGTAAGGTGTTATATATCAACCACTTTAAGCTAACTTCACTCTCCCTATGAATAGGGTACATATGCAAAGGGTATTATCCCTTAGGATTATTAGATAATTAGGATTATTAGAATGCTAAGAAGTGAAGGAGTAATAACTCTCTGAAGACCTAACCTGTTAAATTAATGAAAATTGAGAGTATAAGCTTAAAGTCTTCAAAACACATAATGAGTATTTTCAACATTTTACAGTAGTTTCATGTTGTTAAAACTTATTCATTTGGGGTAGCTAGATGATATCACAGTGGATATCACATTGGCCCTAAAGTCAGGAGAAACTGAATTCAAGTCCAGCCTCAGCCAATTTCAATAGACTTGTGATGGAGAGAGCCATCTGCATCCAGAAAGAGGACTATGGGGACTGAATATGAATCACAACATAGCATTTTCACCTTTTGCTGTTTGCTTGATTTTTTTTTCTCTTTCTCATTTTTTTCCCTTTTTGATCTGATCTTTCTTGTGTGGTATGATAAATGTGGAAATATGTATAGAAGTATTGTACATGTTTAACTTATATTGGATTACTTTGCTATCTGGGGAGAGGAGTAGGGAGAAGAGAGGGAGAAAAATTTGAAACACAAAGTTTGCAAGAGTGAATGTTGAAAACAATCTTTGCATGTATTTTGAAAATAAAAAGGTATTATTAAAAATTGTAAAAAATAAAATAAAAAATAACAGATATTATCTCTTCCTATTCAGTTAAAAAAAAAAAACAGCTTTACTGGCTATGTGACCCTAGGCAAGTCACTTAACCCCAATTGCCTCAACAACAACAATAAAAAAAGCTTATTAATTTAAATTCACCAGTACTAAGACTTTTGAGATACCCTGTATACTCTTATTTGATCTTTATAAAAACTATGAGAGGGACATCCTATAACTATATTCCTTTTATAAAAGAGGTAGCTGAGTTGAAGAGAAGTCAAATGATTTGTCCAGGTTCACAAAATTAATAAGTGGCTGAAGTAGGATTCAAATCCAAGTCTTTCCATTTCCAAATTTAGCATTTAATCCACTACACTATGCTGTCTCTCTATAAGGTAAATGCAAAGAAAAGTGCAATGAGGAATTTAAAGAGGAAGGTTTTCACCAAAAGAAGCTCACAAAAGATTTCGTGGAGAAAGTTCAATACAAATTAGGGTTTGAGATTAAGGAAATAATTCAAATGATACCAAGAGGAATGTGGGGATGGGGGTGGAGCAGGGTTGGGAGTTGGGAGTTTTCCTTTCTTCCACACAAGAAATGAAGAGTAAGTGAAGACCACGGAGATGAGAGGGAGAATGCATTTGAGAAGAAGGAATGAAGAGTCATCTAGTTTATCTCAAACATAAAATACAAAATGGAGAATAGGATAAGGTTAAAAAGATGAGTTGATTCCAGATTATAAAGGCTTTTGAATGGGTCAGTTAATAATTACTATATCTTGAAAATGAAGTAGATAATTAAAGAGTACTAGTACTCTAAATTTCTCATTTTATAAAGTGGCATTTGCCTCACGCAAGATACTTATGTGATGTATGAGGCTGGACAATCATGTAATTTCTCTCAAATTCAGTAATTTTTTTAAAATGGGGATAATTATAGCCCTAATCTTATAGGATTGTTATCAAAATCAAATGTAAGATTACAAGCTGTCCCAAAAATCTTAGTGCAGTTGTAATGCCTACATTTTCTTTAAATAATTTAAAGGACAATTCTTAATGCAGCATAATTTGTCATTAACTTTTAATAACTAAAAACTGCAATAAGACTTTTGGGACATCCTGTTTATGTATACTAGAGGCTCTGGGTTTATTTTTCTAATTTCCACTGGACAAGCTAATTAGGTCTCCTGAGAGTCATTTCTACTCCTGCCATTAAAAAAGGTAATAATTCCAGGTACATGGTAAGATGGAAAGAGCATTACCTTAGAAGGAGAACCTAGTTCCACTACTTACTGAAAATCATTTAACCTCTTTGCAAATCAATTCAATTTATAAAATGATGCAAGTAGAAAATTAGAGAAACAGCCCCAAAATAGAAAAAAAAAAAACATGCAGAATGCATATAGTTTCCTATTAGTGGAGAACTTCAAGAAAGTCTGGATTTGCTTCAAAAAGAATTCAAGATTGTAGATGATCCTAAATTTCTAGGTCTAAAATTCTGTAATTCCAATATGATGCCAGTATCTTTTGTTCCTTTACTTTTCTTCTCAATGGAGAAACTTTCTCATTTTTATTTTCACTTGAGGGAGAAACACCATTTAAACTTCTGATTTAAAAAAGAAAACATTTTTTAAAAATAGGCCCACTAATGCACTATTAGTGAAGCTATGAATTGATCCAACTGTTTTGAAAAGCAATTTAGAATCATTCTAAGAAATTGACTAAAACGTCCATACTCTTTGATTCAAAGATTCCACTACCAAGCATATACTCTAACAAGGTCAAATACAAAAAGAAATGTTGCATACACACCAAATATTTATAGCATTACTTTTTGACACAGATCTGGGAAAAAATAGATGCTCATCTGCTGAGTAAATACCATAAAATGTGATGGGTAAATGCATGGAATTCTACTGTATTCCAAGAAATGACAAACATAAAGAATTTAGATAAGCATGAGAAGAATAATTAATATAAACTGCCAAAAAGTAGAGTAAGCAGAATCTGAAAACCAATGTATATAATGATTACAACAACTAGCTGAAATTGAGTACTTTCTAAAAACTTCAATCAGGTACATATCCTAAGAAGAGAGAAGAAAATGAACCTCCCTCTATTCTTTGCAAAAGTGGGAGTTATTCTAGTTATGGAACATTGCATATACTCGCCAGCTCCATTTATACATTAACAAAATTTTCCCCAATTTTTTTATTCTCTTTATTTATTCTTTGTTTCAAATGATAACTTGAACATATTTAGAAGTCAATTTGATGACAAAAACAAAATATATCAATATTTTAAAGAAAATCTTTTGGAAGATCTTGATTAAAACTATATAACAAATGACCAATAAATCCTCAAGTAAAGCATGGCTTTGTCTTTTATGCACGAAAAGCAAGCTGCAACTAGATATTATAAAAGCTTTTCTTAGTTTGAGGCAAGTAACTGGCCTGGATGAATCTAGTTAATAAATCTTGAAAATAAGGCTCATTTTGTTAAAGGCCACCAGTAACCCAAGACATAACATTTTATAGTGTTCATAACATCGTTTATTCTCTAACTACCAGTAATAACTCACATGTCTGGATTGTCAGAATGTTCCTGATCTCTAGGGCTTATTGAATACAAGCTAACCCACACACTAGCACTATCCTCAACTTTTTAAAAAGGCATCTGCTTAACAGCAGATTTCCATTTTCAGATTACCATAAGATATTTCACTGCATGCATATAGTTATAATATGGTGGATTCTTTGTGTGATATATGGATAGGTTTGTTTGCATAAAAGCTAGTACCTTCAAAAATTTATCCAGCATACAAGAAATGGTCATTCCATTTAGTGTCAGACCTAGAATAGACCTAGCTTCTCAGAGTTCTTTGTTCTTAACTCCCTCCCACTGAATTTTTGGTAAGAATTAAGTTAGCAAGTACCCACATGAGATCGTTATGTTCAAATAATTGATGGATTTATTCTGTTTTTAGATATTCAAAGAACATTCTTTCTGATTTTGTCTCCTTTTCCTTTCGAATATGTTAGGCACGACTACTCAAGGACAAGGGGAGAGGCCTAATTATGCTAGGTGTTAAAGGTGTTTGGCATTATGATATGCTGAAAATTATAGATTCCTGTCCCTTCTTTCATAGAGAAGGATTCCCAGAATGGCAATATGTGATTCTCAGAAGAAGGGACTGACTGGCTACTTTTGTAAAAGATCATAGGTTCTGTTGGGATCCTTTCATGTTGATTCTATGGCTGAAATCGGGTCCCAATGTTTCATTTGGTAAATTTGGTATATTTGGTATCTGAGACATGTTGTTATATAGAATGGCCAGTTTGATTGATTTCTATGGGTCTCGGTTTCCCCATCCTCCATATTAGGTGGTTGGAATTAGTAGATTACCTCTATGGTCTCCTTTAACTGCAAATTGATTCTTCTAATGAGAAAAAAGCAGACATTTTATAATGCTTAAAACTAGGCAAACCACTTCATCTGTATTATTTCGTTTAATCCTCAGAATAGCCCTGTGAAACAGGTAATAGAGATTATGATCCTGATTTTACAGATGAAAAAGATGAAATTTGGAAATTATAAGCCATTTGTCAATGCTCATACAATTCATAACCAAAAAATGTGGATTTTTAGTCCATGTCTAGGTGACTCAAAGCCTAACCCATATCTACTAGGACATGAAGTGTGAAATAGAAGGAAAGCTAAGCTTGACGTCTGGAAGACCTGAAGATGAGTCCCAGTTTTGTCACTTACTAGTGACATGACTTTGAGCAAAACAATTCAGTTTCTAAATTTTATAAAATAGGAATAATAATAGTTTCTCTGCCAACTTCAGTGGAAAAAGTAGGCAAATTATTCTAGTATCTTTGTCAAGGAAACCCCAAATGGGGTCACAAAGAGTCAGATACAGTTATAACAACTGAAAAATCAACTCCCATGGACAGTCATGAACAACAAAAGGCTCTTCTCAGCTCCAATGATACTAGTCATATAAGTGAATGCTTTTTATAAACATAAATTCACCTTGTAATTGTGAAAACCCCAGAATTTTAGTACATATATCGAATTTTTTGTATTTTTATGAGGACTTCAGTATTAAAAGAAAAAAAATCTCAACTGTACTTTCCTTCCATCTCTATTAAGAATTACCCAGTCCTTTCTTCTCTTTCTAATAAGAAGTAGCAAAATCCAAACAAAATGGTAATAAGATCTAAGGTTCTATATTAAATACACTCAGATTGTATTTTATAGTTTCCAAAGCAATTTCCTCACAGCTGTACTATATGGCAGGTAGTACAAGTATTATTATTCTTGAAACTTGAGGCTAGGAGAAATTAAGTGTCTTTGTCAATGAAATAGCACTAGTTATTGCTGGGGCTGTGTCAAATCTAGTTGTTCTGACTTTGAAGCCCAATGCCTTTTCTGCTATGGCAATATATCTGCTGTGGTGGAAATAGTAATGAAATGAGAGTCACAGGACCTGAGTTCAAATCATATCTTTGCCTTAGGTCAGTCATTTAGCCTATAGTTGAGTTTATAAAAAGATTGGACTAGTTACCTATAAAACCTTTCTCCCTCTAAATGTATGCTCCTCTGAGAAATCACTTGATTTGACATTTATTATAAAAGGTTTTGGACTTTGAACTGAATTTTCATGGGCACTGCTTTGTTGCTTAAATAGAAATGATAGAACCAAGGAAGACACTTTATTTGTGAAGTTAAATAAAACTATCACGACTTCAAAGAGTGTTAGGACTGAATGTCCCTTTAGGTCTTGTTTAGTTTAACCCTCTCATTTCAGAGAGGAGAAAAATGAGGTCCAGAGAAATCAATTGAATTGCTCAAAGCTATACTTTGAGCTACATAAAAAGCAAGCCAGGCTTAGTACGCAGATCTAATCAAGCCCAGGTTTTGTGTTTTGTTTTCGTTTTTGTTTTTAGTACACATTGCTATGCTATATAAGAGTCAACTTCAGAATGAGTATGTATAATAGAAATCCCCACTGTTGTTTCTGAAAATTTGACATTCAGCAGCCTGTTATGTTTGTCAAGGACCACCATAACCTCTTCATATTTAAAAAAGAAATGCATTATTGAGGACAGATGCTGAAATAATGTATTTTTTCATGCTGGTCTAATCTTTTGAAACAAATTACTTTGGAGAAAGGATTTTTTACAAAAACTTTCAAAGCCAAAATAAGACTAAAGCATACCTAAAAAATTACACAATTTGTGGGTGTATATATGGATGTGTGTGTGTATGATAACATTCCTTTTTGTACAATCTTTTCATTATTACATTCTACTATATTAATAGATCCTTCTATTTATGTGGGTAAAAACATAAAAGAGAATTCTTTATTTAGATTCTTAAGGAAGGCAGCACGAGGCTATTGTATAGAACACTGGGTCAAGATTTTGGGGAATGAGGAGGTTGCCTGTGAGAAGAGAAGCATTCATAAAGGAGGTCAAAGATAGAGAGAAAAGTCCCATCTATACTAACATATTTATGCCTGCACCTTATGTAATAACAAAAACTTGGAAACAAAATAGACATCTATCAATTGGGAAATGGCTAAAGAAACTGTGGTACGTGAATATAATGGAATATAACTAAGACCTATGCAATGACAACTATGAGAACCAATCTAGAGAAGGTTAAAAAAAAAAATCCAGTGAAGTATAGGAATCAATTAATAGTGAAGTAATTCATACCAGGAAAACAATACATGTGAATAGATAGAACAAAATAATAAAACTGAATGCTGTATAATTATATGTATAAGTTTGGTCCAGTAGACAAGTTGTTAAATCATTTAATAAACCAATCAAAAGTATTTATTAACCCCTTTGTTTGACAGGCTCTGTCCTAGGTGCTGAAGATACAAATGCAATGACAATATCCTCACCCAAGAGATTTTGCATTCTAATGGGGGAATGTATGACAAGAAGAATATGTATGTGTACCTACAAGGTGCTATAATGACTATTTTACTAACTTGAGGACTTTTCTTCTTGTTATCTTTGGCATGCCCAAACTGTGAAACTGTTGGATGAAAAAAAGTCTCCTTGTAAATTTAATTGATCAAAAAATAGTTCTGTGTAATAAAAAATTGTTTATTTACTAAAAGAATGCGCTTCTGAACTCTCTCAAGATATCTTGGGAGTTTACTAGATAGATTTCTTTCTTAAAGACCATGTCTTAAACCAAAACTGATCTGATTCTCATTGGCTATCAAGAGGTCTTTGGCCAAACCCCATTTGGTCATTATTTGAGGCTCAGATTGAATGTAAATAATGATCATTTTGCTTTGGCCAGAAACATTTAGGGTCTTCCCCTCCCTGATTTTTTTATTTAGTTAGGGTTTTTTTTTCTTGTTTGTTTTTGTTTTGTTTTGTTTTTTAACTAGGTGAGGAGATTTTCTGTCTCAATTTTTACTTAGTCTTAGTCACTTCATGGGTGGGGCCTCACTCAAACTGAAACTTATTGAAGATTTAAGCTTAAAAAGGGCAAGATGTCCCACTGAATACAGGGCTATCTCCAGTCATCTTGATCTATATCTGGCCACTGGACTCAGATTGTTTTGGAGGGAAAAATGAGGCAGGCAACCTTGCACAGTCCTTGCTCACTTAAATCCAATTCACTTGAATGTTATAGCATCACCTTCCTAATGTGATGGTCCTCTGAGAGAACAAAAGTGGAATAACAATAACAATTACTAAAACATTAGGTTGCATTGAACTTGTTGGGTTTTTTTCTATACTTTTTTCTTGAAAATGTTAATCTCATGCCAAAGTGTCACAGAGGCTAGGATGAACTAGGGTTTCAGAGACCATGATAGAAATGATGTGATCAGTTCCTTGCTGACTTTTTTGACTATTTTAAGATTATCCTTATGCAGTGTCAGATAATTGTCTCTTCATTGTGGTTTCTAACATTAAGTCAACCAAGGATATATATAACACTGAATTATAATGCTTTTATAGAAACAAATGGCCACATACCTAGCATTTTGGCATTTTTTTTAAATTGTCCAGCTATTTTCCTATCAACATTGGTCCTATAGCAATCCCACACATTCCTATAAATGTCTTTAATGGTTGGTTGTATTGGTCTAAATCTTACATGTAACTATTTAATAATAAGTGAGGGAAAAGCATTAAACTATGAAATTTTATATTATCAGATATGAAAATATTGCTCATTTTACAGATAAGGAAGCTACAATCTAGAGAAGTGAAGTGACAAGAAGAAATATGGGATAGTGAAAAAGACCCCCCCCCTAAGGCTTTCTAGGGTTGAATATGTTTTAATTTCCCCTTCTATAAATTGAGTGAGGTAGAGTAGGAGATCTTAAGATTTTTTCCAGCTCTAACATTTGGTAATTCTATTACTTGCTTGAGGATAGGCAAGCAGTTAGTCAACAAAAATTTATTCATCACTTTGAACAAGGCACATGTTAAATACTGGAGATGTAAAGCAAAAATACAGTCCCTGCTCTCAAGTAGTTCACATTCTAATAGGGGCAGACAATGTGAAAATAACTACGTACATGCTAGAAATGTGTTATGTAAATGGCAGATTAGCCCAGAGGAAAAGTGGGAAGAGTGGGACAGGCCTTTGGAAGAAGGTAGCATTTAAACTAAATTTAGAAGGAAGACAAGGATGTTAAGAAATAAGGAGTGGGGAGTGTAAAAAGAAAATCATCTCAAAATGGGATAGTGGCCAATGCAAAGACATGTATTAGGAAGATGGAGTTATCTGAGAGAAGAACAGCAAGTGGGCCGGTATAATTAGGTCATGCAGTATAGGAAGGGAGGAAGAAAAATGCAAAGGTGGGAAGGGCCAGATTGTGAAGAACTTGTGCTATTTTCCTTTGCGAGAGGAGATAGCTTACATAATCATAAAAGATAGCCTGGATTTTATCTCAGATTGTCATTTTGCCATCTAGAACAGTCCCTCTTTAAAGAGATTTTCTTTCATCTCTGTATCCCAAGGTTTGGTATGCTGTCTTGTATGTAACAGCTGCCTAATAAATATCTATTGGATTGAATTAAATTGGAGATCCTACAGGACCTTCAATGAATTCACTACCCTTTGGCCTTACAGATCACACAGTGCTCCACTGTCCTCATTAGGAACGTCATTTTTCACCATATGAATTAATGAATAAAAAGGAATTTATCAAGCATTTGACTTTGTCAAGAGTTGTGCTAAGCACAGAGAGAAGTGAGAGCTGTGCCTCTCAAGGAGCCAACACTTTAATGAATGAGACAAAACATTATGGATATACATACTTATACATGTACTATACACACAAAGTTAGTGTATTATAAACACACATACACATATAAATTGTACATAATTCTGCAGAATAATAAGGTATAGAATTTAATCTACACAGGTCCCAATGTTTTTCTAATCAATGCCTAGCATGAACTATTGTACAATGATATTTTACCAGGAAGAAAATGGTGATGAAGTCCTATTCTTCACTTACCACATGATTTGCTTATAGCCAATAATATGACACACAAAAATGGATGAATTTGTTGAAGAAGGCACCTCTTTTACAGTAACTGAGTGATGTAAATTTTAATATGCTCTTAATTTTTTAATGTTTCTGTGAAATTTGATTGGTCCCTAGAGAATACAGCTGAAAGATATAGCAGGGTAAGATCTAGAGAACACTTGATTTCAGATTCTCTGCTGTGCTTACCCATAGGATAAGTGGTACTTCATTTCCTGGTACTGACAAGATGTTTCTAATTTGATGAGCTCATAGCAATTAAAAAAAAAAAAACTTAAAGCAGTTTAAAAAAAACTATATAATTTTCTATTTAGGCTAAAGAAAAGATGACTATTTCTTCTGGATGTAAAACCACCTTCTCCAAATGTTTCTTAGATTCAAAGGAGAACATTTTCATTACATTTTATTATGATATTTCCACCAAATAACATCCAAATATTTGTTTCTAGGCAAAATATTTTTAGGAAAAAAAATCAAATATGGCTCTCTTGATATTGATTAAAAAGGAAGATTGGAGTGATGTTTGATGTCATTGTTTAATTTAAGACTAACAAAGCTAAAAAAATCTAGAGAATTGATATTATTTTCCAAAGAGTCAGTCTGGAATTTGGTTAAATATAACTAGGGAGATATATTTTAGCACCCTGCTTATGACTTTGGAGTTTTAACAATCATGCTTTCTATGCATATAGTTAGTTGAAAGATATAGGTAAGGGGTGGCTAGGTGGCACAGTGGGTAGAGCACTAGCCCTGAGGTCAGGAGGACCTGAGTTCAAATCTGGTTTCAGACATCTAACACTAGCTGTGTGACCCTAGGCAAGTCACTTAACCCCAATTGCCTTAGGGGGGGAAAAAGAAAGATATAGGTAAGCAGCCTTTTGCATTCAAGTATGTTTTTTTTAAAGTTTTAAAGAAATACTTTTTATTGTCATTATGCATAAAAATTTACTATTTATTAATTACTAATTTTAAATTATTCAGATTTTAAAGTTTGAAGAACTTAGTCTTTTGTCCTAATAGTTATTTTTCTCTTGATTCTTAAATACTATTGCTTATTGCTTAGCCCAGCTGTTTGGAATTGTTTGTTTGTTTGTTTTTTAGAATTTAGAACTAAAAGGAATTTATATATCACCAAATCTGACATTCTAATTTTTAAAATAAATAAGATTTTATCAATTTTTTGGTTTATAATTTTTTCATCATAGTCATTTCCTAATATATCCCTCCCCTGTCCTTTAAACAGTATGGTCACTCTTATAAATTTAATATATATGCATATATTATAGATTTATTTTATATATTTGTATTATAGATTTTATATTATAGATTTAATATATAGATTTAAAAAGAGAAAAAATAGTGAAAATAATTTATTCACCATGTTTGACAGCATGGTCAATATTTTACCTCAAGCGCTTCATTTTTACAGATGAGGAAGATAGGATAAATGATTAGGTAATACACTCACAGGTAGTAATTAATAGTGCTTGTGTAGTAGATAAATCATTTAACTTAAGCATCAGGAAAGCATGAATTCAAATCCTACCTCAGATATTTATTGGCCATGTAATCCTAAGCAAGTCATGTTAGAGTCTCTAGCCTCAGTTTCTTCATCTCTAAAAGGAAGGGCTTGGATTTTATAATCTTTAAAGTCCCTTCTAGCTCTAAATCTCTAATTCTATTTATCAGAATTCCAAATGTCATCTTCTTACTAAATCAAGATATCTTTTTTAGGAGAAGCAGGATTATGATAAAAGCCTGGATTTAGAGTCATGGAGAGCTGAGTTCAAATCCAGTCACAGACATATCCTATCTGTGTGATCCTGGATAAGCCATTTCATCATTCTCTGCCTCAGTTTATTCAACTATAAAATTGAGATCATAAAAGTATCTGTTTCAAAGAGTTGTGAGGATCAAATGAGATAACATTTAAAATCTTAGCCCAGTGCCTAGAACACAGTAGGTAGTTGACAAAAGTTTATTCCTTCTCTCCCTTTTCCATCAGACCCAAATATAGACAATACCCTTAATCCATTATGCACATCAATTCAACAAACATTTATTGAACAATTCTTATGTGTCAAGGAACTCGGGTGATGCCAATAAAGGACAAACAGGAGATAATCTTCACTTTTGAGAGTTTTACATTCTATTGTGGTATACTGCACAAAAATAAGTAAGCAAATAAAAGGTAATTTAGAAGAGAAAAAGCATCAACAAATCAGAAAAGATGTTATTTGGGTTGTGATTTTAAGTTAGAAAAAAGATTATGAATGATAGGAATTTTGAATATTACAAAGAAGTGATGATGGGAGTGGCTTAGCTCTTCTCAGACATGATCTGTGGAGAACTGGTTTGAAGAGTAGAATGTCTACAGGTGACAGGATAGAAAATAACTAGTTTTTTTTTAATTTTCTGGTCTTTAATTTCTACAAAATGGTTAATTTAATCTATAAATTTATTTGTAAAAATAAGTGTCATTTACTTTCTTTCAAATTTAAACCTAATTCATATCTATTTCAGGGCATAGATTAAAAACTAAAAAATACAAAAGGAAATACTGTGGTACAGAAGAAAAAATAGCGGACTGGGGAAGCAAGAAAATTAAATTCTACTAACCATCTGGGTAAGTAGACAAGCCATTTAACATCTCTAAGTCTTGGTTTTCTCATCTGTAAAATGGAATAATAATTCTGTATGATCTACCTCACAGCTAGAAGAGGCAGATAGAATGCTGAATTTGGAGTTAGGAAGACCTAAATTGATTGCAATCTCAGATTTTCACTAGCTGTGTGACCCTGAGCAAGTCACTTAATCTCTATTTGCCTTAATCCACTCACTGGCAAACCACTCCAATGTTCTTGCCAAGAAAATTCCATCTGAGTTCACAAAGAGTGAACAACTAAACAACAACACTCAACTCATAGGACTATTATAGATTTACAACAAAATGATCTTTGTAAATAACTTACACATGGTCTCCCAAAAAATCATAATTATATTTTATGCTATAAAAACTTTACTAACAAAAACTAGGAATATTTTAATATTATGAGCAGGTATTCATACAAAATAATTTACTAATGTTATCTTTAAGTTATTGAAGTTAAAAACTTCACTAAGACTTTTGAGTCCATTGTATAGGTTGCTTTTAATGTTATCAATTCTTCATCTATAAAATGAGACAGTCTTATTAGAAAATCTTTCAATTCCAAGGACACATGGATAATTTGTAATTCTGTGATTTACTCATCAAGACCCCAGAGATCTAAAGATGTTATTATACCTTCCAACAGTTTCCAACTCACTCAGAATGAGCAAGTTCAGCTAACCAATGCTACAAAGTTTCTAAGCCTCTTGGAAGAAAGGCATTATATAAAAGTAAAGTACAACTCTTTATCACCCTCTCCTTCCCACCACTATCACCACCACTATCATCATGTAACATTAGAAGCATGCATCAAATATGCAACATGGAAAAATAGTCTCTGCTCTCTCTTCTATGGCATCACTAAGCCTGATTTGACTGAGAGGTCTGGGAGAGGATTTGCATGAGTGTTACCTTATGTTTGATCTATGGCAGACCATTCCAGGAGAAAATATCGTTTGGCATACCCATTGTGCAACAATCTTTCAGATTAATTGTTCTGACCTTGGTCTGCAAGCATAAACAGAAATGTATTTCAGATAATGTTGGATTCAGTCATAATTATATTCTGTGCACATTCAGGTAGAGAGAAGTGAAGGAGCATCTGTGTTTGCCAGCAGGAACAAGAAACCTTGAACCAAAAACAAATACATAAATCTCATCTAGGGTATGAGTTTAGCTATCAGATGAACAGTGACCATGTGACTGGGAGATGTAATGCTGTACATCTTACCTTCAACCAAATCCAGGATCTAGAAGATAACATTAATGATAAATTACCATAATCTTAAACCCATAACATGAATCTTCTGAATTGGCATGCAAACTTTTGTGTGATTGTGTCTATTAGATACCACATAGAACAAACTTCTTTTGACAAACTTTAAAATTTGCTATACCCTTGCTAAACTGGAAAACAAAAAACCCTTCATGTCAAATCTAATACTGAGTTCATTGACACTGCTCTCCTATTTGCGTAATAATCAATATGGATGTGGATATATAATCATTTAAAGAGAGAGAGAGAGAGAGAGAGAGAGAGAGAGAGAGAGAGAGAGAGAGAGAGAAGAGAGGGAGGGGGTGGCAGAGAGAAGGAGATCCCTGGCCTGAGATTATGAAACTGCTTTTGACCTATTAGATCTGTTATATGTGAAGAAACTCACTGAAAATTTTTCATTATAAATTTACAGTTATATGTTCATAGAACATGAAAACCAAAAGGGACAAGATGGACTAGTAGCAGAGCTGGTATTTGAATGAAAATCTCCTCATCATCAGGACAATGTTCTTTTTCACACCTTACATATATTGTTCTGTACTGTCCTTTTTAAATGTGTATGAGGATCATAAGGGACAAGATGGACTGGTAGCAGAGCTTGTGTTTGAGTCAAATCTCCTCACGGTTAGATAAATGTTCTTTTTTTTTACACCTTACATATACTGTTCTCTACTGTTCTATTTAAATGTTTTAGAACATTCAAAAATTTTTAAAAGGATGACAATCCCTTGAGAAATAGATTTTTCAGCCAAAATCCAAGTAACAAGACCCCTGAAATTTAAATGCTCAGCTAAAATACCAGACATTTTTGTAATTGCATAAAACTAAAGTCCACATGGAACTCTGACTATCACAAAATGGAAAGAAGTGACTAGTCAATGGTGGTTACTAAGGTAACCTTTTTTTGACTAGCAAGAAGAAGACAATGATGGAATTGAAGGGGGGAAAACACTTGGTAAACTCTACTGAATAGATTTTTTTTTCTTTACCTAAGGATTTTCTCTCTTAACTATAATTCATCTATTGGGCAAATTTTAAAAAATTATTTAATTTAAATAGTCAAGTATCTTCTATGGTCCTCTCTATTCCATGTCTGGTCATGAACTTTTTTTTATCCATAGATCTAAAATGTAATTTCTTACTTGTTTCTCTAATTTATTTATGATGTATTTTTTTTCTGGGCCACATGTCCTTTAAGAGATT
Organism: Sarcophilus harrisii; assembly: GCF_902635505.1. NCBI lineage: Eukaryota > Metazoa > Chordata > Mammalia > Dasyuromorphia > Dasyuridae > Sarcophilus > Sarcophilus harrisii. The sequence goes on along the minus strand of NC_045428.1, from coordinate 279,903,168 downwards.
ATTTTGGCATATGATATAACTTCTTGATCTAATCTGAATTTCTGCCAGACTGTTATGCATTCTCCCCAGAGTTTTTTGGTCAAAAGTAAGTTCTTATCCCAGAGGTAGCTTGAGTGTGGATTTATTGAAATTTTGTTTTAGTTTGTTGTGTGTATCTGATCTGTTTCATTAATTTTCTCTGCTTTTTTTACCCAGTGTCAAATCATCTAAATAATTACTGCTTTGTAGTATAATTTGAGGTCTTGTAATGATAGGTCTCCTTTCTTTTCACTTTTTTTAAAGCTAATCATTCTGAAAATTTCTTTTTTCTTCCTACCTTGGCCAAAAATGAAGGAGAAAGTAAAGGGAATTGATTGGGTAATTTAAGATCCATGCTGTGAAATGGAGAAAGGCACATGGAGTGATGAATCCAGTTTTTCTTTGTTAGAATTTACCTAGGTACTTACAATAAGGACTAGGAGTCATATTAAGACCATTTCCCACAGAAGGTACATGTAAGGGGGGAGGCATAAAACCAGGAATGTAGAATGAATATTGCTAGCTTCACTCCACTCCCCTCTAGCATTGCTAAATGCTTGCTAGAGGCTTATCTAAGCTTCAGAGTAATTTGCGTGGCCCAGAATCAAACTACAAGGGACAAGATAATAAGAGAAAGAAATTGACTTGCCTAAGTCTTAATATTAGGAGAGTTGGAGGAACTTCTGATTGATGGAGAGCTAGAGAGGTTATAAAAATCAAAAAAATTTGACCTGGTGAGCCTTTATGTGTGCTGGCTAAATTTGACTGTGGACTTAACAAAAAAGTTGAGAATGGAAATTACTGTAAAAATGGAGATCAAGGTAAAATGGAGTATCAGTGAAGTAAGACATCTTGAAGAGAATCTGATTCACAAAATCTTTATCAGATAAATGTTCTTTCTCCTACTGATAGATGGGAAATCTATAGCAGACGATGCTCTTTTGTATATGGGAGGATTTTTCCTTCTTAAATTATTTTGCTATTTTGTCCTAATTAATCATTATGCTATTTAATATATATCTCTTGCTCTGTTGAAAAAAAGAATGTGTTAGAGGAGGGTTATATCCACATTTGTATACCCTATCATTATGCAAAACACCCCACATTGAACCTGAACTCACAAGTCTTCTGATGCTGCATATTACTGATTCTACAATCACAGAATCTTGTGGTTGATTTATAAAATATCCTCAACTTAGTGACTGAATCAGGTTTTTCAAGGCCAAAACTCTTTTCAAATCAGAGAAAACAGAGAGTGGTGTCAAGCAGAATTGTGAACAAGGGGAATACCCTTCAGTCACTGAAAGTTTCAAAATATATGAGAGCTAGAAATCAATTTAGAGATCTTCTTGATCAACCCCACATTTTATAAATTGGGAAGCAGAGACTAAGAAAGGGAAAAGAAGAAAGGTCATATGATTAGCAACTGCCAAATCCAAGACTCAAGGTTCTAGACTATGAGGTCAAGATCTTCAACCAATGAATATCAAGAAAGGAAGGAATAAGTATTGTTAACACCTTTAACCACCAAGTATTATCCTTTATAATTCTTTTATCAATTGATTCTCACAGCAATCCTTCAAAGTAAGTGCTGTTATTATCCCTATTTTATTGTTGAGGAAACTGAAACTAATATGGGGTGACTCATTCAGAATCACAGAACTAATAAGCATTTGAGGCCAAATTTGAATTAAATTCTCCCTCACTCCAGGCCCAGAACTCTATTCTCTTGTCATCTAATCATCAACTTATGCTATAGTCTGAAACTTATAGTCTTAGAGAATTGCTTTAGAGGGTATTGTAATGTCAGATAGCCAATATTTATTGAATATAATATAAAGATCACTGATCTCATTATGGATCTTCACACTCAAAGAATTTATTTTTGAAAAAAATAATTTCTATACCCTTTGGAAGCTTAAATGTTATGAATGATAGAAATGTCTTTCTGCAGGTATTTCATACTTCACCAAATAAATCATGAGCATCAGTAATGATAACAATATCAGAAGGGACTAGACCTATGATTTCATTGATATAAGGTACTCTCAGATAAAGAAAATGCTTCTACTGATATATATTGGTATCTTCTCCATAATTTTATAATTTTGGCCTAGAGCAAGGAATGACTTATCTTAGGTTAAACAATCATTTTGGGTTAGAGGAGGATCTTGAATCTGTCTTCTTGGTTTTAAACTGTTCTCTATATACTATGCCTTACTGCCTTTCACAATGATAGAAGCTCAAACGTATTTACATAGTAGTGCTCTATAGTTAGCAAAACTACCTTCATTATCTCATTAATCTGTAGGAAAATCTTTTCAAGGACATCCTGGACCAGGGACTTTGCATTGAGATTTTAAACATAGCCTGAAACTGATGTTTTCTTTTAAGATTATATACACTGCCTCTTCCTTCTTTAATTAACCTTTGAATTATGGAAATATTTTAAAGATGTAACTAGCTTTGATCAATAAATCAATAGATCCTTGGAGTACATTACATTTTTCTGTAGCCCAACTTGTCCCTATCAATCACATATTTTGTATTGAAAGAGAAAGAGGTCATGCCAGAAATAAAAGCATCATTGGAGGAAAATATTAGAATCATAACCAGTTCTGCATCACTGGAGAAAGTATTGAAATAAACACACTATCCAGGGAAGAGTGTTGCTGAACCATCCAGAACAACTTTTACCTAAACAAAATAATTACATGGATTGTAAATATGTTTGCTTTAATAGTGGACAACTATGCCTATAATTAGGAGCACTCCATTTACCTGTTACACCTCTGAACACAGAGAGCAATAAAAGGACTTAAGAATATCAGAATATAGAGGAGGATTTTGATTGGCTTTCAGAAAGTTTTACACCCATGACAGCAATCTTAGTGACAGAGAGACTATTAGGTTCATGGCATTCCATGGAAAATATACATCCTTCTCCACCCCCAAATGTGAGGTTATTTCCCAAGCATATCTACTGCTCCTGTTGTTTTTCCTTTTTAGACTTGGTCTAGTTGTTTTTACTACTAGGTACCAGGAGAGACCAAAGACATGACAGAAAAGACTTTCTACAGGGAATTTTTTTTCTAACTTACTGGATACAAAAATAAAGGAGTAATAAGTTGGGACACAGTTTTATCTTATTTATGAATATAGCCAGAAGGAATGGTGTCACTCATGGTCACGGCTTATGGTGGAACTGAAGAGATTGCCTCAGGAAAGGCAGCTCTATAAATAGGCAAAGTATATAGACTTAAGACTTAAACAAATTGAGGATTTGAGCAAATTAGTATTTGTTCAAAGTTCAGAAGGTGTGCATTACATTGCACTTTCTTTGAAAAAATGAAGTTCACATTACATTGAATTCCCAGTCCCTATATTTTTGCCTGCCTGCATTTTGGATTTCCTTCACAGGCTAATGGTGCAATATTTCAGAGTCCAATTCTTTTTGTACAGCAAAATAACAGTTTGGTCATGTATACTTATTGTATATCTAATTTATACTTTAATATATTTAACATCTACTGGTCATCCTGCCATCTAGGGGAGGGATTGGGGGAAAGGAGGGGAAAAATTGGAACAAAAGGTTTGACAATTGTCAATGCTGTAAAATTATCCATACATATAACTTGTAAATAAAAAGCTATTAAAAAAAGAAAAAAAAATAAGTTCATCATCTATTGGAAAAAAAGATTCTGTAGGGTGAGAAAAGCTGATCAAACTACAATGAGCCTGGAGTGCATTTTCTTTTGATTCAGTCAGTCAGTGAGTCAATACAAAATGTAAAAATTATCTATTCTTGGTCATGGGTTACATAGGTTGGAGAGATACACAAAGCAAGCAAATAAGAAACAACAACAGCTCTCCCTCAATGATTCTAATATACCTAGACCAGACCATGCTTCAAATTCCACCTCAACATATAACCTGAAATCTTCTTGCTACCTGCCCTGCTTGCCTCCAGCATGTGCTATCTTCCCCTTTGCTTATTGCTCCAAGAAAGAGTAATTAATTCAGTTTTACCACTGCTTATTAAAAGAGTATTGTATATGGCTACCTGTCTGTGTCATATCATTTCTCCTCAGTGTAAAATATCCTTCCCTGGACACTGCTCCCCTATATGTCAAAGTATATTTTATCTCTTGCTATTAAAATATAAACTTCTTGAAGAGGAGACTGTCTAGCTTTTGAAACTATAACCTCAAATCTTAGCACAGTTTCTCACACCACTGAGTTTTTTCTTTCTTTCTTTCCATCTTTCCTCCTTTTTCCTTCTATCTTTTATCTTTCCCTTTCTTTCTGTCTTCCTTCTTTTTTCTCCCTTCTTTCCTTCTTTCCTTCCTTACTTCTTTCCTTTCTTTCTAAATAAGGACAACTCAAAAGTGAGGTCAAACAAGCATACTGGGAAAGAATTAAAGTTGGTATATGTCATAAATACATATCTGCTACAAAAACTACATATTTATCCATTCCATTCATTTGTGTATTTTGTTAGTTCAACATGAGCTTTTACCACCAACTCTCCAACATGTTTTAAGAAAAATTGCTACTAAAATCAATGATGTGCTTTTTTTCTAGAAGCTATTAGCTGCAAATTCTCAAGGCCTCTGAATTTTTGCAGTCATCTCCTACCCCTTTGCTTGGTACCTTGTGGTATCTCATCAAATTGTTGTTTTTTTGTATAGATTGGACAATGAAGCATAGCAAATGGAGGAGCTGTTCATTTTCTAGTGAACAGAGGTAGTAGCTCTTAAATTTTCTTTCCTTCCTATGCTAGTTTTTTTTTCCCCCCACAAATTCAAGTGAAGAAAAAAATTGTGCTTTTCACTAGGCTGATTCCTCTCATTTGAAGTATAAGTCATTATGTCATCCTCAGTATAGTGCTTCTAGCCTGTCTATTGGGAAATATATCTCCATCAAAAAGGCTTAACACAAAGCTCCTCGACAGATGCAAAGTGATCAATGCATCAATCCCGGATACATATCTGACAGATCTCCAAGACAGCCATAACTGGCTTCTCTCCTCTCACAGTTCAGGGGTGCCCAACAGACAAGAGAGTGTGATTAGCCTACCATCTCCCATACTCTGTCAATAACTTAAATTGTTAATAGCCCTTTTCCCTCCTCACCTCTTAGTTCTGACATCTTCAGGTATTGAGAAAATTAGCTCCTCTAGAGGATAAAAAAAATGGGGATCTCTATATTAACTGGTATATCCCAGCAAACTTAGTTTTCCTTCCAACACTTTCCTTGTGTGGATCATTCATTCCTATAGGTCAATGTTCTTTGTCATTCAAAAAGCAAAATCAGCTTGGACCTTACTGCTTCTGAAATTATTTACATGATTTCTAATCTGAAACTTCCCCCTTCATCCACCACGGCATTAGTGGTCTTCTGGGTACACCATCCTTTCTCCGTATCTCCTCTGGCTATGCGGTAATGGAATTAGTCATTTGCAAGTGTGGCAACTAATGGCAGAGTTTGGAAAGCACAGCCTTAAGCCATGCTCTTCACTTCCAGGTGGGATCATACCTAAATCACTCCAGACAGATGAAAACCTAATAGCTATCCACTAAGAGGCTCCACTACATGCCTGACTACAGTTCCAGTGTTTTAACAACCAACACCAAATTACTCCTTCTATAAACAAAAAAAACTCCCTCCTGCTTAAGTGCCTTGTACCACCATCACTGGTTGGAGATGCTGGACACTTTAAGACCCTTGAATAAACAGTGTTTGAAGTTTCCAGGTTAATAGCACCAAAACAAGGCATGCTAATTTTCAAGCAAAATAACTTCATCCATGACCCTGACTAACCCTGTAAATAACACTGTACTGAGCCTGGCACTTTAAAGAGACCCTAAGAGAGGGAGGAAATGAAAATAATTTCTCAGCCAGCAAAGTCTCACACATCTTGACAAAAGTGACCTAATCAACAATGCACAGAATATATTTCAAACTAGAAAAGCCCAACTTCACACAAAGCATTATAATAGTAATTTCCACTTATTACAAAACAACATTTTTGCCCGTATGACATTGCCTCTTGGACCCCATACATGACTTTAATTAAGATCTAACTTATTCATGACTATAATTCAGATCTAACAACCAGTCTAGTCAGATCAGGGTAATTAGTCCCAGAGGGCATTGTAAGAGAACTCAGTTTTCTTTTCATCTTTATATTTTGGCAAACAAATTGGGGTACTAGAAGATCATTTGGAGAATTCCAAAATTTGGAGAACTCAGTCTTGTGGGTGGAGATACTCTAAATAATTTTTTAAAGGAATCTTCTTATAAAAAATTCCCAAGCAGGTTAGTTTGGGTTAATTTCTTTGCTGGGCACAGAAGTAGACAATAAGGATAATTAACCCACACAAAGCTAATAAACTTTTAACAGCCTTTTCCAAGTTTATTAAGAAATTAAAAAGCTAGAAATTAACCCTTCCACAAGTCATGCCCTCTATAATTACAACCTCTCTGAAAGTAGATGTACAGCTTATATATCTGAATAATTTTTTGTCAGAAATTTTCATGTGATATGAAAACTGATACATTTGGGTGGCTTACTCGGTTTTCTAGATTACTGTTCCCATCCTGGCTAGGAGACATCATCAGATGTGCTTTCAGTAACTCCCCTTGAAAGCACCTCATTCATAAATCTCTGGATGAGAAGCAGAATAAGAACAGAGTTTAGGATCTCTCAGGTTTGAAACCTCAGCACTCTTCTAGACTTCTCATTCTCTCTCATCCTATTTACCCAATCACTTGGAAAATCTTGCTGTTTCTAGTTTACAACATCTTTTCATTTGACCACTTCTCTCTACTCACATGGCTACCACCTTAATTCAGTCCCTCATTACCTCTAGTCTAGATTACTGGGCAGCCTCCTAATTGGTCTCCCTGCCATTCTAATCTATCCTAAACATTGCTGCCAAAGTAATTTTCCTTAAATGCAGATCTGACCATATGATTCCTTCACTCAGTCAACTCCAATGCCTTTCTGTTTCCTCTAGGATAAAATTGAATTTTTTCTGTTTGTCTTAAAGCTCTAAATTACTGAGCCCTGACTTAGTTTTCTGAGCTTATTGTATACTACTACCTTTATATCATCCTCCCAGATCTTTCATTCTATCTCTCATGAAGCAACATTCCATCCATCCCATATGATTGGGATGCACTCTTCCCTTATTTCCACATCACCTCTTTTCCTTCAAGACACATCTCCAATATTGCCTGCTGCAAGACACCTTTTCTGATTTCTCTCCCAACTCTAGTGCTTTTGCTCCCAAACTCTCTTATATTTAACTATGTTGCATAAATTTATATCCCTCAATTATACTTTTTCAGTTCCTTATGAGTAAGGATTACTTCATTCTTTATACTTGTATCCTTAGCATCCTTGTATCCTCATCTGTTTGTAAGCCTGGCACATAGCAAGTCTTAATAAATAACTTTTGGTTGATTAAAGGAAAATAAATTATACTCTCCCACGATTAACCATCACCCACGCTTCCTGCTATAGTTATTGTCACCTGGCACAACATTATTGTACCAGCGATGATAACCAACTTCCTCTCCCATAGCTCTTAGTCAATTGTGTCAGTTGCCACTGCTGAGATCTCCCACATTCTCAGAATGTACTGCTTATCACTCTTTTCTGCATCTTTCAGCTAATAGTTCCTACTAGTAGCATTCTTCAGGCTGAGTCTCAGCTCAGAGAGCCATCATTTAGCTATGGGGATAATGTTCCTTATTCTTGACTGAAAATATTTTGTGTCCTCATGTCAAGTTCTAAAGCAGTAATCTCATTTTGCTTTTTTTCTTCTTACTCCTGCTGATCACTAGCTTTAGGGAAGTTTGCCCAGGGTTCAAGAACATAGCACTATTCTAATCTTCCAAGCAGGATTCTAAACCAATTCCAATCTGGGTCAGGTTGAATTGGACAATCTAATTTTGTACTCTCAGGAGGTGAACCATATGCCTTTCCTACATTAACACTTCCCACAAATCTACAATCTTGAAATATTGCAAATTCCTTTAATTTTCCCCTACTCAAGTTACTCAGCCCTTAGAATTCCTCTGGGGCAAATAGAACAGAGTAATTTCTGCAACATTCAAAGTAAGGAGTTAGGAGAAGAGATGCTGCCTACTAAGGGGAAGGGGATTTTACTATCTCATTGCATTTGTTTTTCCTTTAGTGAATATAAAATGAGACATTGTGTAAAGGTTTTAATTCATGCAAAGCAAGTTCAAAAAACATTGAGTAAACTTTTACTTTTTGCGACATACTTTGTTAAATGCTGGAGATAAAAAAAAAGATGAGAAATTATGTAGTTACTATTCTCTGGGAGCTTGAAAACTAATGGGGTGTGTTGGGTGAGGGGAAAAAATAAAGGAAATAAATTTACATAATGCAACTTAGAACAATTTAATTCAAGCAAAGCAAGTTCAAAAAACATTTACAAAGCTTTCACTTTATAAAACATACTTTGTTAGATACTGGAGATTTAAAAAAAAATGAGAAATTATATAATTACTCTGCTCTAGGAGCTTCCAACCTAATGGGATGTATTGAGTGAGGGGAATAAAGTGAATAAAGGAAAAAAATTTATATAATGCAACTTTAGAACAAGATTTGGTGAGAGAGAGAGAGAGAGAGAGAGAGAGAAAGAGAGAGAGAGAGAGAGAGAGAGAGAGAGAGAGAGAGAGAGAGAGAAAAAGAGAGAGAGAGACCATACCAAGGATCAGGATTAGGATGAAGGAATCTTCTATCTGCTTTTCTCAGATAGGAGATCTGAAAATCACAGAATAGAATTGTTAGAGAGGAATTCAGTGACCATATAGAACAATCTACACTAAACGAATCCCCACTATGAAATAGTCAATAAATTGTCATTTAGTTTCTGCTTGAAGATTTTCTCCTCTCCCTACCTCAATTCCACCCTCCCAAGGAGGGAAAAGCCATAATTGTCAAAATAGTTCTGCCTTCTGGGGCCAAGCAGAACAAATATTAATTCATGGACCTACAAATACATGAATATAGATATGATGTCCCTCCCCTAATTCCCTGCCCCAGTCTTCTCTTCTTAACTAAAGTAGCTGCTTATTTTATTTCTTTCTTATTTCATTTAGAATAAAAATTTCTAAGTATACCGTTCTTTATTCACAAAACACTTTATCAAAATCTAGGTGATGCAGATATCAATATCTTCATTTTATAAAATAGGAGACAGAGTTATTTTCCCAATTGATAGATGATAGATGAGCTGGGCCTCAAATCCACTATACCACATTGTTTTTACTCACCCAACTCCCTGCAGTCATCTCCTGCAAAACAGTGTTTCCCTGCTCTTGAACTAACACCAAATGACTCCCTATTCCTGTCCCACTGCCACCTACACATACATTTGCACTCTACACATATGCACTATATTGGAATAATTCCATAACCATTCTGCCCAGGGGTCCTCAAACTACAGTCCGTGGGCTGAAGACATGCATAAATCTATGATTTATGAGGACTATTATCCCCCTCACCCAGGGCTATGAAGTTTCTTTATTTAAAAGCCCACAAAACAAAGTTTTTGTTTTTACTATAGTCCGGCCCTCCAACAGTCTGAGGGACAGTGAACTGGCCCCCTATTTAAAAAGTTTGAGGACCCCTATCTAGACCCAAAGAACCCAATGCTTCAAGTTATTTAGACTACAATATTTTCCTTTTCTACCCTGACACCTGGTCTGTCCTGATTCTACTTAATTTGATAAGTGCTAAAGAGAATGGCATTTAACTGAGAATAATTTTAAGTTTCAGAATCTACAAGTTCTGTGTGCTGCTGGGTTTGTGCCATGTGGTAACTAATTGGACCCATTTCCCAAATATTTCCAAGAGAATGATATGAGTGCTAAGCACCTAGGTAACTTAATAAATATCCCTCAGGTTCAGCCATGGCAGCTAAACCTTAAAAGGAAATATCCAGACTAAGATAGAGTTTTAGCATGAAGCATATCTAGCTCATTGAACTACAAGCCAGAAAGATTAGTCATCTTGATTTCAATTATATTTCTTTTTTCCATCTATAATAAGGGGATAATTAGAGTTATAGTGAGACTTGGAGAGAAGAAATGAATTCCTCAGAGGAGAAGGCTTTTTGAGGTAGTTATTGGACATAATTCTAACACTTGTCATCTTGATCTCATACATCTTTGGGTCTCAGTTTCTTTATCTTTAAAATGAGGGAATTGGAATAAAGTCCCCTCCAGTTCTAAACACAGCCTTCTGTGAAAGGCTGGCATAGTTAAAAGATGCTGGAGTAGGGAGCAGCAGACCTAGTTTCTGTCTCAATGTCATTTTCCAGCTCTATGACTTTTGGCAAAGTCTCTTCATCATTGTAGATTTCAAAATCCGTATTTATAATACAAGGAGGTTGGACAAACTGACATCAAAGGTCTCTTCTATCTAATAAAAAATTCATAAATCATAGATTTATGCATGAATGGAATTTTTCTTTTTGATAGGCCTCTATCCCAATTCACAATATAAAATCTGGGGAAACAATAATTGAAGTGGGTGCATCTTGATAATACAGTAAAACAAAAAAAATTCCCAACTCTGATGCTTACTAGCTATGTGGTTATAGATGAGATATTTTCCTAAGTATTTTTTTCCTAAATAATCTCATATGTAAGATGAAAGGTTTATAATCTAAGACTTTTAAGATTCATTCCACTTAAAGATATTTTGGTATATGTTTGACAACCAGCTCTCTGAAATGCAGAACATACTTTTATTAACATCAACACTTTTTCTATCACTTTCTTAAATATAGACCAAGGTCTCTTAAATTTTTTCCACTTACATACTTCTTTTGCCCAAGAAATTTTTATGTGATCTCTGGTATAAAGGTATATTAAAAAAGTATACAAATCAAACATTTTCTGATAATCAATCATAATTCATGACCTCTACATTCAGTTATAAAACCCCATGTAAGGTTACAACTCACAATTTAAGAAGCTGAAGTCTAAACAATCAAAAAAATAATAAATTAAGCTTTCATTTATAGCATTTGCTTATTTTCCTGGTGTAAAGGCTCACATTGAAAATTTAATAATCAGCCCTTGTAAGCAACTTTGAGCTGGCTCAAACACATTCCTAATTCTGAAGTTCTAATTCTAGTTCTAAATGTATGATCTATAATTCTATTGCTCATATAAGAAATTTAGTTACAGAAATACCAACAGAATCTAATTATATGATAGTCTTAGCTATAAGGTGGTCCCCTACTATGATGGACAAAAGACAGTGTTACAACAAGACTTGCTTTTTTAGAAAGTAAGAGAAATTTAATCCACTCAATGAAGAGAGAGAGAGAGAAAAAAGAAAGAAATGGAGATTAAGGGACAGAAAGAGGGAGAGAGGAGAGAGACTGAGATAGGGGGGGACAGAGAGAGACAGAGATGGAATGAGAGAGACAGAGAAAAAGAAAAGAAACAAAGACAGAAACAGAGACAAAGAGAGACAGAGATAGAGATACAGAAATAGAAATAGAAAGAAAGAGAAACAGACAGAGATAGAAAGACAGAGACGGAGATAGAAAAAAAGAATAGATAGAAGGGTATTGTCAACATTGTCTGTCATATGAAGTCCAAGGTGTTCTATTATCTAGAATAAAACAGGGAAATAAATTCTGCTCTGACCTTTATTCTAATAGTTGCTGAGGCAGATAAAGTGAAAAAACAGATGTGATCAGGATAAAGGAAATTCTACATTTCACAGATGACTGATGGAATAAGTTGGTACTTTGAAGGTACATCTGAAAATATAGCATATTACAAAGGGAATAAGTCCTGTCACTCAACTCATATGCTAGGCTGTCCAGAGTAAAGAAGCAATCTGCTACAAGAAGCAGTTAGGTAATACAATTAAATTGCTGTTAGAAAGAGAACAAAGATCTTGCTAGATTAAGTTCTTTTAAAAAAGAAAAAGCCAGGTTCCTGGAGACCCAGGTTAAGACTAGTCATTAGCCATCAATGAGATCATGTCAGAGAAGAAACTGAAGGTGCCCAAAACTGAAAGGAGGAAGAATTATGAGGGCCCAAAAGATAAAGTTAGGAGAATGTCAGGCACCTACACAATAATCATAAAACAGGAAAAGTTCAGAGAAAGAAGAAAACACTCTTGGGATCCAGGAATATCTCCCAACCCTGCTTCAGCTCCTGACTTACGACTCAAGTCATTCCAAGAAATAGATCGTTCAGTTGATCAGAAAATAAACATTTATTAAGTATTTACTATAAGCCAAATACTGAGTTAAGTGCTAGGGATTCAAAAAACGACAAAAAAAAAAGAAAGATAAAATATAAAGGGATTTATATGTTTTTACCACTCCAGAATTTCCCAGTATATCCAGAAAACTCCTGAGGAAATAAATGTTGCAAAGAAAAAACTGAGACATTCCTCATTTCAAGGAGCTCACATAAGTGAGTCACATAGTAGGATTCAGATACAAGATGACTGGAAAGGCTTTGGGATTCTTATGGTAAATTGGCAAAGATATATATATATATAGCTAGATATAGATAGAGAGAGAGAGAGAGAGAGAGAGAGAGAGAGAGAGAGAGAGAGAGAGAGAGAGAGGGTAATTGGGGTTAAGTGATTTGCCCTGAATGAAACAGCTAGTAAAGAAATCAAATTTGAACTCAGGTCCTCCTGACTCCAGGGCCAATGCATTATTCACTGCTCCACTAGCTGCCCCTGTAATGCATTATTAATGTCATTTCCATTAATAGAACTATTTCTACTTCTAATGTCAAACTATTCCAATTGTAAACATTTTCTCTTCTGAAGCTCTGGTAGTTATGTCTGTGGAGGATTTGAGGGCTGCAATACCTATAGAGGTAGTCACCAAGTTATAACTCCTCAAAGATAATTAATATCTGCAGGAGATTAGGTTAAAAGCAAAGCCAGCTGCATGAAGGGAGGGGAGCTATTTTTCTGGGGAATATTGGGCTCTCCTGCCCATTGGTGGCAGCTGGTTAAAAATTGGTATTGTTGATGTCAGGTATGTGACAAGGAAGAGGTTGTTTCCTTGGGTGTTGGTAGAGTTCACTTATCTCATCCATTTGAAGAAGTAAAGTCCTAGGGATATTTGCCTCAGTCAGGGAGAAGGGGTATATGATAAAATCTAAGTAATCAAATGGGTCATAAGTCATATGAAAGTTGAACAAAGGAGGTCAGAGGAGATGGTAGAGGAGAAAGGTGTCCCTAGAGCATACTTGATCAACCTGGATATCTGTGATCTTCTGAAGCAGGCAATATGCAGCAGAAAAAGGCCTGGGTTTGTTGTCAATAAACCTGTTTGAATTTAGGCTAAACTGCTTTTTGTTTGTCTATGCCCCTTAGTCTCAGTTTCCCCTTCTGTACAATAAGGGGTTTGGAGTAAGATGATTTTATAAGATCCTTTCTCATTCTTATACAGTATAGGATAGGGTCCAGGTCACTGACCTTGGAATCAGACAGATATCCTTTGAATTCTCCTTCAACCCTTAAGACAGTGTCACCTTCTGTCATTCAGTCAGCCTTTTGGAACATCAGTTTCCTCAAGGATAGAATGAGAATAATGATAGTATTTATGTTATAGAGATGCTGAGAGCATCTCTATTTGAATTAATATTTTTTAAATGCTTTAAAAACTTTAAAGCCATATATAAAATGTGAATCATTATTATGAATAATAAATCCTTCTGAGAATCAGCTGACATAATAGCCAGTGAGCTAGCCTCACAATCAAGAACATCTGGTTTTAAGTTAAGAGCCTGACACTGATTAATTTTGTGATGTTGGGCAAATCACTTCCTCTCTTAGTATCTCAGAGCTAGGGAGAACATTTAAAGATCTGCACTGGTGAAAGAAGTTTCCTCAATGAGATTTCTTACACAAAGGACCTCAGTAGTCCAGGGTAAGCAAAAACAGGATAAGATGTTCTTCCCCAGGTATAACTCTATACAGATGGTTAAATGACTTAGAGGATCTTTAGAGAGGCTTCTTGCCCTCTGGAATTGGCATAATCATAGAGAGTTAATTATTTATTAGCCAGACTAACAAACTACCAAACTTGTGTTTATCATTTGAGGATAACAATATTTAAAATTCCAAGCTTGAAAGGAAATGAGAGAATTTGGCAACTCAGTTTTTGAAATAAAGAGAAAATTTCACCTTTTTAGGTGAAATTGCAATATATCATTATCATTCTTTTGGAAAGAAAAGGAGTAAATGAAAAATAATCAGCCTCCCATATGTTGAATCATAGAATGAGCAAAAGATCCTGGTAAGGAAATGGAGTGACTGTGAGCTAACCAGTCAGCGTTTCATTTAGTTTCCTGTTTATGTCAGCAACAGGAAGCTCATAGGTCACTGACATCAGAGCTGAAAAACTTGAGAAAAGGTCTTTCACTGAATTATATTTCTGGTTTAATTATTTTTCCAGGATTTAATTATGTACTTTCTTTCTCTTCATACATTTTGTTTCTGTGTTATTTTTTTCAATGAAGCCTAGATTATTGCTTTCTCTGATGCCTCATAATGCGGTTTTTGCAAATCAGATTGAAGAAGGAAATGGCAAATTGTAGAAAGAATGGTAAATTATAGAGTATTTGGGCCCGAGTATAGGCCTGAAAATAGACTGTAGTCCTGTTGTCCATGCATCAGCCTAGCTAAGCTCCGAAGGATTCTTCATCAGAATATGGGCCTTGAAGTGACAAATTGTTTCATCCAGAGACTCACATCAACTCAACTACAGAGGATAGAGGTGTTAGTAAAGAGAACACATGTGATGGATTTAAAACTGATTAATGTTATTTCAAAGTAAGAACTCTTGTATCTGTTTCCCTCTTGTAGAAAAATGGTCTATGAATAAGGTTTCAATGATAGTCACTTTATAGATTCAAAAATATCATAGAATGGGCATGATCCTGTTATCAATGAAACATAAGATCATAGATTTTGTGCTAGGAGAAACTTTGGAAGTCATTGAGCCCAAACTCCTCATTTAAAGACAGAAGCTGACATAGGCGTATAAAGAAAATGTGCTATATGTGCTCATTCTAAGATCTCAGTTTTATATATATACATATATATGTATATATATATATACATATATATAATATCTCATTTTTACTTCTATTTTTAAATTTTAGTTGTTTTTTAGTTAATTTAATTAAAATCATTCATTTTTAATTTGATGAACAAAATTATGTCCTTTATGACTGAATTCTACTTTAAAAGGGTTTTTTATAACTGTTAGGACATGTATACTTATATTGTATTTAATTTATACTTTAACACATCTAACATGTATTGGTCAACCTGCCATTGAGGGTAGGGGATGGGGGGAAGGAGGGAAAAAAATTGGAACAAAAAAAATTTTACAGAATTGTCAATGCTGTAAAATTTCCCATGCATATAACTTGTAAATAAAAAGCTATAATAATAATAATAATAATAAAAAGAAGGTGAAAGGGGGGGTTAAATTAAATCTTCCATTTACACACATTTAGGAGCAGGACTAGCTACCAAAATTCTTCCCTATCCCTGTACCTACCCTCTGGACTACCACTATTTGATCTGGGTTAGCCTTACCCACCACAAGTTAATTGTACACAGATTAGGCCCTTTTCCCCTCAAAAGTCATTGAAACTGATCTAGAATCTTGATTGGCTCAGAATACTAAGACTCAAGTAATTAATGTAGTTTACGGGTCTCCAGAACAGAAAAGACAGGGGTTGTTCCCTGAGGCTTCTGAGTAGTAGACCAGCAACATGATCAAAAGAAAGCTGTGTTCAGCTGAATCCTTGCTAAGTGCCCTTCCCCTACTAAGGTTAATTAAACCTCTTTTTTGCTAAAGGTTTCATAGACTACTTTTGTCTTATTTTATTCCATTCTTGAACTTGAGCTATTAGACTTATCTCATCAACCCTGATCTATTCAAAATATGTGATCATAGGATTTTAGAACTGAAGAACCTTAAAGGTCTAATCATCTCATTTTAGAAATGAGAAAATTGAGACTCAGACTCATGAAATAATTTGCCCAGGGTCATGTAACAATAGAGCTGGGACTAGATTCTGATCTCCCAACACCTACTCAATAATTCTGCACTTTTAGGATGTAAGTCTTCAATTAATTTTTTCCCAAAAAAATCTCTGCGTGTGTCTAGGTAGGTAGACATCCATTTCCAAATGATCTACTCCTTTCCCCTGATGAAATATATTTCTCACCTACCCATTGATATTACCTGTAACTCCCACTAGCAGTCATCCTTTTTTGATATTTAAGACTTTTGATAAAATGAGGATATTAGGTGGAAGAAATAAAATAGTATGTCTCTATCAACTATGCACATTTAATTTAATCACCTGATCCATCTCAAATATCAGAGAACAAAGGGAATAAAACTTTCCAATTTTTTAAGAGAAGAAAGGAGCAAGGCAAAAACACAGGATGACAATAGGAACACTAGACAGCTAAGAGACAACATGAGAGAAGAGGGCCATTTGATAGTATGTATTGGTTTGGAGGGAGAGGGAGGAAAGAGGAAATTTTTGGAAAGGAGGAATAGAAGTAGGATGGTGTTAAAAGATACATAAAGGATACAAAAAATAGAATGCAAAAATGATGAAGACATTCATTCTGCTAACCCCAAAATTTTACCATAGCAGGTTCTACTGTTCACTATTTAATGTATCTGTGGGCAACGCACCTAAATAAACTTCAATTTCTTCATTTGTTAAATAAAGAACTTGAACCAAATTTTCTGTAAGGGCCTTTTTAGCTCTAAATGAATGAGCTTTTGATCCTATTTTTATTTTCTGAATCTTAGTCTATGGATAAGCTAAAAATATTTTGTAAAGTTTAATTTCCTGAATATGGAAGTTGGCTTTCCCTACTTTTGGCTCCTTCGTACATTATCTAAATAATTGGCAGTGACAGTAGGATTGTCAATGGACCTTAGCATGCCAGTGTTGTAGTGACAAAAAAAAAAAAAAAAAAAAGGTTAGAGCACAAAACAGGAACCTTTAAGAGACTTACTTGCTTATGCAGACCCAGCCTTTTAAATTAGAGAATGTGTGAAGTGATGTGAGACTCACAACAGTGAATTTTAAATAGTGTTTTCACTTTAAAGTCTGTCTGTTTCAACTTTTGGTACTAACATGAAGCAAAGAGACCACTATCAACCTTAGATTTCCTAACACCTTCAAATCAATGATATAAGTTGAAAAGGCAGCAAAGATATTTTTTCTACTATAAGACAAATACAACAAATGTGTAACTTGAACAATTATGCTTTGAATGATCCTTTTTCCTCTAAGGTCTAAAGCTGGATAGAGAAATTCCAAGAAATTCCAGATTGTACCTCATTACCATTCACACACACACACACACACACACACACACACACACACACACCAGAGTTCGTTTGCATTGTGAGGACCTATAGAGGAGGGGATTGTGAAAGGAGTAGGTGTATTGCAAGTCAATAAATTCTTGCAGATAGTACACCTCTTCTGTGTATGCAGATGTTCAGATGGAAAAGGGTGCCTCTGGTAATTGTGGATTAAACAAGAGACAGCTTTGTGCTGCTTGCTTATGTGAAAGTGCATTTCTATTATGACATACTAGGTGGCAGTAGAACCTTAAAAATGTTTGTCCAAATAAATCTCAATCAATCTCTCTCTCTCTCTCTCTCTCTCTCTTTCTCTCTCTCTCTCTCTCTCTCTCTCCTCTCTCTCTTCATCTTCCTATAGTGTCTGTAGTTCATTCACTTCTTATCCCTTTTTTCTTGCTTTCATTTCCGCTGTCTATCACTATAATTCCATGTCAGCACTTCCATTCTAATACCAAAAAGATCTATTTGACAGTTCAAGGGTTATGTACAAGTTGTCATAGAATATCAAAAGAGAAATGACAAAACCAGACCATAATATGAGCTGCATCTAGACTCTGGTTTACCACCAGTTCTTAAGCAGTGACCAGCATTTATGCTTTTTTTTTTTTCCTTTCATGTCCACAATTCCCTTTCTTCTTTTTTTCTTGCAATGATTCAACCTTCACCATGTCCCTAAATCGTATTATTAAAATTGTCTCCTAAAATTATGTCTTCACTTCTAGTCTCTCCCCACAATATTTAATACTACATAACATTCCAGATGGATTTTCCAAATGTACAGCTGTGGACACATCATTCCTTTCCACAAAATGTTTCAAAGGCTCCTTAGCACCCAGAGAATAAAACTCTATATCATTATCTTGGTATTCAAGAAGTTTGCAAATCTACATCATTTCCTAATCTAATCTCATACTATTTCCTTTTCATATAATCTACAGGAGCCAAAAATCACTGACTCACCATTATACTAACATGTCCTACCCATACTTTCTATTTGCCTCTGTCCTTTTGTCTTGTATTTCTCCTCACCATATTTCCCCCATCACACATTCCATATTTTCCAACTGAAGCTCTATTCATACTTCAAGGACCAGCTCAGATACCATCTTCGCCTTGAAACTTTTACTAATCTCCATAATCAAAACTGCTTTCTTCTTTCTAGTACTTCTTTTCACTATCTTACTGTTTTTATTTATCAAAATTGCTTGTGCATACTCTGTCTTTCCTATTAATTTTTAAGTGTGTCACTTGTAGAAAGAACCAAATCTTATTTATTTTACAGTGGGTAACTCAGGTATATTCTAAAGTGAAGTTGTGCCCCTCATCCTTTTACATATCTTTACTGTTCAATAATTTTCAGTCCTATCTAACTCTTTGTGACCTTATCTGGAGTTTTCTTGACAAAGATACTCATATGTCATTTCCTTCTACAGCTCCCTTTTTTACCCAATCTTATTGTTTTTTAATTTTTTTCCCAATTTCTAAAATAAAAATTTTTTATTTAAAGTTTTTGTTTCAAATTCTATTCTTTCCTCAATCCCTTCCCCACTCCCTGAAACAGTATGTGGTTTAAACATGTATAATTATGTAAGCATTTCTTTATTAGTCATTTTTTATAAGAAGACTCACATAAAAGGAAAAAATGAAGGGACAAAGTGAAAAATAACATGCTTCTGTCTGTATTCAATCAATATCTCTTCTTTCTTTGGAGACAAATACTTATGTTTCATTTTTAATCTTTTGATATTATCTTGGACCATTGTATTGCTGAGTATAACTAAGTCATTCACAATTCTTCATATGACAACATATTAGAGTTATTAGAGAGTACAATGTTCCCTGAGTACAACTCAGAACCAGGGAACTCAGCATCAGTTCATATAAGTCTTTCCAGGTTTTTCTAAAATCATTCTGCTTATCATTTCTTATAGCACATTAATATTCCATTACAATTATAAAGTACAGTTTGTTTAGCCATTCACATATTGATGAACCTCTATTTGATTTCCAGTTCTTAGAACTCTCAAAAAGAGCTGCTGTAAATATTTTTATACAATTACGTCCTTTTCCTATCTGGGGAGTGGGGGTAGGGAGGACATCTTTGGATAGACCTTTAAGTGGTATTGATGGATCAAAGGTTATGCATAGTTCTATAATCCTTTGAATGTAGTTCCAAATTGTTCTCCAGAAAGTTTGAATCAGTTCACAATTCCACCAACAATTTATGTGTTCCGGTTTTTCCACAACTCGTTCAATGTCAAATATTTTCCTTTTTTTGTCAGATTAGCCGGTCCGCTAAGTGTGAGGTAGTACCTCAGACTTGTTTTAATTTGCATTTCTCTGATGAATAGTGGTATAAAGCATTTTTTCCTATGACTCTAGAAAGCTTTCATTTCTTTGTCTGAAAACTGCCTACTCATACTCATTAATCATTTATTAGTTGGGGAATGACTCTTCTTTTTATAAAATTGATTCAATTTTCTATGTATTTGAGAAATTATGCCTTTATCAGAGATACTTGTTGCAAGTTTTTTGGGTTTTTTTTTTTTTTTTGCAACTTTTACTCTCTAATTGTTTACATTTGACTTTATTTTTGTGAAAAATGGTTTATAATTGTGTTCATATAGTTCCTGGGTTTGTCTTCGGAGGTAGACCCTGAAGTATTTTATATTGTCTATTACAAAAATATAAACATACATATATAATATATACAGACATATATACATATTTTAAACAATATATACATAATTTATAAAATAATTGGAATTTCACTTTTTATCTCTTCCTGCTGGATTTTATTGTTAATACATAGATATGCTGATGATTTGTGTGGGTTTATTTTGTATCCTGTAACTTTGCTAAAGTCATTAATAATTTCAGGCAGTTGTTTTTAGTTGATTGCCTAGGATTTTCTAAATAGAATTTCATATCATCTGCAAAGAGTAATAGTTTTGTTTTCTCATGATCTATTCTAATTCCTTCACTTTTTCTTCTCTGATTGCTATAATCAAAATTTCTATCAAAATATTAAATAGTGGCGGTAATAATGGGCATCCTTACTTCACCCCATCTTATTGGGAAGGTTTCCAATTTATCCCTATTATACATAATGCTTGCTGATAGTTTTAGATAAATATTTCTTATTATGTTAAGATAAGTTCCATTTATTCCTAGGTCTCTAATGTTTTTAATAGGAATGGGTGCTTTATTTTGTCAAAGCCTTTTTCAGGATCTATTGAGATTATCATGTAATTTCTGCTGGTTTTGTTACTGATATAGTCAAGTATGCTGATAATTTTGCTAATTTAGAACCAGCCTTTAATTTCTAATACAAATCCCATCTGGTCATAGGGTATGGTCCATGTGATATATCTCTATAATTTTTTTAATAGTATTTAAAATTTTTGCATCAATATTTATTAGGGAAATTGATTTATTTCTCTGTTTTGGCTATTCCTGATCTGGGCAACAGCACCATATTTGTGTCCTAAAAGGAATGTGGTAGGACTCCACCAATTTTTCAAAATAATTTTTATATTATTGTGATTAATTGCCTTTTAACTTTTTGGTAGAATTAGCTTGTGAATCGACCTGGTCTTTAGGATTTTTACTTAAGAAGTTCATTGATGATTTGCTTACTTTATTTTTCTAGATTTGGTTATTTATTTAAATTCTCCTATTAATAGATTGTCAAATTTATTTTTATATAATTGGACAAAATATCTTCTAATAACTCAATTTCTTCTTCATTGTGTGGGTGAATTTCACTTTTGATACCAGTAATTTGGTTTTCTTCTTTCCTTTTTAAAATTAAATTAATCAGCTTCTAGTTTATTAGTTCAATGGCTTTTTTACTTTTAATTTTCTTAATCTCTCCTTTGATTTTCAGGATTTCCAATTCGGAATTTAATAGGGGATTTTTAATTTGTTCTTTTTCTAATTTCTTTTTAATTACATGCCCAATTCTTTGATTTGCTTTTTTCTCTATTTTATTGATGTAAGCAATTAGAGATATCAATCTGTCCATAAGTACTGTTTTGACTATATCCCATAAATTTGGCATGTTATTTTATTGTTGTTATTTTCTGTAATTAAGTTATTGATTGATTCTATTCTATTCTATTGATTGACTCTCTGACCCACTTGTTTTTAAGGATTAGATTACTTAATTTTCAACTATGCTCAAAGGGTTATCAAACTGTGCATTCCTTTTAATCCAGCAATGTCACTACTGGGTCTGTCTTCCAAAGAGATCATAAAAGAAAGAAAAGGATTCTCATGTGCAAAAAATGTTTGTAGCAGCTCTTTGTAGTGGCAAAAAAGTGGACATTGAAACCCATCAGTTGGGGAATGGCTGAAAAAGTTGTGATATATAAACATAATGGAATATTGTTGTTCTATAAGAAATTATGAATAGATTGATCTCAGAAAAGACTGGAAAGACTTACATAAACTGATTCTAAGTGAAGTGAGCAGAACTAGTAGAACATTGTACATAGTAGCAGGATGATTATATGATTTTCTGTGATGGATTTGGCTCTTCTCAGTAGTGCAGTGATCCAAGACAATTACAACTTGGAAAATGCATCTATATCCTGAGAGAAAACTAAGGAGACTGAATATAGATCAAAATATAATATTTTCATTGTTATTTTTTGTTTGTCTATTTGCTTTTTCTTTCTTCCACTTTTTTCTCCTTTTAGTCTGATTTTTCTTGCACAGCATAACAAATGCTGAAATATATTAAAAAGATGATTAATACATTTCAGGTTGCTGTCTTAGAGAAGGGTAAGGTAAGAGAGGGAGAAAAAATTGGAACAAAGTTTTTCAAAAATGAATGTTGAAAACTCTCTTTGTGTGTATTTGGAAAAATAAAATGCTAGTAAAAAAAATTCAGTTACCGTACCACTTGGTGCATTTATGTTTAGTATTGATATGGCTTTATTGTCTATGACACCTTTCAGTAAATATAGCTTCCTTATTTATTTCTTTTAATTAGATCTCTCTTTTTTTTTGTTTGTTTGTTTTTTGTTTTTTTTTTTTTGTTTTTGCTGTTTGAGATCATGGTTGCTACTACCTCTGCTATCTTTGCTTCAGATGAAACAATAGATTATGCTTCAGCCCCTTACCCTTTACCTTATATTCATCTTTCTATTTCAAATGTGTTTCTTGTAACCAATATATTGCAAAAATGTGGTTTTTAATCCATTACTTGCTTTCATTTTATGGATGAGTTATCCCATTCACATTTATAACTATAATTATTGTATTTTCCTCCATGCTATTTTTTACTTCTTTATTTTCCTTTCTCTCTAACCCTTTTCCTTCTCACAAGTGCTTTACTTTTGATCGTCGCCTTCCCCAATCCACCCTTCCTTTTATCATTCCATCTCCCCCTTACATTATCCCCATCCTTTTTTATTTTCTTATAAGATAAAATAGATTTCTATATCCAACTGAGTGTGTATGTTACTCTTTCTCTGAGTAAGCTTTGAGCATTACCACCCCCAACTTCACCTTTGTTATAATCGTTTTTTCATGCCTCTTTTATGTGGGATAATTTACTCCCATTCAGTCTCTCCCCTTTCCAAGTCTATCCTTCTTCTAATGAAGTTTCCTTTTCCACTGCTTTATTTTGTTTTTGGGGAGTATCATCTATCAAAGTTATCTTATATGAGCACTCTCTGCCTACATAAACTACTTCTAATTTCTCTTATAGTAATAAAGTTGTTAAGAGTCACAAATATTATCTTGCCAAATAGCAATATAAAGTTTTATCTTTCTGGATTTCTTATGTTTTTCCCTTTCTAGCTTTTTTTTTCCATTTTTCCCTTGAGTCTTGTATTTCAAAATCATTTTTAAAAACTTCAGCTTTGGTCTTTTAATTAGAAATGTTTGAAAATCATCTATTTCATTAAATATTCTTTTTCCCTGGAAGATTATATTCCATTCTTCTGAGTAGGTAATTTTTTCTTGTAATCCTTTTGCCTTCTGGCATAACATATTCCAAGCCCTGTGGTTCTTTAATGTGGAAGCTGCCAAATTTTGACTCCAAGATATTTAAATTGAGGGTGAGGTTGGCTTACAATTGCTTATAATACTTTTTCCTTGATCTATGAATCCTAGAATTTGTCTATTATGTTCCTAGGAGTTTTCATTTTGGGATCTCTTTACATGCCATTTTATGTATTCTTTCAATGTCTATTCCTCTAGTTTTAATGTATGATTTAATGTATGATTAACTGATGATTTCTTGAAAGATGTTGTCCATGTTTTTTTTAAATCATTTTTCAAGAAGTCCAATAATTCTTATAATATCTTTCCTGGATCTATTTTCTAGGTCATTTTTTTTCAGTGAGAAATTTCATATTTCCTTCTATTTTTAAATTTTGTTTGATCATATCTTGATGTCCCATAATTATTAGCTTCCAATTGTTTAATTTTAAGTTTTAAGGAATTATTTTCTTCAGTGAGCTTTTTACTTCCTTTCCCTTTTGGCCAATTCTACTTTTTAGGGAGTTATTTTCCTTGGTAAATTTTTGTATATCTTTTCCCATGCTATTGACTCCTTTTTTCATGATTCCTTTGCATTACTCTTATTTCTTTCCTCAAATTTTCTTCTACTTCTCTAATTTGCTTTTGCAAATCTCTTTTAAGCCCTTTCAGGAATTCTTTTTGGGCCTGAGATCAAATAATTTTTTTTCAGGCTTCACATATTAACATGATTGTCCTCTTCTAAGTTGTGCCTCAATCTTAGCATAGCATTCTTGTATTGTCAACATTCTTTATCAAACTCTTTTTGTTATTGTTGTTTCATTTTTTGCTCATTTTTGTTACCTGTTTCGTGACTTGGTGTTTTTATGGGAAAATTGGACTCTGTTATTGCAAGATGCTGAAAGGTGAGGCCTTGTTGCTAGGTTGCAATGGTAACAGAGTCTTTCTGGCGACTGGCTCTGCAAGAGGGATCTTATCTCTGTCTGTCCCAGAGGTAGATCCCTGCTGCTGGTTTGCTATCAAAACAGAGTCTCTCTGCTGCTAGACTCCAGGAACAGGGTCTCACTGTTGACTAACCCTTGGGCAGGGCTTCAGTAGTGGTCAACAATGAAATCAAAGCCTTGCTGGTGGCTTGTGTAAAGGGTAAGGTCACTGTGTGTCGCCTTGCTGCACTTCCCAGACCACTGATGGGATCTCACTGGTGGGTTGCCCCAGGGTTGGAGTTTTATTGCAGACTCCTTGCTGTAAGGTTGGTTGGGCACTGCTGCTGCTCCTCCTGGACCTTGTTCTCCTCCCTTCCTTCTTCCTTCCTTCCCTATATATATATAGGGTATCATATCCTTATCTACAGATGCTCTTAAAAGCACTTTTTTCCTCTGTTGCACCTCTGAACCCTTCCAAGATATCTTGGGGTTTACCAACTAGATTTGTTTTTAAGGACTAGGCCTTAAACCAAAACCAATCTGATTATAATTGGCCACCAATAAGTTCTAGGCCAAGCCCCATTTGATCATTGTTTAGGTCCTGATTGACTCAGATTGAGTGTAAATAGCAGTCATTTCTGCTTTGGCCAGAAACTCGGAGACTCTTCCCCTCCCAGATTCAATCATTCATTCATTCTTTGATTTATTTAGATCTTTTTGGAGATGGTGAAAGAGGAGATTCTCTGCCTCAATTGCTACCTAGCCTTAATCACTGAATGAATGCAGCCCCATTCAAATTGAGATCTATTGACTTTAGCTTGAAAAAGGCTAAGGTCTCCCATTGCTTCCATCTCCAGTCATTCTGATTTATATCTGGCCACTGGACCCAGATGGCTCTGGAGGGGAAAGTGAAGCAGGTGACCTTGCACAACCCTCTCATTAAATCCAATTCACTTTCATGTCATGGAATCATCTCCCTAATGTCATGGTCCTCTTCAAGAAGGAAGGACAAACAACAAGAACTTTCCTCCTACTCAGCAAAACATAGCTTTCTTACTATGTTGCTTCCCTATTGTTCCATAATTTTTGAGGCCGTTTTCTAGTTGTTTGGAGGGGAATTTGGGGTGTTTCCTTTCTAACCCTGTCATCTTGGCAAATGACATCTGCTTTTTTTTTTTTTTAATCCTTATTCTTCTTGACCTCACCATAATACTTGATACTATTGGCCTGTATAGTCTCCTTTCTAGGATTTTATGATTCTAGTATCATTAGATTTTTTCTTACAGAGTGACCAAAATTTCTCAGTCTCATTGGCAGATCATTATCCATGTTCTGGTTCCCAAACCTCCTCACATATTGGTATATCCCAAGGCTCTTTCTTGATACTTTCAATGACTTCATCGATTTGATTAGGCTCACTTATCTCTGTAAAGGTAACTACAAAATGTAGAGATAAAGCCCTAGTCTTTCTCCTGGATTTTGAGCGTGAATTTATATTTATTTGGCAATTAGCTATTTTAAAGTGGATTTTTCATAGATATCTTAAATGAAGTATGTCTAAATAGAATCCATCTTTTCTTCATACCCGCCCCCATTCTAAACTTTTATGTTTCTGTCATATGTACTACAATCTTTCTACTCCCCAAAATTCAAAACTCTGGTTGTTCTTAACTGCTCATTTTCCCTACCCACAATATCTATTCAGCTTTCTAGTCTTATTGATTCTCTCTCTATACATCTTGCATATCCCTTCTCTCTACTCACACTGTTCTCATTCTACTTCATCATCACTTGCTTGAACTAATGTAATAGAGTTCTAATTATTCTCCTTGTTTCGAGTCTCTTCCTTTTCCAGTTCATTGTATACAGATAGTCCTAAAATCCCAGTCTGACCATGATGCTTCACAACTTAATAAAATACAATGGCTCTCTATCATCTCTAGGATTAAACTTAAGTATACATTTAGTATTTAAAGCTCTTCACAATCTAGGTTTAATCTAGTTTTCCAGTGTTATACATTCTTACTGTCACACACTGTATTACACATTCAACTTGGCCATCTAATTATTTCTCACAGATGATATTACTTTTTCCACTTCACAGCTCAGGCTGCCATGCTCAGGCTCCCACTCCTTCCCCTACTTCATAGAATGTATTCTTTCCTTCAAAACTGACCCCAAGTGATACTTCCTATCTGAGGCCTTTTTTGATCTTCCCTAATATGAGTGACTTCCTCATGTATTTAATTTGAATATGTGTGTTTGTGAGTATGTATATATGTATAAACACATACATATATATATATATGTGTTTATAGATGTATATACACAAATATATGCACATTTTTAAACATGTTTTTCTATAGAATGGGGGTGGGGCAAGGACTTGTGTTTTAATATACTCAAGTTCCTAAAACAGCACCTGGAACATGTAGAGTCTATTCTTCCTAAGTTTGTATTTTTCTATCCCAGCACTGAACTACTTCTTCATTCAATTTTCAACTCTATACTGTAAAGGGCTGAAACTCCAAAAAGGAATGGTTGAATCAAACAACCAAGCACTTAAGGCTAATTACCGATTCACTAGGAAACAATGACTCTATTAGCAAATGCTTGGAAAAAAATGGCTCTTTTCAACCATTGGTGCTGGCTCAATGTTTGATGTTAAGATAATTGTAGGCAGAGATTAGAGAGGTGAGACTTCACTTGGTGGCAGGATGAGGAGGAAAAAGGTGGAGATTCTGGACTCCAGATCTAGGAGACATCTTTGGCAAAACTCCTGGCAGTTTGCCTGCTTCTTTCACTCCTCCCCCTAAAGACCAAGGACTTATGCTAACTCTGGTTGATCCTGAGGCCTCCAGGGGGCTAGCTCGGACTTTCACTATACCATTCTTAAATTATCCTTTGTCTACAAAATTTAATTTTTAGACAATAAATTGGCCAGCTATATTCTACTTCAGAAGAGACTATGTTCTGACATTTTCTGGGATGCCCATTATTTTTTTATCTTCTTGTGGATATCCTCCTGAAGCATTCATTGCTCAGCATCCTGCTATAATTGTTTTATCTCTGTTAGCACAAAACATGGTGCTTTAAATATAGTTAATAAGTGATTACTCAATATTAAATATAGCAAAAATACAATTGTTTAAAAAATGATTTGTCTACAAACTACACAAGCTTAATATCACATTATGGAAGATGACTATAATATTGAGAGCCTTTCAGCATACATGGTTACAATCAAACTAGAGCCACTGTTTGTAAAATTTTATTTATGATATTTCTTCATTTAAAGTTTTACTCAAGGATAGCCCTGTCTTAGATTTAGAAATATGTCCTAATACTAATATGTGCTGTGGAGGACCTGGACATCTTATAAGCATTAAGTGCTATTATGCTAATCTCTGAGGAGAAAAAGAGAGAGACAGAGAGAAAGAGAGAGAGAAGGAAGGAGGAAAGGAGGGAGGGAGAGATGGAAAGGGAGACAAAGACAGTAAGGCAGAAAGAGAGAGGGAGAAGCATACAAAGAAAGAAACAGAGAGAGATAGAAGACAAAAAGAGAAGAGAAGAAATGAAATGAAAAAAAGAAAAGAGAAGAGAAGAACCAAAACACAGCTCTGCTTAAGGAGTTCACAATTTAATGGAGTAGACTTCAAGAAAATAGATATACACAAACAAGCAGTATACAGGATAAGTGATTGTTCAGTTATTTCTGTGACCCCATTTGAGTTTTTCTTGGCAAAGATACCAGAGTGGGTTTTGCCATTTCCTTCTCTAGTTGAGGACTATCAGACAGTCAGAAGTTAAATGACTTGCCTGGGATCAACTAGCTAGAAAGTATCTGAGGCTTTGAATTTAGATCTTCTGACTCCAGGGTCAGTGCTCTCTCCACTGAGAAAAGGCAGTAGAATGAAAAGGAAAATGTTTTTTAGAACATGAGGTTTTAATTGGAAATTAAAGAAAGTCAGGAGGTGATGAGAAGGGAGAGAACATTCTAGGCGTGGATACAGTGAGAGAAAATGTTTAAAGACCTGGGAAGGTTTTTCAATATTGGGAAGAAAAAAGCATTTTTTCGTAAAGAATTTCTGGAATTCCACTATTAGAAAGTAATTAAATTCAATATTTCTTGAGAAACTGCTATTTCACAAGTCTGCAGTTAGCTAGGATTATCTACTATTACCAATAGCAGCAACTCCATAGCTAAACATTGTAATACATTGCTCAGCATTGTACTAGTGCAATAGGGGATTTCAAAGTCACACACACACACACACACACACACACACACACACTTCTTGATCTCAGTTCCTTTACAATCTAATTAAACACGTATGAAACAAATCAAGAACTACCTGTTTAAATTTATAGTGAAAATTTAATGCAATTGAATGGGATTTTTAAAAATGAATGTTCAGAATGAATTGGAGCAATAAAGGAGGTTTAATGGGGGAGATGATAATTGAACAGGACCTTGAAGAATATCTAGGAGTTGGAATTGTGGAGAGAAAGAAGGTAGGGTATTCTAGGTGGTGATACCAGCATGTAAGGAGAGGCAAAGTAGGAGCAGTTAGGCAGCATAGTGAATAGAGTACAAGGCCTGGAGCCAGGAAGACTCATCTTCATGAGTTCAAATCTGACTTTAGATACTTACTAGCTGCATGACCCTGTTTGCTTCAGTCTCCTCATCCATCAAATGAGCTGGAAAAGGAAATGGCCAACCACTCCAGTACATCTGTGAAGAAAACCCCAAATGGGATGCTGAAGAGTCAGACAACTAAAACAATTGAACAGCAACAACAAGAGAGAGTGGCATGGAAAGGGAAAGGAAAGTGAAGAGCCTTCTTGTAAGGCAAGATGAGTTTCATGGTGTAGAAGACATTGAAAACCAGAGAAATAAGTATAAACTTGATTTGACAAGAAATTTTTTTTTGTCATATAGCAGAAGAGTCACAAAGGAGAAGTGATGATTGCAAGAAAATTAATCTGGGAAAGGCATGTAGGATGGAGACAAGGAGACTAGTAGATCATAAAAATAATTCAAATTTAAATCAGAGAATCACAATGGGAAGGGACTTTAGAAACCATCTAGATCAACCCTTTCAATTTCTAAGTAAGAATATTGAGATTCACAGATGGGAAATAAGTTACACAAGATCACATAGCTCATTTAGTGACATCTGCCACTGGTTCTAGAACCAAATCTTCATATTCCCAAAGTCAATGTCATTTCTTTAATACCACACACTAACTAAGTTGATCAAATTATGGTCAAAAGTATGATAAGGAAATCCATTTGCTTATTTCTGCAATTGAAATGTCAAGTCATACTCCTACAAACTATTTTTTGGCCTTATTTAGAACTCTAATTAAAATCCCTCAGTGATAAATACAATCTGGTGGTGTTTGTCAGTTAGCCTAATAAATAATTAATTCCTTTTGACTATACAATATCAGAGTCAAAAATAACTCCAAGGAAACTTTGCATCAGTTAGTCACTTAGGAAAAATAGATATGAAAGACAGTTTGAAGAAAGAATTAATAGTGTCAATTGGCTAAATATATAATATAATAAATAATAATAATAATAAAACCTCTTCAATAGTTGGACTCTTTTTACGTTTTCAGATTTCTTATACCTTACCCTTTATCTCCCCACTCCTAACCAGGGACTTTAATCCAGTGCCTTTGGCTTTTAGTTGTCTCCCAAACAAGACCTTCCATCTCTCAGTTCCTGCCATTTTCTCTAGTAGGAATGATTCCTCATCTCTACCATCTGGTTTCCCTGGCTTCCTTTAAGTCTTAACTAAAATTTCATTTTCTATTGTAAACCTTTCCCAACCTGTTTTAATTATAGTTCATTGTCTTTTTTATTTTTCCCCATTTGTCCTTTATATAGTTTTCTTGTATATATTTGTTTACTATCTCCCATGAGATTGTGAGCTCCTTAAGGACAGGAATTGTGATTTTCCTTAACACAATAACTAGCATATAGTAGGCACTTGATAACATTTATTGATTAGTCTATTAAAAAAGTGATGCTAATGTAAATGTTAATGCTTCAATCCTGAATGACTAAGAAATGGACTGAGTCAAGAAAGTCATGGGGGTTACATTTAGAAATGTTGAATTCAAGGTCACAGTTGGATATTCCTGTATGAAAGTCAAACAGAAAACTGGAACTCACATGACACTTCAGAATTAGTCACACAAATTTTATAATAATCCACAACTTTTACTAAGTATTTCTTGTGCATTATCTTATTTATGACAGCAGTTAAAACTGTAAGAAAGAGAGATAGAATGTGTAAAGAAATAACTCAAGAAGAAAGATTGGGAAAAGCACCCCTTGGCAGTTGTAAAAAGGAAGAGAAATCAGTGAAACTAGTGAAGAAGATAAAGGGGTGTTTAGAGAAATAGGAGAAAAAAAATATGACAATTTGGGGGAAGTGAGAATTTCAGGAAGTCAATAACTTCAAAAACTTTGACCTGATAAAAAGAATTGTCTCCAATCAAAATGCAAATAATGCTGCTAAGAAGTCAAGTTCATTAAGCCTTATCAGCTAGTAACACCTTAGTATGAATTTGTTTATCTAGTATTTCTAATGACAGGTAGCTAAGAATAACTAGCTGAATACAGCTCCCTTCAATCTCAACCACACAACTTTGAGATAGTAATACAAAGAAGGAAATAAACAGAAGAGGAAATGGGATGGCAAGAAGAAAGGGACAAAGGCATGAGAAAATGAAATTTAAAGTCTGAATAAATTAGACTTAGGTGGAGCACATCACTGACATTTAGACAGTCAAAAGGAAGCATAAAGGCTTTTCACTAGCTAAACACTTAAGAGATGGAAATAGTTCACTCAGATTAGAGAAGATGGCTAAAAATGGATGCCAGAGGGAAAAAAAAAACTACAAAAATTCCAATTTTTCCTAGGATCAATCTCTTTGCTAATAAGACCATTTTATAAACATATAAATATGCACACATACATAGCATGCCCCTACATATAGTCTATTGTATATGCATATATGTGCATGTGATTGTGTGTATGTACATATTACCAGAGAGAGAGAATTACACATATTTAATAGAAAGTGAAGATGAAGTAAGAAGTCAGTTGAGGAAATGTGTAGTGTGCTTTCTAAAGCCCCCAAGTTGGCATGACAAAATTTACCATTGCTTTCTAGAGCCCACACGCTGGGGTGACAAAATATACCGTTTGGATTAGCTTTCTGGAGGACCTCAGGACCAACATGAATCCTTGGTCTTAGTGGAAAAGTGATGAAGGCAGGAGACTCACAAGGATGGTCAAAGCTGGAGTCCATTTCTTTCAAGTCCTCTCAGCCCCTAAATATCTTAGTACAATAACATCACTACAGCACACTGACTGAGCATGTGCCAACTGTAGAACCATTACATCACCACAGCACACTGAGCAAGTGCTAACTATAAGCATTCTGCTATTTATATGTAAATGCCTCTCTTTATTATAATTATCCCTTGCTTCAAGTAGAACACAGGTAGTTACGCCCTCCCTGACTTCTCAGGAAGACCAAGAACCCAGGAGTGATGGGAAGCCAAACCAGACATTATCAGCAGGTCCCCTCTAGGTTGAAGGGTCTTATACCTCACCCAGAGCTCCCCCACTATCTGTGGCCCTCTACATCTCCCACTTTCTTTTGTTTTAGTTGAAACAGGACTTTAAAACCATCAGAAATCATTGGATTCCCTGAGACATGATAAGACTGCTGCAGGACTTTAAAACCTATAGGAATCATTGTTTTCCCTGACACATGATGAGATTGTTGAAGCATTTCAAAACTTGCAGGAATCATTGGATTCCCTGACATGAAGTGAAGGACAATAGATTGGTCTTGGACTATCTCTTGGATGCTAAAGGAGGTGTATGTGTGGTTGTGAATTGATAGTTATTTTCTATACTTCTAGGACTCATGGAAATCTTTTATACTATCTTGTTGATTCATATTGTTTGTTATATTACTACTTTCCTGTGTGATTTCTGTCATGCTGATTCATATTGTTTGTTACATTACTACTAGCTTGTGTTATATTACTACTTGCTTGTGAAATACCTCCCATGCTGATGGATCTATGTAAACCTGTTTCAAATAAAACAAAAGAAAGTGGGAGATGTAGAGGGCCGCAGATAGTAGGGGAGCTCTGGGTAAGGTATAAGACTCTTCAGCCCAGAATAAACCTGCTGACAATGTCTGGTTTGGCTTCCCATCTTTCCTAAGCGTTCTTGGCCTTCCTGAGCAGTCAGGGAGGGTGTGAACTTCCCTTTGATGTTCTCCCTCTTCCTGAAAAGTCAGGGAGGGATAATCACCTGTGTTCTACTTGAAACAAGGGATACTTACAGTAAAGAGAGGCATTACATATCAATAGCAGAATACTTATAGTTAACACTTGCTCAGTGTGCTGTGGTGGTGTAATCAAACTAAGGTATTTAAGGGCTGAGAAGACTTGAAATAAATTGACTCCATCTTTGACCATCCTTGTGAATCTCCTGCTTTCATCACTCTTCCACTAAGACCAAGAACTTAGGCTGGTCCCAAAGTCCTCCAAAGACCTAGTCCAGATACTACATTTTGTAACCCCCAATTTGGGGGCTCTAGAAAGCAGGATATTTTAATCACCCCAGTGTGGAGACTCTAGAAATCAATGGTATGTTTTGTCACCCTAAATTGGGGGCTCTAGAAAGCACACTACAGAAATGGAGAATAAGAAAAGTAGTTGGTTATTTTTGAAGGAGCAATGGACATGTAGACAGTATCCAGGATTGTAATATTATGACAATTAGTTAATGTCTCCAGAAAAGGAAATGATCACAAAGAGCCAATATGAATTCAGCAATAATAAGAAGACATGTCAGAAGAAAGGAGCACAATAAAGGAAAATGGGAAGGAAGAAGAGAGAGAAAAGCTATGCCCCCCGCCAAAAAACAAAAAATTCACTAATTTTCCCATTTGATGCTGTGCATGTACAGAAATCATGTGTTACAAAGAAGAGATTAGAGCAATTTATTTTTTAAATCTAATTTTCTCTTAGCTCTGATTCAAGTTTGAAGTGATTTCATATGACCATTTGCTTATCATATCTCTGCTAAAATGAGGATTAGCCAGCCCAATTACAAATTATCTAAATCTTTCTTCTCTGACTCTTCTAAGAAATTACTATACCTTTTTTGAACTTCGCTTACTCTTACTTCTTTCTGCCTTAAAAGCCTCGTACCAACCAACAAAGGAGAAAGAAGAAGAAATAAAGAACAAGAAAGGACTGGAAAAAATGGATTCTGAATATTCATGCAAATATGTTCATACTTATTCAAACTAATTGAATTCAATTTAATTCAATAAATATTTGTTAGCACATACTATGTGGAAAGCACTAATGTCAGGACAGGGAAAAATATGGGAGGCTGCAATATGGATGGAAAAGTTTTAGATTTGAAGGCAGAAGACCTGAGTTCAAGTCTTATTTCTATGTCTTACTACTTCCATCATCTTTTTTAAACACCATTTCATCTTTTTTAAACACCATTTCATCTTTCTGTCCTCAGCTTCCTCAATGATAAAATAAGAGACTGGACTGGATCCCCTTTGAGATTCCTTCTAGTTCCTGTTTGGTGATTCTAGGAGGTACCTTAAAGCTAAAAAGTTGTGACACTGGTTCCTCATTCCCAAGTCTAAATGGAGAATTCAACAGTTATTTAAAAATGAAATATTCCTTCAAATATTTACATGACTAGATATTTTTAGTAAGCTAACTAATATTTTTACAACTATTGATAACATGTTTTGGCATTGGGCACAAACATTCTTATTTAAATTTTAGAGTACATTATAAACAGCCCAATACAAAGGCTCGTAAATACACACAGAGACACAGACATATACATACACATAAATATAAGTATACTTATTTACTTGTTAATACAGGTATATATACAAATATATATATACATATATATATATATATATTACATTGCTGTAACAAATAAGGTTTGCAAAGCACTTTGTATATTTTAACATATATGTGTATATAAATATTATGTGTATGTGTATGGGGGAGGGGGCATCTAGGTAGCATAATGGCTTGCAGATAGGAATTCCTGAGTTCAGATCTGACCTGTGATCCTGAATAAATCATGTAACCCTTTTTGCTTCAATTTCCACATCTGCAAAATGAGCTAACGAAGACAGCAAACCAATCTAGTATCTTTAGCAAGAAAAGCTGAGTCACAGAGAGTCAGACATGACTGAATGTGACTGAACAATAATATATACACATATGTATATCTATGTACACATGCATATATTTTTGTATACACTGATAGATATTTGTAAACATACATATATATACTGGAATATGAAATTTAAAATCCAGATTTTAAAGTTATAGAAATAAATGAAAATGATAATTTTGCTGTTATAGGGTTGGATTGAAGCAAATATATTTTATGAGACATAAATATTTATCCAGATTTCTTTTCCTCTTAACATATACTGAAGCAAAAATATTTTCCACATAGAGCACATTTAAAAAGAATCCTTTGGTTAGGATGATATAGATTCTATAATTAGCATAGAGAATAGGCAGATCTAGGAATTAAACAAAGAATCTTAGACTTATTAGATCTGTAATCAGTCTATTTCACAGAATTCTAGCATCTCCAAGTTGGAAGGGACCTCATAGCTCCTCTTGTCCAATCTAGTCCATAAAAGGAGAGAAAATATTCTAGCCCCTTCTTTTACAAGTAAGAAAACAGAATCTCAAGCAATAACCATTAAACAAATAGAAATTATTAAGTACTTATTATGGGCTGGACATCATATTAAATCCTGAGAATATAAATGCAAGCAAACAAGACAGTCTTAGTACTCAAGGAGCTTCTTATCTAATGTAATTAAACTGTAATTCACTGGGAAGATGAATTGGTTTGCTCAAGTTCAAATAACTAGACACAAAAGACAGTCTGGTGGAATAGCAAGAACATTGTAGTAGGAATTATTCTATCATTAACTCTCAGTGCAAAATTGGACCAAAGAACCAATCATGCATAGTAAAAGGCAAGCTGAATGTAGATGCTAGCTGTCTAGGATAGGAGCTATGGTGCAAATAGTAGAGGCAAAATTCTGGCCAGTGTTTTCTGATCTTTGTCTTTGCCTTTTTGACTCCGATTCTATAAACTTCCATGCCTGGCAATTCTGATTTTACCCTGGATTACAATAACATCAAGAATAGATAAGGAAGTCAGGGTTTCAATACAACTAATTCAATAGTACGCACAATGGAAATTACTTCCTCCTGTTATCTGGGATATTTGAATAATCTTTGTCTTGCCCCCACTTTCTGTTCTTGAGAGTGTTAACACCAAGTGGATATTGTAGGACTCGCTGAATCTCTTGTGACAAGTGGCCAAAACTGGACATCTTGACCTGTTCTGAATAGTTCAATCCCTATTAGACCATCCTTTGCTGTTGTAACTAAATGACATTTGTAGCTTATGACAAATAACCAAAATTCAAAGTTTATATGGACTGGGTTCAGTTTTGTAGGTTTCAGTTATTAATTTCTTTAGGAGGCTCATTTATTTAATCCCCTATTCACTCATGATCCTTTCACTCTCCTCCCTGCTCAGGGGAGAATTTGTCTTATATTTGAAATCTTCACAAAACGAAAATAAGACTCCTATGAAAGCACCATCCTTAAGGGAAGCAGTTGCCATATAGGGAAAAGATTGTATTCACCTTGGCAAAACACAATCAGGTTCTCATATCAGAAGTAGTAAATGATCATAGCAACATTTCAGTGAGCCTCCTCTTCCCCTTGAATCCTACCCATATCTCTCCAAATGTGTAAAACTACCTTGAGGATAAAAGCTCTTTTTTTCCTTCTCTTCACTTCTCTCTTATTACCTTCACCAAAGGAAAGAATTCAAGGTTTTTGTTTACTACTCCTACACAGTCCATATAACTCACAATATCATTTTAAAAAAAAAGTTCTAAAAAGCAGCCTTTTCCACAGTATGATGCAGTTCCTTATAGCTCCAACTCCAGTTCTAAGAACTAATTCTTTTGCTGAGTCTAAGAAGTATGGTCTAGAAGTTCTACTCTTTAGTCTACTATTCAGTGTAGGAACTCTAACTGAACAAACTTCTCTGAAATACATAGTTCCCATACTTGTGTCATATAACTATACAGACTTCCCTCAAAGTAGCCAATCCAACATGTTTTCAGTGACTTTTCTTTGTCTGACATTCCATTTCTTTTTTTCCTTGTCTATACCACTGTGTCTCTGTTCTTCAAGGTCAAGTCCAAGGTCCACAATATGTGAATTGTCCATCAGTTATCATCAGTCTGGCATCAATAGAGAAACCCAAGACAAAGGAAAAAATTCATATTTGATCAAGAAGTAAAACTTTATAAAGGAATTTCATCATTTTAAGATGTCACCAGTGTTAAAATCTAAATGCAGAATAAAGACTAGAATCACATAGCATATAAATATCAGTGGATTCATGGTGCAGAAGAATACTTATTATTGTTTCAACTCAGCCTAGAACCCTATATCCTAAGAGGTGTGCAGAAAAGTTCTTGGTTGATGGAAACTCCAATAACATCCATGTTTCTCCTTTTTCAGAGATGCTATGAGCAACATGGACACAAGGAATGTTTATATAGGCAGAAATAGGTTATCCATATATATTCTTTACCTAAAAGCATCAGATTTGGCCTATTAGTAACATATCTTTCACTTTATCCAATCAATATAGGTCATACAATCTTAACTGTATAACTGAAAGGAACCTCTAGAGGCTTCTAGTCCATAGAGTCTATCTGGGTCCAATCTCCTCCATATATACATGAAAAAGTGATGTCCAGGAAGGATGTGACTTGCCCATGGCCACTTAACATAGTGGAAGAGAGATTTGAACCTGGGGCTCTTAAATCCATAGCTAGTATTTCCACTACACAATTCTTTTCCTCCAATAAAGTTGACATAAGCAGACCACTATAATAGTAACTTCTGCTTTGGATAGATATACACATATATATTTGTAGTATATATGTTTATGAATCTTTAAAGTCTTAGTAAATACTAATTATATTCTACTTCTAAGTCAACCCATTTCCATTAATTATATTCCTTTACTACCTGTAATGATAAATTTGAGTTTCAATCAACTTTGGAAACAGATGCTATCACATTTACACATGATTGGGGGGAAGGCCAATTTCCAGGATGTGCCTTTCAGCTAGTTCAACTGTCAGTTATGCTGCTGTCGTTTCCAAGAAACCATCTATCTTTAAAGACCTCCCTGCATTAATTGAGCCTAACAGACCTTGATGTAGGTATTATTCATCTTCCCTTCAGTGAAAAAAAAATGGTGGCAAGGAACTGAATGGGAGAGTTAGGGAAATTTAAATATTTATACCCCAAGGAGAATTAAGTCAATTGGATATGGTAATGTTTTAAATGAAATGCTAATAAGCAAATGATTATGTAATCAAACCCTCTCATTTGACAATGATTTGACAAAGCTGACTTTCAGCTGTGTGGTTTAACATGAAGGGCCAAATTTTCAAGGACAGTTTCCCTTTGTGTGCACATTTCATCTAAAAAAAAAAAAAAAAGATGGACAGAGACTCACAGTTGGAACAAATACTACATGAGCTATTGAATTACAGCTGCAGTTAGCTAATTGCAAACTTGCTCCCTAAAAAACCTGTATGGGTTTGTATCATTGTGGATGAGACCTTTTTGTGTGTAAAAGGAGGTGGTTACTATAGGGAATGATGGGTTAGTGAAGAGTCATTGACTCCTGTGCCAACCTTAAGATTTGTGAGGTCAGAAAAGAGAAGTAAAATATGAGAGTGTCTGACAGCAATGCTGTTTAAAACTGATTTTGCTCAGCTTGGAAGGTAACTAGGGAACTGGATGTTCCATTTTGGACCAGAGCTGTCAGGGCCAAGAAGAAAGAACTGGAGGCTGACTTCTTCCATTAAGGAAAAGCTTGTATTTGGAGTCTTGCATTGATGTAGCAAAAAATATATTAAATCACAAAATTCTATTCCCTTCCCAGGAATGGAATTTGGTAGTAAAAGGAAGAAAAATTTTCCCTATATATTCAACAAAAATTGTTAGGCACTCCTGATGTAAGAAAGAATTTCCCTTGAAAAAGATTGGCTAAAGGGAGCTGAAGTCAATTTGAACTCAGAGCTGACAGTTACATTTTCAGGATGAATTTTTAACACATCAAAAATCAAAAAGCATTACTTGATTTATTGTCTTGCTGATTCTCTAGACTTTAAAAAAGCAATAGAGAAGATATTAATAATGTAGATTAAACTTTAATCTATTACTTATATAGTCATGTGTGTATGTTTATAGATATGTGTATAAATATAAACACTTTGTTTAATAAAATATGTATTTTCCTCAGAAAATCAGTTGCTTAGAGGGAAGACAACTTAGAAGAAGTGACAAATCTGAAATGGAGAGATAAAGAATTGGATATCAGGGAAAGTGCTTTGTTCCTACAAGAGCTGGAATAAATAGAGAATTTTCTTCACTATCTTTGACCAAAAACCAAAATTAAAGATACAAATCTTTTCTCTGTTTAAAGGAGAAAAAAAAAAGTGATAGATTTTGTAAAGAACTTGAATTCCAATCCTAACTTCCATATTTAAAATCTATGTGACAAATAGAGGTATTCAGGTCATAGATCTAAAGCTAGAAAAGACTTCAGAATTCACCTAGTCCAACCTCCCCATTTTATAGATGGGAAAAAATTGAGGTCCAGGGATATCAAGTGATTTGCTGAAGTTCAAAATTATAGTAATTAGTCAATTTAAATATTACAAAATTTATGTTCATTTTACTATCAAATTCTTCCCTGGAGAGATAATAGTGTTTTGTAGCTGAGCATATTTTTTGCTACTTTGATGCAAGGGTCCAAATGAAAGCATTTCCTTGTGGAAGTAGTCAGCCTTAAATTGTTTCATCTTGGACCTGGCAAGACTGGTCTAAAATGGAACACCCAGTATCCTGGTTACTTAGGTCCTTTGAGTATATTCCTTGTAGCACATTACAGGCCACAATTTCCTCCTCTATAAGATTGGGGTTAGGTAGCCTCTCATGTTCTTTCTAGATCTAGCTTTATGATCCCATAATTCAATGAAATCCCAAAGGTAATGGGAAGATTAAATGTTTCTGAAGAGGTATAGAGTTCCTAGAAAAACCAAAGAAATTTGAAGCCAAAACAGAATTGAGAGACATTCCAGTCAAATTCTCTTATCTTACAGCTGAGAAAAGGTGAGGCTCATAGAACCTGAATGACTTGTTTAAGGTTGTATAACTAAACAATGGGAGAGTAAGAATTGAAATCCATATTCCCAGTCTAATTGCCCACACTTATGTCACTAAACATAATAACTTGCACAATATTAATACTTCTCTAATCTTTGGATTTTAATCAATCCAGAATTTCAGGATAGAAAGTTAACCTGTTAAAACCAGGAAAAGCTGGGGTTCAAGTCCTTCCTCTAATACATACTAGCTATGTGACCCAGAGCAAATCATTTAAATTCTCATTGCTCTAGACCAGACACACTATGGCCCACAAAATTCCATATTGTGGTAATTATAATGTAATTGGGAAATATTTGAAAAAATAAATGAAAATACAATAAATAATTTAAAATAATATGACTTTCTAAGTTAATATGAGACTCATGGGGATCTTTATTATGGTTGAGTGGTCCCTATTTCAATTAGAATTTGATTAGTACTGCTCTAGACAACTTTCTTAAACTATTAAGTTTCAGAGAAGGTCCCAACCTGCATTAGTAAAGAACCATTTCCTTACCTAAGCATTCTTTAAATCAACAATATTATAG
This sequence comes from Sarcophilus harrisii, assembly GCF_902635505.1. Taxonomy (NCBI): domain Eukaryota; kingdom Metazoa; phylum Chordata; class Mammalia; order Dasyuromorphia; family Dasyuridae; genus Sarcophilus; species Sarcophilus harrisii. The sequence goes on along the minus strand of NC_045428.1, from coordinate 279,862,850 downwards.
ATCTAATCCCTATTCCTATCCCTCTACAAGGAGACCAACAGAAAGTATGGGACATTATTTATATATTTTCTTTTCTTTTCTCAGTTCCATAGATGGGCCTAAATATACATTTTAGGTAAATCCCAACAACTCCAGTCTCTATTTTTTCAAAGTTGAGAAGTCTGGGAAATCCATGGACATATATAAGGATATTCATCCCCACACATACCCCAACCTCCTAACTTCTATCTCCCCACATCATAAATCTGGGCTTCCTGTACTACTACAAAGTCACTTATTCCCTATCATGTACAAATGAAGAAGAATTAAATTCTCAAATAATCATTAACTTGGATCCAAGACTCTTGGAGATTCAAGGCATTGGTTTTGAAAGGGCTGTTCTTGGCATGATAGATGGAAAGATGAAATTGAAGTCAGGAAAAAGTAAGTTTGTATTCTACCTCAAGCATTTGTTATCTATTTATGCTAGCCTTTCTCAGTCTCTTTATCTGTAAAATAAAATGTTAGCATTTGCACCTGAAAGTTCTTATGAAGATCAAAATAGATAATACACATAAAGAACTTTGTAAACTTAAAGGGTTATAAAATGGTAATGATCATAACAATCAGTCAATAAACATTTATCAAGCATGCATTATATACCAGATACGATGCTAAATTCTCAAAATTAGAGATGTCAAAGGTGGAAATTCTCTAAAGCATCACATTTTTTCCTTTTATTTTTATTTTTAATTGATACTTTTTATGTAGTTGTCATTTTCCAATGACCATTCCATCTTTCCCATGACTAAACTTTGACTTGTAGCAAAGAGGTAGAGTTAAGCAAATAAACTAATGTAGTAACCATGATTGATAGACTATGCCTATTTCTGTACCTATAGTCCATCACCTATTAGGCAAGAGAAAGGAGGCCTGCTTTATCACTAATCTTCTGAAGTTATAGTTGGATGTTATATTGATCAATATTCTGATATCTTTCTATTTTTTCCTTTATATGATTGTGGTCATTATGTACAATAACTTTCTTTCCTGTTTCTATTCACTTTATTCTGTATAGTTTGCACATGAAAAGATTCACATTTAATGACTTTCAGGGAAAATGTAGGCTTGAGCATATATTTCTTGCATAGATCTTACTAAAAATCCATATTGAATATAAATTCCTCTTACTTCATGCTCCACTTTTCTGATGTCTAGAAGTCTGGGAAATCCATGGGTATATACTGACACACATCCAGAAATTCTTCCTATCCATAGCATGCTCTATACTGCCTGTGCTACTATGAAATCACTAATTCCCTGCCACACACAAATGGACAAGAATTGGATTCTTTTCTTTTCCTTCCATCAATATGCTCATAGGTGCATGAGAACATTGATTCTAATAATGAGTTCCCCAGGAAGGAACCATAACAGCAAAAGAGTCATGTTTCTCTGCTAAATCTCTGGGAAATCTAAATTCACCATACTGAGATGGGTATATAAAAGCACAAAAATTTCCTCAGACAAACTACCATGTTTTTCAGGGCTTCTCTAGTATGGAAATCATCTAGCCTTATTTAACATTTGTTATGAGGACTTCAGCTATGTGAATATTCCTCCAAATGAGAAAGTGAAAAACAATTATATCATTTTCATTACATTCTAGTTTTCTTAATAAAGGAGAAACAAGAGAGTTTAAAATTAATAGCAAGAGTCAGGCTGGTACTAGTTCAGTTAATGAGGAGCTCTTATGTACTGTAATTTTTATTTATTTATTTGTTTGATTAATTATTTAGTATATGCATTGAATTTTCCCAGTGTATAATAACCTTCTGGGTGCATTTATGACTGTAATTACCAAAAACTAGGCCTTACACTGACAACTAACAGCCTAATCAGACATATTAAAGTAGAACATTTGTGTATGTATTCAAAAAGCTCAGTTCTGTCTCTGGAGAGGTCTCTGGGGAAATTTTCCTTCCTCAAGCTGAGAGAATGATTACTAGTTTGGAATCAGGCAAAAGTTCAGTCCAACAATCAGTAAATGTTCATTGAGTTCCTTCTTATAGTGGACATCACTGTGTGAGGAGATACAAAGATATAAAAATGTATGAGGCAGATAATAGCCATTAGTCTCAGGAACTTACAATATACTTGAAGAAATAAGATATTTTCATAAAACATAGCTAATAATAGAAAGCTTCAGAGTAAGTTCCAAATAGTTAAGATGGATAGTAAGTACAATAAGAGTTTGGAAGGGGAAGAAATTTCCATGAACAGAAAGGAGTGAGCCTTCTTAGAAGTTTCAAGATTCCAGTTGGCCACTAGAGAATGGATAAGATTCAGAGAAACTGAGGTAGAGGAAGGAAGGGGAAGTATATTTCAGACTAGGAAAATATCAGATTTACTAGGCCAGTCATTCCCTTATTGATTGGTGCTACCATTATTACCCATTCCTTGCAATAATAAAAAGAATTATTATAAATATTTTTGTATCTATACATCTTTTATCTTCCTTTGCTCTTTAAGGGGTATAGGTTCAGTAGTGGTATTGCTGAAAACCCAATCTTTTTAACATTTATATTCTTCTAAGGATGTAATATGGCTATACATCATGGAATCCTCCAATAGCCAATGATTTTAAATAATCATTTGCCCAAAGTGTAATACATAATGGGTTCAAATAGATAGCAACATATTGCTAATAATAAATTGTATCAAGACATATCTTAATGATAACAATAAGAAAGATGTATAATTGCAAAAACAGGTGTACCAACCACGTTATAGATAATATCATAGGATCCTAGAAACATAGTTGTAGAGCTGGAAGAATCCAAGTATCACTCCCTCCTCATTTACCAATAAAGAAACATACAGGCATAGAAGTTAAGTGTCTTGCCCAGTATCACACAGTAAATGTCTGAACTGAGATTCAAATTCATGTCTTCCTGACTTTAAATTTAACACCTTACCTTACAGGGTTGTTGTAAGAATTAAATAGGATAACATGTATGAATCACTTTTTAAACCTAAAAGAGCTATATAAATTTTAGTTATCATCATCACCATTATTATAATCTACTCCATGCTGCAAGACAGAGAGAATCAACAAGAGAGTCAGACAGACAGAAACAAAAAACAGAGATAAAAAGAGGAAAGGAGAGAGGGAGAGAAAGAACAATGAATAAGAAGAATTGAATTCTTGAGAAGAAATAAGATATACTCAAAATGTTCAGCATAAAACAGTTTAAATTTAATAGAGATAGATTGCTTTTCAAAGAAAAAGATTAGGTTGTTCGAAAGGAGACTTCAGAATAGGATGTAGTATTAAATAGTTCCTTGTAAGGAAAATGTTCCATAAATTCACTACAGAAATAGGACTATTAATATGTTAGGTTCCAACTCATAGCCTCACAAGGGGCCTTGGGAGGTAAAATATTTTGTAATATTGTATAAGTCAAAAGTAGTAGAAGTCCTGGACTTTTGGAGTCTGGCCCAATAAATACATATTTTATCAATTTAGTATCTAACAAAAATACACATTGGTTACAGTTGTTCCATTAGATAGTTATTGATGATAAAAGTCAGGCCCTGACCTTGAAGGACTACATAAATACTATATGTGTATAGAGTATAGTAGCTGCATTAAACATAGTTGTTAATTATAAAAGCAGTAGGTAATTTAAACATTATTCTTGGCAGAAGTCACAGTTCAATTTTTTTCTCTACCTAAAGCCAACAATGAATAGAAGGTAGAAACTAAGGGAGGTGATGGAGAATAAACGTGGCAGACAGTTCATATAAATAATAGCTTCTGAGACCTAATTCTTTCCTTGGACTTTATATAAGAACATCAGTAATTGTACACATAAAGAACAAAATCATTTTTCTTGAAAAGGCATTTTCAAACAGACAGAGAACAGCTTCCTATTTCTATACCACAGATAGAAAAGAAAAAGCCAAATAGACTTCTAGAATCACATTCTATAAGTGGAGCCTAAAACTTTACTGGATCTGTCTCTAAGATGAATACCAATGTCATATCTCCATTATATTCATGTCCCTCTCTCTCCATGGTCTTCTGAAATTTTCCAGGAATGACACCCCCACCTCAACTCTCTCCATAGACTTTACTAGTATTTCTGTCTTCTCCAGTTTTCATACATCATTATCAGAACTACAATTCTCATGTCCTTAAAGTTTCAGAGGAATTAAAATGTTGAGAACCCCTCTAGGAGAGTACATTTCAGAAGCTAGTTTGAGCTCTTTGGACTATTCTGAAGTTACTTGGAAATTAATTAGCACAGAGGTTCTCAGCAGTAAACAGTAAGACCCAGATAGGAATTGAAAAGAGGAGAAAGAGTATAGTTGTCACTTTTTTTTCTATATTCAGTTTCATTATTGAATGTCATATCTTTCCTACCTATTAAAACTAATTTTTTTCTTCTTTATATATTTCTGATTTTATCCATTCTATTTCCCATGCCTCTTCTGATTGTGAATCTCTCTTCAACTACTAATTTCTGTGGTCTGCAAGACATATTCACTCCTGGTTGTATTCCTTTGATCTACTCTACTTCCTCACCTTCCTTTCCATTCAGGAACCACTTCTTAACCCTACTCACCCAGATGTATGCTGAAGCCAGCTCAAACCCTTTCCAGAATTGTTAAAATTTCACTGCGAGCAAATCAGCAAATCTACAAGTCAAGGCATAATATAGTGTTTTGTTGATTGTTCAGACTTAAGAAAGTGATGAGAGGGGTAGCTAAGTGGTGTGGTGGACAGAGCATCAGTCCTGAAGTTAGAAAGGATTTGAGTTCAAATGTGGCTTCATTCACTTAACAGTTCCTGGCTGTGTGACCCTGGCCAAGTCACTTAACCCCAACTGCCTCACCAAAAAAGAAAAAGAAAAAGAAAGTGATAAAGGAAATGCTAATAATGAAGATGAAACTTAAAAGTGTGCTGTGCATATCTTTATATACATATCTCCATAGGGAGCTAGTTATTAAACATTTACTAGTATACTCCTACCCACAACACCACTTCTAACTTTCAAGCTTTCCCCTTTTGATTATATTCCTTAAGGAACAGAGTGTTTTGTTTTGTTTTTGTTTGTTTGTTTGTTTGTTTTGGCTCATATTTAGATTCCCTGGTACTTAGCACAGTTCCTAAAACAGAATAAATACTCTATAAGTGCTATCTATGTACATTGAATACCTTTGATTTCTGCAGGGTGGGAGCCCCCTCTATCTCCAGTAAGCAGATCACAACTCCAGTGACTGGTACATCCTAAGCATCTAACAAATGCTTGTTGACTGTCTAACCAGAAAACTATTACACAATTGCCTGAGATTCACTGGATCTACAGTTAGCAAATATTGGAATTTAAACTCAGTTCTTTCTGACTCCAAGTCTAGGACTGTTCATTCCACCTTTCTTCATGCTTTTTTAATCTTTTTCTTCCTTCCTTCTTTTTCTGCCTTCCTTCCTTCCTCTCTTCTTTCTTTCCTTCCTTCCTTATTTTCTTCCTTCCTTTCTTTCTTGCTTGCTTCCCATTAAGATAAATAATAGGGTAAGAAAGAAGGCTGCTTGTTTGTGGTAAAGCCAGGACAGAGCATAGAGAAAGTAAATGGTCAAATTTTTTGGACCCTTCATGGATAGATATAAACTACAGACTTCCCCAACTCAAGGGTACAAATTATTTTCTTGAATCAATCTTGTTACTATGTGGAGAGAGTAGAAAGAACAATCTATTTTTGTAATAGTTCAAAATATTACAAAATTTCCTCATCCCACATTTGTCTTCTGCAGTTGACCTTTGTTTTCATCTAGTCTTTTTATCTTCTGGCTCAGTTCCTTGTAATACTGTTCTCTTTGCTTTTTATAGGACCAATATATAATTTCCAATCATTTTAACTTTATGTTTAAATATATTTTTAAAATTTAATTTTAAAGTTAAAGTTTTTAAGCTTCCCATAATTATTTCACATGCTATTTTATTTCATTTTAATTCATTTCTTCTTTTTTGTCCTGAAACTTTTCTATCTAATGCTGATTTCTGCTTTATGTTATTATAAGGAGGATAAGTTCAGGTTAAATTTGTACTGAAACAGTGGCTTTACTCCTGCATCATGAGGGCAATTTCAGCCATTATCTCAGTATCAAAGCTTTAACTAGAGTGAGGTTATTGGGACTTTGCCTCTGACTATTGAAATTTTGATGGCTTAAAATGAATGATTTCAAAAAACTATACAAATTTAGAATAAGTTACATTTACATTTTATAGCTCTCTTTCTACATACAGCATAGAAACAATTGAATTCAGCACCTAACAGGAAAAATTAAACTAAAAAACTACCAAAATAACCCATTTTTTACTTCTACCTTCCCTCTTCTTCCTTTCACTTTCTCTTTCTTCCTTCCTCTTCCTTCTTCTTAGTGTCTGAGGTCAGATTTGAACTCAGGTCCTCCTGACTTCAGGGCTGGTGCTCTAACCACTGTACCACCTAGGTGCCTCTCCTATGGATAGTTGAATGGGATTTGTGTTTGCAAATTATAGAGGAACCTGAATCTAAAATATAAGAGGAGATTGGAGATAGCTGGTGCACCTCAAGCATCAGAAGTATATGGATGTAGCAAGAATTCAATAAATGTTTGTTGACTGAGTGACTAGCAGACTAATAAACCTCTGGTAAAAAATGAAAGGTGTCCATAATGGCTATAAGATAAAACATACTCTATCACCTATGAAGAACTAAGAGGTGGGCAACTGGCACATGAACAATAAGCAAAAACTAAAGAAAGGCCAGGATTCAGACCAAATAACTTATCAATTTTATGAACTGTTTACAACTACACAGTAGAGTATAAAGAGGTGCCTTGAGAGTGAAACTGGAAAGTTGCCCCTATACCTCAAGGGAATACTTATTTTTAAAGGTAGTGCTAATTCCTGGTTAATAGCAAAGAACCTGGAAAAGCATTAGAGACTCTGAAACTAGGTTAAGAGACAAAGTTCAGTCAGAGAAAGAAGTATCTATGGCCTATTGAAATTTATACCAGGCAATAAAAAATCTGGCACTGAGCCTGATTGCAGGTTAGACAGATAATCAAAACAGAGAAGGAAAATGATACCTTAAAGCAAATGAGGGCACATATTATTCTTGAATATATCATACTTTCTTTATGTAAACATTGCTTACACTATTTTTTTCAGGCAAACTCTTTTTTCCTTAATTCAAAAACATGGGAATAAATAGAAAGAGATAAGACTGGCTAAGACAAGGAAAGGCATTGCACTGAGAAACTGGGTAGAACTGCTGCATATTTCAAATGATTTTCTCCTTCATAGAATTCTTGCTTCTTCTTTTCACATGCAGGCCCTAACTTCCTTCTTTTCCACCAAAGTGTCTAAGCATAAATTACCTATCCAATTTTTCAATATATACTAATTTTCCAGTTATGTTCATGAGTAATGACTGATTTGAATATACATTTGGTTCTACTAGGTTTTTACCATGATAGATGACATGATTTATTTCCCTTTGGTGGATTAAAGGCCTGCGGATATTTGACAGCCTTGCCTGAATCCAGTTTCATAAACATTCATTGTAAGGCTTATTTAAAAAACTCTAGTGTTTTTTCCCCTCTGCCTAACCAAGCTATAAAACCTTAGTCTGTATTATTTAAATGCATCCCCTCTTCTCATTAGCATACCCTGTTCATATAGTAGCATAAACAAAAATTAGAAGAGGATTACTGTCATTTCTCAAGCTTGCACAAGTTTTATTTAAACATTACTAATTAATAAGTATTAAGCTATGAATTGCCTATGTTTTCCTTGTGTTAACAACGATAATCCTTGTTAAATCTCTGTGGGTAGTTGAACAGCATATGGGGTAACTATGACTTCATAAGAAGATAGGCAACTTCAGGTATTAATTAGAAACTTCAGACCCATGAGGATGAAGCTTTGTCCTCCTTGTTTTGGGAATAGTGATCAATATCTAATTCTTAAAGTAATCTGTGGTGCATTTTATTTAGTTGTTTTTGTTAAATCATTTTATGAGATTAGTGTTTAGGATGAGTTTTTAAGTATGGATATCAAATAAATCCCAAGACAAAAATAGCCTAATATGTAAAAAAAAATCAGAATGAAAGAACATTCAGAAAGATGCAGATAAATAAGAACTATTATCTATATGCAAGACTCTGTACTGGGAAACAAATAGAGATAACTCAAACCCTATTCTCAAGGAATCAACATGGAAATGAAAAGTACACTAATAAACATGATTCAGTGGAACATGAGAGGAATACAAAAGAGAGGTCATTGGATCATAGATTTTTGAGTCAGAAGGAATCCTGGAAGTCATTAGCTCAAACCCCTCATTTTACAGATGAGGAACCTGGACCAGAAAAGAATGGTTCACATGGTTTATGGTAGAGTAGAAATTGGAACTTGAGTCCAAAGCAAGAAGAAGACCTTGTCAAAGAGCTATAAGAAACTTGAGGGTGGCTACCACCTTCACCCAGGAGGACAGGATACAGAACTGATACATCAAAGAAGATTTCATGGAAGAGGTGACACTTAATGCTTGTTTCTCTCTGTCCATCTCTCTCTCTCTCTCTCTCTCTCTCTCTCTCTCTCTCTCTCTCTCTCTCTCTCTCTCACATGCATTCATGAAAGAAATCCTCATTATCTACAACATATTTTGCAGTCATCTTTATCTTTTGGAATCCTCCTCTTCCTTTAAGGCCAAATAAAAGTTTTCATTAAGGTGCCTACAGGCTAAAAAGACCATATTTGAAGATAAAACCAATCAAAAATATTTACTAAATAACCATTAAAAGTACCAAGCTTTGTGCTGGGCAAAAGGTATAAAGTGAAAGTCTGTATCCTCAAGGATCTCACATTCTAATGCTGATATCTACATATGTAAATATGTATATATGCATACACACATATATATGTATGGGCATTGTCATAATATATCATATATTAATGATATATTCTGTATTCATGTATACATATATGCATATATGTGTATGTGTGTGCACATGTGCAAGCATCTACAGAACAGATACAAGATAACATTGATTGGAGAAGGGGTAGAATGGGAAATGCAACTTTAATCCCACAGTTTTGTAACAGTCAGGGGTCATCAAACTTTTTAAATAAGGGGCCAGTTCATTGTCCCTCAGACTGTTGGAGGGCTGGACTATAGTAAAAACAAAAACTTTGTTTTGTGGGCCTTTAAATAAAGAAACTTCATAGCCCTGGGTGAGGGGGATAATCGTCCTCAGCTGCCACATCTGGCCCACGGCCGTAGTTTGAGAACCCCTGAGTAAGACTGCCACATATAAGGGCAATCAAGGGTTCTATTAATTGACAACTATTGTTTGTCATAGTGGGTATAGGCCCTCCAGCCTTAGGCCAAAAGATATCCTAGCAGAAAGAATACTGTCTTCTGGATTCAAATAACTCATGGCAAGGTCAAGGGAGAATGGCAGTTCTGAGATTAGAACTTTCATTGCTGACTCCTAGCTTTTGAAAATCCAATGGGCTATGTTTTTCCTACATTTTGATTTAATGTAGCCCAATAAAGTTTTTCTAATTGGTTAGATGATAATTAGAAACCAAATTTCAGTTTTCTTATTTTAAAATGTATCTGGGGGGTTGCTAGGTGGCGCAGAGGATAGAGCACCAGCCCTTGAAGTCAGGAAGACCTGAGTTCAAATTTGGCCTCAGACACTTAACACTTCCTAGCTGTGTGTGACCCTAGGCAAGTCACTTAACCCCAATTGTCTCAGGGAAAAAAAAAATATATATATATATATATATATTTGGGATGAGCATTAGAGAATGAAAAGGGAATTTTTTTTTTTATCAAAATGAGTTAGTTTTTACTAAGCCACTTCCTTTTTTTTTTTTTTACTTTACAGCCACTTGGCAGGAAAAAAAATGTTTCCATTAATTAGATACAACCTGATTCATTTGAGAGGGAGACCCTTAATAGAGAATTGATTTTGTTTTATTCAAATAAATAAGTACAAACAGAGGAACATATTCTTTTTGTCAAATAGATCATCCTTAATCTAAGTTATTTTTAATTGCAAGAGCTCATTTTGGTGAAATCACTTCTTAATGAGCTCTTGCTTGATTTGAGTATGAGAGAAAAAAAATAACTGCATAAATGCCTCATTTGTTCCCACTCATTTGAATAACAGCCAAAGGAACATTGTCTTAGAGTCTTTTTTTGTTGTAAATTTGGTATGTGTGGCAATAGGTTATTGATGTTAACATTCTTAGTCATTATTGCTACAAATATCAATGAAATCCATTCACTCCCACAGGGCAGTCTGAGATGATGTGGCCAAGGTTGAGAGGGCTCAAATTGATTTTTTTCTCTTTATCTCCTTGTTAACTCTATGTAATTTAATTTCTATTGAATCATTTAAAAATATTTATTTGTGATTCTACTTCTGGGAGCCAAGATGTCAGAATAAGCAGAATCCCTGAAACCCTCCCAAGTACACCTTCAGGCTCCCATAAAATATAGCCCCCAAATAGGTCTCAGAGCAGCAGAATCAGCAAGGAAACAGGGTGAAATGATCTTTTAGCCCAGGAAACTTAGGGATTGGCAGGAAGGATTTGTTTTACTTGGGTAAGGGGGCAAGTCTAAGAAGCCTGCAACAAGCTCCATCTAAGAAAATTAGCAGGAGATCTTAAACCTCAATGTGGTGGGGCAAACAAAGGACAACATCAGGATCCATATGTGCCTTGGAAAAACCAAGGGAGCCCTCCAGCTCTGGGAATCACCACATGCTTTAGTATAGCCCAGATAAACAGGCATCCTCCTAGGTCAAATATCACTAGGACCCTAGTTCAGCACCAGATAACTATCAGAACCCTATAGCCTCCAGCAGCACCAACCCACCCCTTATTGTACAATCTCAGCTAGCATCACACTTAAGGATCTCCCATAGACCTCAGGGTTCTATCAGTACAACACCAGGAAAACAAAAAGTAGCTGCATCCACAATGAACCTGAGACAGTACTCCTTCCAACCAAGGAGCAGAGCTAGAATTTAAAAGATAAGAAAAAGTTGTGAGGGGGGAGGAGGAAGAAGAGGTGTGTGTGTGTGTGTGTGTGTGTGTGTGTGTGTGTGTGTGTGTGTGAGAGAGAGAGAGAGAGAGAGAGAGAGAGAGAGAGAGAGAGATGACCCCTCCTCCCAAAAAGAAGAATCTGACCATTGAAAGTTATGATGGTGACAGAAAAGATCAAGACACAAACTCAGAACAACAATGTCAAAACATCAATGGGGAAAACCTCAAAGAAAAATGGGAAGTGGTTTCAAACCTAGAAAGAACACATGAAAGAGCTTTAAAAACAGCTTAAAATCATGTAAGTGAGGCAGAAGAAAAAATGGGACAAGAAATGAAAGTGATGCAAGAGACTTATTGGGGAGGTGGGGTGGTAAAGAAGAGTCAACAACTTGGAAAATTGCTTAAAATGTAGAATCGACAAATGGAAAAGGAGATACAAAGTCTGCTGAAGAAAACAACTCCACAAAAAGTACAATGAGTAAAATGGAAAAAAAAAAAGTACAAAAGCTAATTGAGGAAAACACATTTTAAAAGTTAGAATTGAGCAAGTGGAATCTAAAGACTTTATGAGATATCATGATTCAATCAAAGAAATTAAAAATAATTTTAAAAATTGAAGAAAATGTAAAATACTACATGAGAAAAACAGCTGACCATGAAAAATAGATACAGGAGAGACAATATTAGAATCATTTAAATATATCCGAAATACTTGGAAGCCATAATCAGAAGGAGGATCTGGACATCAGCTTTCAAAAAATTATCCTGGAACCAGAGGGCAAAATAGGCATTGAAAAAATTCATTGATTTTTTTCACCTCAGGAAGAAGATCCCAAAATTAAAACTCCACGGAACATTATGGATAAATTTTAGAACCATAAGGTCAAGGAAAAAATACTACGTGGCCAGAAAGAAAGAATTCAAATATTGGGGAGTCAAAATCAAGATTTACAGGACTTGGCAGCTGCATAAAGCTAGATAAAATAGTAACAAAATTCATCTGGAAGAAAAAATGGCCAAGAATATCAGGAGAATTTTTGATTAAAGCGTTTTATTTTCAAAATATATGCACAGATAATTTTCAACATTCACCTTTGTAAAACATTGTGTTGCAAATTTATTTTGCTTCCCTTTTCCCTTACCTCCTTCCCTAGAAGGCAGAAAATCCAATATGTTAAACATATGCAATTCTTCTTTACATATTGCCACAATTATCATGATGCATAAGAAAAATCAGATCAAAAAGGAAAAAGAAAAGAAAATGCAAGCAAACAACAATTTAAAAAAACATGAAAATACGATGTTGTGGTGATCCACACTCAATCCACGTAGTCCTCTCTCTGGGTGCAGATGCCTCTTTTCATCAAAAGAACATAGGAACTGGCTTCAATCACCTTACTATTGAAAAGAGCCATGTCTTTTGGCTTTTTACCATCAGAACTGATCATCATATAATCTTGTTGTTGCTTTATATAGTGTTCTGGTTCTACTCACTTCACTTAGTGTCAGTTCATGTAAGTCTCTCCAGGCTTCTCTGAAATCATCCTGTTGATTGTTTGTCATAGAATAATAATATTCCATAACATTTATATATCATAACTTATTCAGCCATTCTCCAACTGATGGCCATCTATTCAGTTTCCAGGTTTTTGGGGTTTTTTGCCACTACAAAAAGGAATGCTACAAATATTTTTGCACAAATAGATCATTCTCCATTTTTATGATCTCTTTGGGATACAGGCCCAGTAGGGACACTCTCAAGAGAATTAATGGAAAAAAATTAAAAAGGAAGGTGGCCTAGAAATGCCAGATCTCAAAGTATATTATAATGCAGTAATAATCAAAACTCTCTGGTACTTGCTAAGAAATAGAGTGGTGGGTCAATAGAATAGATTTGATACACAATAGATTTGGTACCCATAGTAACTTAGTGTTTGATAAACCCAAAGAACCTTTTTGAATAAAAACTTATCTGACAAAAATTTGGGGGGAAATGGAAAAATATGGCATAAATTAGGTATAGAACAACTCTTCACACCACGTATCAAGAAAAGTTCAAAATGGGTGCATGATTTAGACATAAAGGTTCACACCATAATCAAATTAGAAGAGCAAGGAATAGTCTATCTGCCAGAGCTATGTGGAGGGGACGAATTCATGATCAAACAAGAGATAGAGGACATTATGAAATGTAAAATAGATAATTTTGTTTACATTAAATATAAAAGTTAAAAAAAAAAACCAAAGCAACCAAGATTAGAGGTAAAGCAAAAAGCTGGGAAACATTTTTCACAAGTATCTCTGATAAAGGCCTCATTTCTCAAATATGTAGAAAGCTGAATGAAATTTATAAGAATATAAGCCACTCCCCAATAGACAAATGATCAAAGGATATGAAGAAGTACTCTGAATCACTTTTAATTAGAGAAATGCAAATTAAAACAATTCTTGAGATAGCACTTCACACTTATCATATTGGCTAATATAATTTTTAAAAGGAAAGTGATAAATGTTGGAGGTCATGTGGGAAAATTGGAACACTAATGCACTATTGGTGGAGTTGTGAATTGATCCAACCAATCCAGAGAGCAATTTGGAACTCTATCTAAATGTCTATAAAGCTATGTATACCTTTTGATACAGTAATACCACTACTACATGTGTATTGCAAAGAGATCATTAAAAAAGAGAAAAGGACTTACATGTGCAAAAATGTTCATAGCAGTTTCTTTGGGGATATCAAAGAATTGGAAATCAAAAGAATATTCATCAATTGGGGAATGGCTGAATTAGCTGTGCTATATGCATGTAATGAAATACCATCTTGCTAATAAGAAATGATGAACAGGTAGTTTCAGAACTATATGGAAAGGCTTGTGTGAACTGATGCAAAGTGAATTAAGCAAAACCAGGAAAATATTGTACACCGCATCAGTAACGTTGTGTAATAATCAGTTTATGAATGGCTCAGCTCTTCTCAGCAACATAATGATCCAAACCAAGTACAAAGGACTGACAAAGGAAAATGTTGTCTATATGCAGATAAAGAATTGATGGACTCTGAGTGCAGATTGAAGCTTTTTTCCCACTTTATTCCCTCTCTTGTTTTTCCCCTTTTGATCTGTTTCTTTTTCTATAATTGTAACAAATATGGAAGTATATTTTATATGATAGCATATATATAAACTATATCAAACTGCCTACTATCTTCAGAAGAAGGGAAGAACATGACGGAGAAAAATTTTGAACTTAATATCTTTTAAAAATGAATGCTAAAATTTTTTTTGATATATAATGGGAAAACAAAGTATCTAATAAAAATAAATAATTTATTTGTTTGCTTGTTTGTTTTTGTTATTGCATTGTTTTGACTTCAGAGCCATATTTGAATATCCTTTCTTCAAAGAAAAAATGAGGTCTGAATACAAAGGTTATATGGTAACTAACATAAGGTTAATTGTTAAAGGTTAACTATGGTCTATAAGGGCTGCATCTTTTTCTACCTTTGCAGAGAACACTGAGTGAGAGAGAGTTTTTGTAATTATTTCATTATCTTGAAATTTCTTAGGATAGTCAGGAAAAATATTTTGAAGGAAGCATTTCAATTCAATTCAACAAGCATTCACATTTCTAGCAAAAATAATCCCTACCCTCAAGAAGCTTATAGTTCCACAGGGAAAACTTGTGACATATGTGTGTATGTATACATCTATGTGTATATGTGTGTGTGCACATGTTCTGATTGTGCATGTGTATGTAGTGCTTTAAGATTTACAAAGTACTCTATATACATTACTTCATTTGAGCCTCACAGTAACTCACAAATCAAGGGTAAAAGGTACCTTCCAATATTCCATTCTGATTTAATTCAGTTCAACTTAGCAAATATTTAAGTGCTAACTCTGAATAGACCACTGTAGATGTGTTTTGAAAGACCAAGTTTAGACAAGACAGACCTTCTCTTCATGGTTCTGTAATCTGTAATATGAATCATTATGTGATAAAGATTTCAGATCTGACTGGTATTCTAGGATTTGGTATTCAGAGAGACAAATATCCACTGCAGTTTTGAGAGCAATTTGAACTTTTGCAATATAGGTATGTACGTATGTGTGTTTTGTGTTCAAAATAGATGAAAGATATTTTTTACAACTTGCTAGAGATAGGAAAGTGATATTGTGATTCTCCTAATCTCAATTCAGTTCAGGATGACTGTGTAACTGGACTTACAAAATTGCTCCATGATCATATAAGTTGTTTTAAAATGTGTATGCTTAGAATAATAATGCTTACCATCTACATATTGCTTTAAGGTTTGCAAACCACTTCAGAAATATTTTCTCATTTTATACTCACAATAATCCTGGCAGGCAGAAGCTATTATTATTTCCATTCTATATTTAAAAAAGTTGAGGCAAACAAATTTAAGTGATTTGTCCTAAGTCACACAGCTAGTAAGTATTTGAAGCTAAATTTGAATTCTGGTCTTCCTGTCTCCACATTTCTGCACTCTTTTCACTGCACTGCTCTATCCCTCATACTATATCACTTAGTTGCCTAAAAGAATTATTTTCTCTTTGTACTACTAATCCCCAAAATGCCAGTTAGACCTCAAACCATAATTATGGATACATTTGTAATACATAATCTCCTGGCTCCTGCCCAGAAGACCAGGTATATAATTCTTCCCCTAAGGCTCTCTATTACCCTCAAAGGCATTGAGTCTGTCTAGGCTCTCTGAAAATTACTCTAGATCCTGTTCGTTGTGTTCCCTCAAATATAGGAATGGTTACTTATACCCCACTTTCATTAACAATGATAGATTAGCTTTTAAACAAAAATATTTACTTCAAAAGGTAAAATCATCAATATATAAACTTACTTCCCCTAACACAACACCACCTCACTCCCTGGGGAAGAAAGGGAAATAGTTTATAATTTAGTTCAAATCCCATAGAGCACAATCCTAGTTCCAAATTCAATCCAACTGGGCTCAAATTCCAGTTTCACTGGTTTCTTAAGGCTTCCAGGCTGGGATGACTGACTGGCTCTCTCACCTTCATCCCCACCCCACTCCTGCAATCCTGGCCCCAGTGCCTTCATAGTTTGAACTTCCAGATTCAGTGGGAATCTCCCAGGGTTGTTAGGGAGATAGAACGCTAGACAAAGGGAGAGGAAGGGAAAGAGAGAGGGAGAGAGACAGAGAGAGAGAGAGATACAGAGAGAGACAGAGAGAGACAGAGAGAGAGAGAGAGAGAGAGAGAGAGAGAGAGAGAGAGAGAGAGAGAGAGAGAGACAGAGAGAGAGAGACAGAGAGAGAAACAGACATACAGACAGAGACAGAGACGGAAAGTGAAATGTTTGTAATATTGTAATAACTGGGTTGTTGTGGGAAATAAATAAGGAAACTATATGAAAGTGCTTTATAAGCAAAAAGTATGTAAAAAATCAATTTTTCTTCTTTGATATTTCAAGGACATATGATTCATAATTTTTGTGATTATGGGTACTCCTGATACAAAAGCAGATCTCAATCTCACCCCACTCCAAGTCAACCTTAGTAAACATTCTTCACAACAGCACTTATTTAGAACTAACCTGATGAGGAGCTTCCAATAAAGTCTTGTTCCATTGTTTTATTGTATAGTATAGTGCTTTTGAACCAAATTCAAATTTAATTAATAAATATTTAATAAGATAAATTAAAACCATGTTAGGAAATAGATAATGTTGATGTGATTTTCCTTTTTTCACATTTTAAAAGCTTTTTATTTTCAAAACATATGCACAATTTTCAATATTCACTCTTGAAAACTTTGTGTTCCAATTTTTTTTCTCTCTTTTTCGCCACCTCCCTTCCCTAAAAGACAAGTAATCCAATATATGTTAAACATGGGCAGTTCTTCTATAGGTATTTCCACAATTATCATGCTGCACAATATGTGATTTTCTAAGTCAATATGTGGCCCATATTAGGCATGATTTAGTGACTCCCATTTCTAAAACACCATTCCCACTGGTGTTTTAGATACTCTTGGTTTTCACAGCTTATAAAAGTAGGGCAAAAACTATAATAGCCACAATAGCTAGACATGTAGCTTTAATGGTGGACTTTCTTTTCTGTGCACTTCCTGAAGAAATTTATATCCTTGGGGATACAATATTTACACAGATGAGTTTGAGAAAATTTGAGAAAGAATAGCACATACTAACAACTTGGGGGAGCAGGAAAAGACTTTGTATAGAACAGTATTAGAGTTGGGCCTTATAGATTGCTAAGAATTTTATGAGATAGAAGTGAGAGAAGACAGAATCCAGGCATTCAAGATACCCCTTTTACAAAAGCAGGTGGGTGGAAGATGGAATTCTGAGTTCAGGGAATAGCAAATAGGAAAAAGTAATGGAGTAGTGAGAAGAGAATTAACTGATGAGTCAAGAGGACTTGAATTCAAATCCCACATCTGACTTCTTACTATCTCTGTGCTGTTAGGTAAGTTATTTAACTCTGACCCTGGCCCTCAGTTTTATCATGGGTAAAATATGTGGACTAAACTAAATAATCTCTGTAAGTCTCTTCCATTTCCATATGTATTATATTAAGCAAGTTAGCTTCTTCCTCTTAAACTATCATTATTATATCAAATTTGGATTCAGGATGATTTTTTAAAATGAAAGACTATTAGTAGGAGGAAATTCATTCTGTATCATAAAAAGAAGGAAGCCATCAAGATGTTAAAGGTTTCTCTTTATTTTTCTAAAAAGTGCTTTTCATTTGCCACACTTTTAAAATGTCATCTTCTCTTTAATTGAAGCCCTAGTGTCTGTGGGTTGATGATTACAATTCAATAGTTGAATTGGGAATATTTACAGTTACAGATATGGAAGACCCCCAACTCCTCTACCTTTTCAAAGTCCCACATCATCAGTTGCCTTTTTTTGTAACATTGTCTAATTATGAAGAGCTTATTGTGACACTGTAACATTTTCTTCAGACTTTAATCATCAGTCGAAGTTGCTTTCTTGGTTGTGAATATGATATAAAGTCAGTTCCAACTATCTTTCAGAGCAGTTAGTGTTCTGGGAATCAGGGAATTCTTGTGCTTGAAATGTTTTATTAAATACAACTACCAAGGGACAGAATTGAGATGAAACTTCTCATGAAGCAAAAGACTTTACCAAATACATCTATTCTGAAGAATAATTCATTGTAGAGAGTTTTACTCAGCTATTATGGGAAGTAGGTCACCAAAGCTCAGATCATTCTCATTTCAAGGCTGTCATCCCAAGAATCAATCATTGCTAAACCTTCAGTAATAAAAGAAAAAATTCTGGCAACTCCCAAAATAAAAAGAGAAATGTCCTTACACATCAATGGTTTGCTATGAAAGCAATATTAACTTTTCACTATCTGCTGACAGTTACAAGCCATAACAGCAGTGTCTCCCAAAAGAGAATTTTATCCCAATGATACATCCAAGAGTCTCTATGTGTAGAGAAGTGTTGGCAAATTTAGAGAAATATATTGTCATTTGCCAAGTACTTTCTTATCACCCTTGCTTTGATCAGGGTAAGCCAGACATAAGTATAATACCTCCTTTAAATTACCTCTAGAGACTGGCATAGATGGGCTTATGAGCTATATTCTCAGAGGGTCTCTAATGGATTTTCAGAGTTTGTTCTCTGCAGTACAACTCTCTTCTCTGCCAAGGACCCAAACCAAGCTATCTTGAAACTACTTCTTCCTCCCTAACAATAACTGTCCACTTGTATCTATGTTGCTTTAATTTTTGTGTGTGTGTGTATGTGTGCATGTGTGTGTTTCCAATTGAATATATTCTACAGAATAGTGTTCTCTATTGATCGAATGGAGTTTTCTTTCAAAGCTACATGGCAAATGGTGAGGAATCAAGGGGAATTTTTTCAGTGGTCTCTCCAGGTAGCTGTCCAGTTTACATTCTCTTCCATTCTTAATCTATTGAAATTCAGTCAAGACTTAGTTACTTAGAGTACCCAAAAGGCATGTCTAATTCCTCAATTAATCATGTCATTTTCCCCCAAATCATTCAAGAATAAATTTTGCATCATAAATCAGTTGCTGATTGTGGCTTCATTTTATTTTATTTTTACAATTTGTTTACATGTCCTAGCTGATCCCTTTTTCCTTGATTAAATCCTGGACTTTCAAGAACTACTACCTTACATAATCAAATCATCTACCACTGAATGCAATTCAAGCACTTTATTAAGTAAAACTGAAATCATTATGCAAGATTCCAAGAGAGAAATAGCTGAGACTCTGTGATACTTTCAGGAATCTCACATCATGATGTCATCTGTTATGACATATATCACAAAAATACACACTCATGTTTGTGTACATATGTTTATATATGCATTATAATGTATTATAAAGAGATAATTTTCATACATATATGCATACATACAGGTATATTATACACAATCAATATATGTAGGTATGTGTGCAAATATATTTGTGTGTATGATCACAAAATATGTATACAAATATATCTATATACAGTACATGCATGAATATCATATATGCAGTATGCTTTGATGCATATACATATAAATTCCTATACACATATCCATACAAATACACACATTTACATATATATATATATATAATACACATATAGACATTTTATTGTTGCTCAGTTATCTTCAGTTGTGTCTGACTTTTCATGATCCTATTTTGGGTTTTCTTGGTAAAGATTCTGGAGCAGTTTGCCATTTCTTTTTCCAGCTCATTTTACAGATGAGGAAATTGAGGTAAATAGGGTTAAGGACTTTGCCCAGGGTCATACAGCTAGTAAGTATCTGAGGCTAGATTTGAATTCAGGAAGATGAGATGAATCTTTCTGACTCCACGCTCAGTCTCTATCCACTTTCCACTTAGCTTCCCCATATGTGTGTTTATATGTATGTATGTATATCCAGAGAGATGCATATTCTCATATATACACATATATATGCACATAGAGAGATACACACATATACATATATATATATATATATATACATGTATAAAATCTAGCTAGAAATTATAGATAAGCACCCCTTGACTATTCTCATGTTTTTAAAAGCTGATTTAGATTCAATCTACTGTTCAAACAAATGCTTCTGAGCCCCTCATCTCCCTGAATTTGTTCCTCAAAAGTTAAAAACGTTTGTTATCAATTATATAGCATCACTTGATAATGATGAAAGTCGAGATTTATTTTAAAACAAAATAGGGTAAAATCAGGAAAATATATCAACAGCAAATGCTCAAATGCCATTTACCAAAGCATCAAGTTAAACAGTTGATGGATGTGGCTTTTTATGTTTAAGTTACCTATCAATTTGGACCTTATTGTGGTATATTATATAAAATGTGCTATTATCTTTTAAAAATTGCTTTTGTATTTTCCAAATAGTTTTTATTAAATACAGCATTCCTCCTCAGTTTGTAGTCATTTTTGAACATGGGGCTGCTGAGTTTAGTTGTACCAGAATCCTGCATATTTCATTTATTCCACTGAAAGACTTTTTTTAACCAGTTTGAAAATTTTTTGATGATTTTTGCTTTGTAACATAGTTTGAAATCTAGAAGTTCTATTCCCATTTTATTACTATTCTTTTTCATCATTTCTCTTAAGAGTCTAGACCTTTGGTTCTTCCAAATAAATTTTTTTATTCTTTTATCCAATTACATAAAATAATACCATAGTAATTTGATTAGTATAGCATTAACTTTGTTATAATTTGTAAAATTATCATTTTTCTAATGATATACCGAACCACAGATAATGGATATCTCTCCATTTACTGGACTTTATTTCTTTTAGAAATAAATAAACATCTGTATTTATATGTTGATTGAAGGTTTATTAGTAGATTAATTCACTGTCATTTTATGAATTTTTTATCATTTCATTGTTATTTATGGATTTGTATTATTTTATGGTTATGGATTATTATTATTATTTATTCTTTCTACTATTTATTCCTGGTTTCCATTATTGTTATATAGAAATGTTAATTTTATGGATATACTTCAAGTCCTAAAATTTTATTGAAATATTTGTCTAAATTAGTTTTTTTGCTGATGCTTTGGGGTTTTTGAAATAGTCATTAAACATTATTAAGCACCTACCATATGTCAGGCACATAAGAGAACTTTGTCAGTAATTAAAGTCAAGCTCACTGATCTTGTATTTGCTTATGCAATCTCTTCTTTTTTGGAATATTGAAAGAATATTTGCCATTCATTTGCCTTTTAGTACCTTTCGCATTCTCAAAAATCTTTCAGAGATCATTGACAGTGTCTCCACAATCCCAGATGAGAATTCTTTCAGAAACCTAGGATATTGTTTCTCTGGGCCTGATGATCTCAAGTCACCAAGTACAGGTATGTCTCCTTTCTCTTCTCATTTTGAAGATCCCCTCCTTATTAGCCTTTTTTAATATATCCTTTTGAATACACTGAAAAGGAATGCGCTATAGATATTGGATTAATCTTTTCTTTCTAGGTTAGAAATAAAAGTTTTAATAAGAGTTCACTATAACAATTTTCAGTTTGTAAAATGCTTTATATGTATATCATTTCACAAAGAATTCTATCAGGTATGTGCTACTATTATCCCCATTCTGTAGTCAAGGAAACTGAGACAGAGAAATTGTGACTTTTCCTATATCACACAGCTAGTGAGTGTTTTGAGACAAGATTCTAACTCAAATCAGCCTGACTGCAAATTTATTGCTCTGTCTACTGTTCTGGAGAGGCCAGAAGGAGTTAGACTGTGGAGGGTCTTAAATGTCAAAATAAAGCTTTTTGTCTTTACTTAGAAGCAATATGGAGTCACAAAAAAGATTTTGCTTTATTTGCTAACAACAGTGACTGTTGTTCAGTTATTTTCCAGTCATGTGCATATTTTCCTGAACCCATCTGAGCTTTTCTTGGCAAAAATATTGAAATGTTTTGCCATTTTCTTTGCCAGTTCATTTTACAAATGAGGAAACTGAGATAAACGAAATTAAGTGACTTGTCCAGGGTTATATAGCTATTAAGTTTTGGAAGCCATATTTGAACTCAGGAAAATGAATCTTCCTAACTCCAGGCTATTCACTTTGCCAACTAACTGCTTTAGTTGTTGGATTTGGCACATAGGCTCTATTTCATGAAAACTTGTATGAAACTTTAAGCAAATTAAATTAGTGATCTATAATAGTAATATAGTAATATGATGAGAATCTAAATTATGTTGAATAAATGAATGGAGAGAAGAGGATAAGTACTAGAAATGTGCCCAAGGAAGAACTGATAAGATAACCAAGAAGGAAGAGTTAAGAATTCTGAGATTACAAATCTAAGTATTTGTATATAATGGTGTTCTTGACAGAAAGGAAAGTTTAAAAGAACATCCATTTAAGGGGGAAGGGCATTTCATTCTCAAACCCTTAATATCTGGGTAACCATAAATGGATATTTGCATGTTATATCTCTCATTAGAATGAAAGTTACTTTGAAAGCAGAAACCAAGTTTTTACCATTTTTTATATTCTATGTGCTTAGCATAGTGTCTACCACTTAGTTTAATGTTTGTTGACTGCTTTTCTTCATTTGTAAAGTGACAATTGGATTACTTACTTCATAGGATAGTTGTTAGAGAAGGATTTGTTAACTATGAAACACCATAAAAAATGGAAGTATTTTTAATTTTATATTTTAATTTATGAAAAACTCCAGAGTAACAAAACAAAATAACAGCTAATGCTTATTTGATATTTTTAGTTTTGCAAACACACACTATATATATTATATATAATACATATGTATATAAAACATATTACTTTATTTGACCCTCACAACAACTCTGTGAGATAAGTGCTATTGTGAGCATCATTTTGCAGAGGAAAAACTAGGGCAGACAAGGATTAAGTAACTTGCACAACTAATAAGTGTCAAAGACCAGATTCAAGTCTTCATGACTTTGAATCCAGCACCCTATCTACTATCCTAACTAACTGCTTTGTCTTTATAATTTCCCAATCTTATGACTGGCTATCCTTGTTCTGGGACACTATCCGTTGTCTTTTAGTTGATTATTGACCTAATCCAAATTTGTCCTGAGATAAAAAACTTTGAGAAAAGACAGTTTTACTCCTTTACCAATTGCCAGTTATGTATGAGTTACTTCTACTCAAGATTTTGGAACATCTTGCTGATTTGAATAATAATTCTTAGTTAAGATGTAGATCCATTGCTTCACTTGGGTTATGCAACTATTATGCATAGCAATTGGAAAAAGTCATTAGAGTTGCTGTTGTTATTTGACCTTGATTTTCAAAGAGAACCAATGACATCAGGAGGGTGATATCTTGACTTGCAAATGAATTGGATAATTAAATGAAACTTGGCTGTGCAAAATCACCAGCTTCATTCTCTCCTCCAGAATCATCAGAGTTAAGTGGTAAGACATAAGTTAAGACAACTGTTGAGGGTCATTAAAGCTATACAACATCATAAGCATTTCTGCTTGTATGGAAGCAGCTTTTAGATGAAGCATTTAAAAAAAAAAAAAGAAAACTACTATTGCTGGAGTATTATTTGTCTGGTAACAATTTTGGTCTCAGGGAAAAGAATAAATCTATTATCTGGATCCTTCAAGAAGTTTTCTTAAGGATAAATATGTCCCTTACCCCCAGATCATTGCAGACATCCAGGGAAGTCATGTTTTGCTTGTGTTTTTCAGCCTGGAGAGTTTTGTGGACTATGGTTATGCTAGTACAGCATTTTTCCTAGTGGTAAGGGAACAATTTTCCAATATAAACAAATGTGAAATGATAAAGCATGTAAACACAGCCCAAGCAGAATTCTTGATATGATATTCATTCAAAAACACTGCACTGTCACCCTAAGGCCTTGTATGAGAGGCCCAGAAGTGGCTAGATAAGATTCTATCATGAACTGCTACCTATAAAATCCTAAATGATCTTTCAACACACTTACTATGCTGATGTCTACATGACACAAAAATAACCAGTTAATTCAGCTCCCCTTCCAAACTTTATTTTAAGGAAAATATTGGTCATTTGGCATGTTATTAACATAATAACCATTACCCCCTTTGGCTTACTATTGTGATAAAAATAGTAAAGACTCTTAACTGATAACTGGCTTTTAATGTTTTAAATATATACCAGATTCCTTTTCTGCCTCTAGTCCAAAATTTCTAAACCCTATAAATCATGAAAGAATATAATAGGAAATTATATTTGGAGTCAAGAAAATCTGAGTTCAAATCCTGTATGCCTCAGACATTCCCTCTAGGCCTTTGTTCTTAATCTGTAAAAAATGAGGGTGAGGCAAGCAGAGGGAGGAGGATTTGATTACCTCTAAGATTCCTTGTACTTCTAAATCTATGATCCTGAGATCACCCAGAAAAATGGTCCTGATCACACAGCCTACAAAACCTTGGTATCACATTCAGAGAGTTGCTACATTCTATTCCCAGTGGAAAAAGAAGAATTTTCTTCTTGCCTTTCCAACCAGTATTCAATAAGTTTACATAATTAAACTTTGTTTTTGAGAATTTTTTTTAATGAATGACTTTATACAAGTATAAATAGCATTTTGTGTTCAAGTAAACATTGTGATCATAATCTTTTCTTTGTTTCCTTATAGGTTTTCTTTTGTTCTCTGCTGTGCACTTTTAACTTTACTCATTTTCCCCTTTCTTCCCCTTCACATGTCCCAAGGAGACTGCAATTAAGTACAGAAATATGTATGAATATATGTACTGTATATAAGTATGTATATAATATATATACAGATATACATATATATACATATATATATACATATACTTACACACACTTACAAGTACATGCATACACACATATACATGTACATTTTTATATACTTACACATATACAAATATGTACAGATACATCTAAAACAATAATATGGCTGACATATAATGTAGATTTCTCTCTTCAATAAACATTTTTAAAATTTTATTTTGTCTAAGATAAATGATTACTAGCCTTATTTTTTTCTAATAAATTATGCTGCTGATCATTGCTATTATATTTATGTGTATCTTTTATTTCCTATCCCTGATAACTCTTCTACTTTACTTCTACCTCTTAACTTGCTGTGCTATTATTTTACCTCCCCACTGTACCCCTATGGGGTCTATCCCATATCTTCTCCCTTTACCCTTTTCCTCCCTCTTTATGGCATTCCTATTCATCTACACACATTATCCCTCTCCTGTTAATCCAAGTGACCTTCTGTATCACATCGTATCCTATTCACTACCCTCTCCCCCTTATTTCTTTATGTGTTATGGAGAGTGATATATCCTTCTTTATATTTATATGTATTTTTAACCTCTTTAATCTATTCCCAATGTGAGGTTTTCAGAACTACCAGCCCTCCTTCCCTATCTAATTTCTGTGTTTAGGTTCTTGGTTTCACATTTCATTCTTAAAGCACAATTACTATTTTTGGCTTTTCTTAGATAGTTTTTCTTTTCATATTCAGCTCTACCCTATTCTTTCTTGTAGAATACCTAATTACTATGTCAATCTTAGACATATGGTTTATATTTCCACATATAAAACATAAGTAGTTTGTCTTTATTAAGTACCTTGAAATTAGTCTTTGATACTGACTCTTATGTGTTATATTTTCTATTGAGTTTTGTCTTGAAACAAAATCCTGAAAATCTGACAACTCGTTGAATATCCATTGTTTAATCCAATATTATATTTAATTTTGGTGGATACAATATTTTCAGTCACAACACTAGTTGTTTTGATTGTCAATATGTAGTATTCCAGGTCCTGAAATCTTTTATTATAACCATTGATAAATCCTGTTCAACTCTTACTGTAGTTCCAGCACATTTGAATTGTTTTTGTTTGTTTTGTTGCTTGTAAAATTTTCTCTTTGATCTGGAAATTGCAAAATTTGGCAACTATATTTCTTTATGTTTTACTTGTAGGATTTATTTGAGGTAATGTTTGGTGGATTTTTCTATTTGTACTTTGTGCTCTTGTTCTATCACTTCAGAACAATTTTCTTTAATTATTTCTTGCATTATTGCATAAAGATGATAGCTTTCAGGTAGTCTAATTATTATTGTTTTCTCTTCTTGATATCTTTTCCAGTTCTGTTGTTTTCTTATAAAAATATTTCACATTCTCTTCTTTTTTATTCTTTATATTTTGTTTCAGTATTTCTTGGTCTCATAACTTCACTGGCTTCTTCCCCAATTCTAATTTTTAAAGAGCCATTTTCTTTTTTTTTTTTTTTTTTTTTTTTCTTTAATAGCCTTTTATTTACAGGATATATACATGGGTAACTTTACAGCATTAACAATTGCCAAACCTCTTGCTCCAATCCTTCACCTCTTACCCCCACCCCTCCCTAAATGGCAGGATGACCAGTAGATGTTAAATATAATAAAATATAACTTAGATACACAATAAGTATACATGACCAAAACATTATTTTGCTGTACAAAAGAATCAGACTCTGAATTATTGTACAATTAGCTTGTGAAGGAAATCAAAGATGCAGGTGTGCATAAATATAGGGATTGGGAATTCAATGCAATGACTTCTAGTCATCTCCCAGAGTTCTTTTTCTGGGCATAGCTAGTTCAGTTCATTACTGCTCCATTAGAAATGATTTGGTTGATCTCGTTGCTGAGGATGGCCTGATCCATCAGAATTGGTCATCATCTAGTATTGTTGTTGAAGTATATAATGATCTCCTGGTCCTGCTCATTTCACTCAGCATCAGTTCGTGTAAGTCTCTCCAGGCCTTTCTGAAATCATCCTGTTGGTCATTTCTTACAGAACAGTAATATTCCATAATTTTCATATACCACAATTTATTCAGCCATTCTCCAACTGATGGACATCCATTCAGTTTCCAGTTTCTAGCCACTACAAAAAGGGCTGCCACAAACATTCATGCACATACAGGTCCCTTTCCCTTCTTTATAATCTCTTTGGGATATAATCCCAGTAGTAACACTGCTGGATCAAAGGGTATGCACAGTTTGATAACTTTTTGAGCATAGTTCCAAACTACTCTCCAAAATGGTTGGATTCGTTCACAACTCCACCAACAATGAATCAATGTCCCAGTTTTCCCACATCCCTCCAACAATCATCATTATTTTTTCCTGTCATCTTAGCCAATCTGACAGGTGTGTAGTGGTATCTTAGAGTTGTCTTAATTTGCATTTCTCTGATTAATAATGACTTGGAGCATTTTAAAGAGCCATTTTCTTCAAGATTTTGGATCTCCTTTTCTAGTTGGTTGACTTTTTTTCATAATATTCTTGTTTTGTTTTGTTTTTAGATTTTTGTTTTTTAGTTTTTCCTAAGAGTCTCACATTTGATTTTTCTTCTTCTTCTTCTTCTTCTTTTTTTTTTTTTTTTTTTTTTTTTTTTGGTAAGGCAATTAGAATTGAATAATTTGCCCATGGTCATATAGCAACTAAGTATTAAGTGTCTGAGGCTGGATTTGAACTCAAGTCCTCCTGACTTCAGAGCCAATGCTCTATCCACTGCACAATCTAGCTGGTTCTCTTATTTGATTTTGAAAGTCTTTTGATTTCTTCTATATTTTGGGATGGCAGGAGGTAGCCATTTAACATTATTCTTTGGGACAAGGGAAGTTTGTTTTTTTCTATTTCAGTACCATCCTCTGAAGATGAAGATTCTTCTCTCTCTCTCTCTCTTTATAAAAACTTAATTGTGTAAACACCTCTAGTCCTGTGGTGATGGACTGGAGGAGGACAAGGAGGATATTGCTTCTTGTCTTCGGGTCTTCCTTCAGTTCTCTCCTTTGCTCTGGAACCCAAAACCAAGAACTCCACCCTCTTATAGTTGTCTACAGCCAGCAGTAAAACTGTCTAAGTGCTTTTGCACTCAACCAGTTGCTGGTTCCTTCTCACCTAAGGCCATGTCCTGGTAGCACAACTGGATCTGATGCTCCTTATCAGCAGAGATTCCCTCAATCTTCCTAGACTCAGATCCAGGACTCCTCTGTCTATCTGAGAGGTGAAAATTCCTATAGTTCTAGCTGAGGCTACCTCAGAAAACAGCTAACCTTGGGGCTACTCACTTGTGGTTTTCAGAAGAGCTTAGCCTGGAGATGTTTACACTTCACACTGCTTAAGCCTCCATCCAGGAGTCTTTCTTCAGGCTTCTCTTGTTTTAGAAGGACCTCTGTCCTGTCCCAAGTTTTATTTGTTTTTCATCACTTTATCTTCATCTTGAGGTGAAATTTTGTTTTATTTGTGAGGGAAATCTGAAGGCTTGGAATTTTCTGATATACCTGGCCATTTTTCTCAAATCTTCTCTTAATCTGATTTACAATTATTTTAAATGGATTTTCTCTTTCTATCTCTTGCTACTGGGTTTTGTTGGTCCCATAAAAAAATGCTGATCAATCATATAGGTTTATCTTATATACTACAACTTTTATAAAGTCTTTAATTTAGGGGCCAGAGCCAAAATGTCAGTGAGATGCCAGGGCATTACCTGAGTTCTCCCCAGCTTCCCTTAGAATCAAAGTGAGAACAAGCATCTGAACAGATTTTGAAGTGACAGAATGCACAAAAATTCAGAGTGTAATAATTTTCCAGCTTAAGATATCTTGGGAAGATATATTGGAGAGGTCTATCTCAAATGATCAGGGCTGAAAGCAGCCTAAAACAGGTATGCCATATTGAGATCCCATGCCAGGAATATAGTGGGAGACTCTTAGCCAAAGTGCTCAGAAAGCCAGTGGAGCAGCAGCTACAACACAATAACAGAAGGCAAATTGTGAGCCCCCAAACTCCAGCATAACAGGCAGGACTTGGCCAGGTCAACCCAGTGAAAGCTCCAGTGCAGAAAGTCAGTGAGACCACCTCATGCCCTGTAAGAGAAGCTTGGGACAATCTCCCCTGTGCCCTAGTAGTACAGTTTGACTTTAACAAAAATAGCAAAAAAAAAAAAAAAAAGCAAAAGAAGTCCTGACTATGGAAAGTTACTATGGAGACAGAGAAGATCAGAACACAAACCTAGAAGTGGACATCAATGGTAAAATGCCTACAAGTGAAGCCTAAAAGGGGAATATAACTGGTCTCAAGTTCAAAAGACTCTCAGAAGAGCTCAAAAGGGATCTTAGGAGAAAGAAGAAAATAGGGAAAAGAAATGAGAGCTATGCAAAAGAATTATGAGAAGTTTTTTTGAGGAAAGCCAACAGCTTAGAAAAAGAAGCATAGAAATTAAAGAAAATACCTCTTAAAGTTGTAAATTTATTCCAAGTAGTTTTTAGTTGATTTTTAAAGATACAATCATATTATTTGCAAAAGCAATTGTTTTATTTCTTCAATGCCTATTCTAATTCCTTTGATTTCTTTTTTTCCTCTTATTTCTATAACTAATATTTGAAGTACCATATTGAATAATAGTGTTGATAATGGGCATCCTTGCTTCACCCCTGATCTTGTTGGGAAAGCTTCTAGCTTATTCCCACTACAGATAATGCCTCCTGATGGTTTCATGTAAACATTACTTTACATTTTAAGGAATATTCCTTTTTATCCTATACTTTCTCATGTTTTTAATAGGAACTGGTGGTGAAAGCTTTTCCAGCAAATATTGAGATAATTAAATGATTTCTATTGGTTTTATTTTTGATAAGATCAATTATGCTGATAGTCCTAATATGGAATTAGTCCTCCATTCCTAGTATAAATCCTATCTTTTCATAGTATATAATCTTTGTGATGTGTTGATGTAATCAACTTGCTATAATTTTGTTCAAAATTTTTGCATTGATAACCATTAGACAAATTGGCCTATAATTTTCTTTCTCTGTTCTAACTCTCACTGGTTTAGGTATCAGCATAATACTTGTGTCATGAAAAGAGTTTTGTAGGACTTCTTCTTTGTATGTTTTTCCTAATAGTTTTTATAGTATTGAATTTAACTATTCTTTAAATGTTCAGTAGAATTCACTTTTGAACCTATCTGCCTCTGGCATTTTTTCCTAGGGAATTCATTAATGGTTTTTTCAATTTCTTTCTCTAAGATGGGTTTTTTTAGGTATTCTCTTTCCTGATATGTTAATCTAGGTAATTTATATTATAGTAAATATTTATCAGTTTCATTCAAATTGTCAGATTTATTGACATATAATGTGGCAAAATATTTCCTAAAGTTTCCTTTAGTTGGTGTCATTTCATCCTTTTCATTTTTGATACTGGATATTTGGTGTTTTTTTTTAAAATTTCATTAATTAATTTAATTAACTCCAATTCAATGGCTTCTCTAATCTAATTGATCTCTTTATAACATCAACTCCTAGATTTATTAGCTCAATTATTTTTTTTTTTAAACTCTCAATTTTCTTAATTTCATCTTTTGATTTTCAGGATTTCCAATTGGTATTCAACTAAAGATTTTTAATTTTTTTCTAGTTT
Source organism: Sarcophilus harrisii (assembly GCF_902635505.1). NCBI lineage: Eukaryota > Metazoa > Chordata > Mammalia > Dasyuromorphia > Dasyuridae > Sarcophilus > Sarcophilus harrisii. The sequence continues at coordinate 279,832,255 of NC_045428.1, read as the reverse complement.
TTTTTTAATTGCATGCCCTATTTATTGATCTACTCTTTTTACATTTTGTAGATCTAAGAATTTAGAGAAATAAAATTTCCCCTCAGTCTCATTGTTATCATTATTGTTTCTTTGATTTGTTCTTTTACCTACTTATTCTTTAGGATTCATTTTTGTAGTTTCTAATTAATTATCTGTCAATTAAACTATCTTTCTAGTACCCTTTGTTGAATGTAATTTTTGTTGCATTATGATCTGGAAGGTTTTTGTGCCCTATTATAGCATCAATTTTTTGTACAGATGCCTTAGGTTGCTGAGAAAAAAGTATATTCTTTTCGTTCCCATTCGAATTTCTCCAAAGGTCTGAATTACCTAACTCTTTAATTTATTAATTTCTTTTTTTGTTTTTATTTTTTGGTTGGATTTATGAGTTTTGAGAAGGAATAGTTGAGGTTCACCATTAGCATAATTTTGCTATCTATTTCTTCCTATAACTCATTTAATTTCTCCTTTAAGGATTTGAATGTTATATATTTAAATATATAGATATTTACAACTGATATTGCTTCATTGTCTATATTAACTTTTTGCAAGTCATACTTTTCTTTCTATCTCATATATCTCATTTAATTAGGTGTATTTTTGCTTTTATTTTGTCTGAGATCAGAATTGTTACCCCTGGTTTTTTTGTTGTTTTTGTTTTGGGGTTTCTTTTTATTTCAACTGAAACAAAACAGATTTTTCTTAAGCCCTTTATCTTTACTCTATGTGTGTCTCTCTGCTTCAGGTGTATTTCTTACAAAACAATACATTGTAGGATTCCTGATTTTGATCTATTTTGCTATGTTTCGATTTTATAATAAAGATTATCCCATTCACATTCATAGTTAGGATTATCACCAAATATTTCCCTCCATCGTTTTCTTCTGTTCGTTCTCTCTCTCCTTTTACCTTTTCCCTCATCAACAGAACTACTATCTCCCCTGATCTGACCTTCCTTCATTCATTCCCACACATACATTTTTCTTGATCTCTTCCCCTTTTGATTCCCTGTTGAGTACAGTAAAGTTGTATATTCAAAAGATTATATATATATATATATATATATATATATATATATATATATTTCACTCTTTGAGCCCCTAGTGTTGAATATTGTTCAAGTAATAACCATCCCCCATCTTTCCATCTTCCCCTATGCTGGAATAGGTCTTTTGCACCTCTTCGTGTGAAATAATTTACCCATTCTACTTTTCCTTTCCTTCTGCAATCAGCACATTCTTTTCTTATCTGTTAATTTTTTTTATGCCATTCCTTCAAATTCACTTTACATCCATATCCTCTATGTATGTTCCTTCTAGCTGTACTATTAATGGCATCAATTTTAAGAATTACCCCTATCATCTTCTCATTCAAGGACATAAATAACATGGCTCTACTGAATAATCCCTTATGTTTTCTTTTCGGTTTTTACCTGTTTATGCTTTTCTTTCGTCTTAATATTTCAGATTAAATTTTTGGTTTAATTCCGGTCTTTTTTTATGAAGGCTTGAGCTCTTTTTATTTCATAGAATGACAATTATTTTCTCTGAAAAATTATGTTTAATTTCACTACATAGAGGATTGATAATTATAATCCTAGCTTCTTTGCCTTCAGGAATATCATGGTCTATGACCTCTGGGTCTTTAATATTGTAGCTGCCAAATCCTTTAATATTTTAGCAGATTGCGACTCCTCGATATCTGAATTGTTTCTTTCTGGTCACTTATATTTTTTTCATTGACCTGATAGTTCTGAAATTTGTCTATAATGTTCCTTAGATTTATGATTTTGGTATCTCTTTCCTAAAATGATCGGTAGGTTCCTTCAGTGCCTATTTTGCCCTATGGCTCTAGGACAGAAAGATGCTATCCATAGTGTTGGAGTTTATTTGCTGGGAGCTAGGCTGAAGCACATGGAGTTTGGCCTCTGGAGGTTGGCTTTTTGCCCAGGACTATGCTGAAACATGGGTCAGTTCTCAGAGCTGGAGTCTGTCATTCCCCTGGCTATGCTGAGGCATGTTGGGAAGCACTTACCTGCTCCAAATAGCCATCCCTGGTTTGCTGAGATGGGGCTTGCTGTTGGCTTACTTGGATGCTCCCTGTCCTGGACTGAGCTTCCCTTTTTTTAGAGTAAGAAATATCTTCTTTTGCTGATCTTCCAAGTTTCTTGGATTTAAAAATTGTTTCTCCCTAAAGCCCCGATCCTTCTGATTCTGCTGTTCCAGGATTTGTTTTGGGGTGCTATTTTATGATTGTTTGAAAGTCAGTATGGAAGAGTTATAGCGATTCACTGCTTACTCTACCATCTGGGGTCCCAAAAACCACTGTATGAAGAACATTTTAATTGCTATGCAGAAACCCAGATAAAAGTGTTGATTACGGTTATTTCTTTATTACATGGATAGGCCACCCTCCAAAGGAATTATTTTCCCACTGTAATGGTTCAGTGAAAGATTACTGGGACCTTAAACTCTCTTCAAGCTCCCATCAAGGTTTCATTGGATGACCCCTAGAAATACTGTGTCTGCTATCCTCCCAATTGAAAAACAGGTGGCATTTCTTGCATGAGTACATTTCAGAACTATTGTGATTGCCGAAATCAGATTTCTTTATAAATGGAATGAACTTTAAAGAGCAGCATTGTTTTTGTAGGAAGAACAAACAATCATGCATTTTGATTGGGTGTTTGGGGGTGGGGGAAGAGAGATTTGACTGTTTGGAGATAATTTTATATCAAAAATCAGTATTTAAAAAGAGCTTAATAGTTGATTAAGGCAATTCCAATAGACTAGGATAGGAAATGCCATCTGCATTCAGAAAGAGAACTATGGAAACTGAATGTGGATCCAAGATTACTTTTTTACTTTTGTTAGTTAGTTTGTTTGTTTCCCCTTTTGATCTGATTTTTCTTGCACAATATTACTAATACAAAAACAATATGTTTATAAGAATTACACATATTTAACCTCTATCAAATCACTTGCTGTCTTGTAAAGGGGGAAGGTAAGGGAGGAAGAGAGAAAAATCTGGAACACAAAGTCTTAAAAAAAATGAATGTTGGAAATTATCTTTACATGTATTTGGAAAATTAAATATTATTGAAAATTAAAAAAATAAAAACAACTTAATGAAATTTAGAAATTATGTAGAAAATAAATGCCTGATATTAAGGGATACTGGAGGAGGGGAGGGATAAAGTAAAGAGAATTAAACCTTCTCTTTCCTTGGATGATCTCAAATCCAATCTACTTCAGCCATACATTTATTATTTGGGTATTTAAAGAGAAGACACCCATTGCCTTACTACATAAGACTAAATCTCTATTCAAGGCACTTGCTGGTGAGTTAGTAATCATCTATTAATTATCAGTCCATAGCCCAGCAGCTCCCTGTGTACTCCCAGAAAAAAAAATAACTTATTTCAAGTGATTGTGCTCATTTTTGAGTCAAGAGATTCCTTCTTGAAATTACTTTCTGAGATTCCTGTGCTAAGTTTTGGGAGTCCCACAATGTATTTCCTTTTTAAATAGTTTATTTTCATTTTTTAAATTAACAATCTTTTAAAATTAATCAGTCCAAGGTCCAGGGGTGGAGCCAGGATGGCAGAGTAAAATCAGGAAGCTGCTTGAGCTCTCCCAATTTCCCTTGAAAACCACATGAAACCAAGCCTCTGAACAAAGTATGATGGAATTAAACTACTCTCCAGCTCAAAATAGACTGAAAAAACTTCAAGAAAGGTCACACTGGGATAAAAAGAGTGTTCAGCTCAGGTCAGATAGACTCTGGGAAAACCAGTGAGAAGGTCTTAATTACAGCAAATTAGTACCTAAAACCCTCAGTCCTGGCTTAGTAGAGGAGCAAATCAGTAGGGCAGCTTCCAGTCCCAGCTCAGAAGGCAAACTCTGGGAAATCAGACTGTTTCCTGAATAGAGCAGACAAAGCTAGCCTACAAACAGAAGGGGCCCTTGTGCTCAAAGCCAAGGCTCAGAGCTGCACAGGAAGCTTTGGGACATTGCTACCTTTACCCTAGGAGTATAAATCCACCTAAAAAGTGAAAAAAAGAGGAAATACCAAAAGAAAAGGAAAGAAAATGAGCAAGAAACAGAAAAGAACCTTGACCATAGAAAACTACTATGGTGACAGGGCAGACCCAAACACAAAGTCAGATGAGTACAAAATGTCCACAAAAGAAATCCCAAAGAGAGAGATAAATTGATTTTAAGTTAAAAGAGGTTTCTTGGAAATGCTCATAAAAGACTTCAAAAGGCAAATAAGAGAGGTAGAAGAAAAATAAGACAAGAAATGAGTGGTATGCAAGAGAGACTGTAGAAAAGGAAGGAAAAAATTGTCTGAAGAAAGCAACTATTTAAACAGTAAACTAAACCAAATGGAAAAAGAGGAACAAAAGAAAAGTGAAGAAAATCACACATTAAAAACTAGAACAGGGTAAATTGAAGCTAATGACTTTGTGAGATAGCAAGAATCAGTCAAACAAACTAAAAAGAATAAAAAAAAATGGAAGAAACTGTGAAAGATCTCATTGGCAAAACAGCTGACCTGGGAAATAGATCAAGAAGAGAGAATTCAAAAATTATTACCTGAAGGCCATACCAAAAAAAAAAAAAAAAAAAAAAAAGAGCCGGAATAGCATTCTACAAGAGGTCATTAAGGAAAACTGCCCCAATATTCTGGAAATAAAGGGGGGAGGTAATCCATTGATCACCTCTGGAAAGAGATCCCACAAAGAAAACCCCAAGGAACATTGTTGCAAAACTCTAAAACTATAATCTCAAGGAAAAATACTGCAAGCTGTTTAGGTAAAAATAATTCAAACATCAAGGAGCAACAGTCAGGATTACCCAGGATATGACAACTTCTACAATAAAGGATCAGAGGGCCTGGAATACCATCCTCGGGAAGGCAAAGAACCTGGGGTTACAACCAAGAATTAACTACCCAGTGAGACTTAGCATCATCTTTTAGGGGAGGAGATGGACCTTCAATGAGGTAAGGGACTTTCATTCATTTCTACTGCAAAAAAGCAGAACAGTAAATTTAATCTATATCACAGGACTCAAGAGAACCATAGAAAGATAAACTTGGAAAAATATATTTATAAAGGTTAAACTGTTTACATCCCTATATGGGAAAATAATATCTGTAATTCTTAAGAACTGTATCTGACACTGGAGCAGACAGAGGGGGGCATCACATGGACTGAGGGTGTGATTGCAAATGGACTCTGATATAATGACATCAAAGATCTATACTGGCAAAGGAGGAAAAAGGAGGTATAATGGAACAATTAATTCAAAGCAAGAGGCTCAAAAGACCTATTGCAGATGAGGGGGAAAGGGAGGGAGATTAGTATTGTCTGAAGCTCGATTTCATCAGCTTTGGCTCTAAGAGAAAATAACTTAATCATTTAATTGGGTATAGAAATTTATTTGATCCTATAAAGACCTAGGAGGAGAAAGAGAAAAAGAAAAGGGAGAGAAAGGAGAGCAGAAACACTAGGAGAAAAAGTAAGAGAAGGAGGGAAGAGCTGATGGAAGATAAGATAGTGGGTGGGATGAGTGAAAAAAACACTAGTAAGAGAGGGGGAAGGTATGATAAAAGATAAGTAGTAGGTGGGAAGAGTTAAAAAAAAAAGCACTACTAAGTACAGGGTGGAAAAAGAGAACAAAAGTATAAATGGGGAGAAAATAGGATGGAGTGAAATACAGAACTAGTAATCATAACTGTGAATGTGAATGGTCTGAACTCCCTCATAAAACTACCTAAACCATCTCTGTTGAAAAAAAGCCATGTCTATCAAACAGAAATTTATCAATGTATAATCTTGATATTGCTGTGTACAATGATCTCCTGGTTCTGCTCATTTCACTTAGCATCATTTCATGTAAGTATCTCCAGGCCTCTCTGAAATCATCTTGCTGATCATTTCTCACAGAACCCTAACATCCATATATCATAACTTATTCAATCATTCTCCAACTGATGGCCATCCACTCAGTTTCAAATTCTTTGTCACCACAAAAAGAGCTGCTACAAACATTTTTCTCTATGTGTGTCCTTTTCCCTTTTTTATGATCTCTTTGGGCTACAGGTCCAGTAGAGACACTGAAAGATCAGAGGGTATGCACAGTTACTAGTCCTTTGAGCATAGCTCCACATTGCTCTTCAGAATGTTTGGATCAGTTCACAACTCCAACAATGTATTAGTGTCCCCAGTTTCCCCCATCCCCTCCACCATTCAGAATTATCTTTTCCTGTCCTTTTAGCCAATCTGGGAGGTATGTAGTGGCACCTCAGAGTTGCCTTAATTTGCATTTTTCTGATCAATAGTGATTTAGAACATCTTTTCATATGACTAGAAATGGTTTCAGTTTTTTCATCTGAAATTCATGTCCTTTGACCATTTATTGGAGAAATTGGAGAAAGGCTTGAATTTTTATAAATTTGAGTCAATCCTCTCTATTTTAGAAATGAGACCTTTATCAGAACTCTTGAATGTAAAATTTCTTCCCAGTTTATTGCTTCTCTTATAATCTTGTCTGCATTGGGTTTGTTTGTACAAAAACTTTGACTTAGTATAATCAAAATTATCCATTTTGCATTCAATAAGTACTCCAATTCTTCTTTGGCCACAAATTCCTTCCTTCTCCACAGATCTGAGAGATAACCTATCCTTTGCTCTTCTAATTTGCTTATAGTATCATTCTTTATGTCTAAATCATGAGCCTATTTCAACATTATCTTGGTATAGGGTGTTAGGTGTGGGTCAAAACCTAGTTTCTGCCATACTAATTTCCAATTTTGCTAACAATTTTTGTCAAATAGTGAGTTCTTATCCCAAAAGCTAGGGTCTTTGGGTTGTCAAATACTAGGTTACTATAGTCATTGACTGTTTTATCCTGTGAACCTAACCCATTCCATTGATCAATTACTCTATTTCTTAGCCAGTACCAAATGATTTTGATGACTGATGTTTTATAACAGAGTTTTAGGTCTGGTATAGGTAGGCCACCTTCATTTTCATTTTTTCATAAATTCCCTTGAAATTCTTGGCCTTTTGTTCTTCCACATGAATTTTATTATTTTTTCTAGATCTGTAAAATAATTTCTTGGGATTTCTTGGAATGGCACTCAATAAATAGATTAATTTAGATAGTATTCTCATTTTTATTATATTAGCTTAGCTTACCCATGAGCACTTGATATTTTTCTAATTGATTACATATGACTTTATTTGTGTGGAAAATGTTTTGTAATGGGGTTCATATATTTCCTGAATTTGCCTTGACAGGGAGATCCCCAAATATTTTATATTATTTACAGTTATTTTAAGTGGAATTTCTTTGTGTCTCTTGCTGTTGGACTTTGTTGGTAATATATAAAAATACTGATAATTTATGTGGATTTATTTTGTATCTTGCAACTTTACTAAAGTTGTTAACTGTTTCTAGTAGTTTTTTGTTGTTTTTGATTCTCTAGGATTCTTTAAGTATACCTTCATTTTATCTGCAAAGAGTGATAATTTGGTTTTTTTCATTGCCTACTCTAATTCCTTTAATCTCTTTCTCTTCTCTTGTTGCTTAAATCTATTTTTCTTCTCTTATTGACAAAACTAACATTTCTAATATAATACTGAATAGTAATGGTGATAGTGGGCAACCTTGTTTCACTCCTGATCTTATTGGGAATGGTTCTAGTTTATCCCTATTATATATGATGCTTGCTGATGGTTTTAAATAGATGCTACTGATCATTTTCAGTAAAGCTCCACTTATTCCTATCCTCTTCAATGTTTTTAAAAGGAATGGGTTTTGGATTTTGTCAAATGCTTTTTTCTACATCTATTGAAATAGCCATATGATTTTTGTTAGTTTGGTTATTGGCCTCTGTTTTTCTGATGGAGTAACCTTCTGCACAGCCCCACTACCAATCAACAGGGAGTAGGCTCAGGACAAAAATACTTCTGAGACTTGATTAACCTCACCTTCCAGATATAGCTTCCTGACAATCTAGTGGCATTAAAAGTCCAGTTCTAGCCAGGTAGAGTCTGAGCCTCTCAGAACTGGTAAATGCCTAAGTTCATACAAGTGACTCTACTAAATGATTAGATGAGTTTCAAAATATAGAAGAGAAGGTGTGGGAGGTCTTAAGGACCATTCACATGATACAGTGGATAAAGTGCCAGAGTTGGAGCTAGAAATACCTGAGTTTCAAATCTAATCTTAGGCACTTAATAGTTACATGACCCTGAACAAGACAGCCTTCTTGTTTCACTATCTTCATCTGTTAAATGAATTAGAGAAGGGAATGACAAACTACTCCAGTATTTTTTCCAAGAAAATCTTAAATAGACTCACAAAGTATCAGATACAATTGAAAAACAACAATCCTTATCACCTATTCCCACTGTATTATGACAAAATAAACCTCTTTTTGTTAAATGTTTGGTAAGTTGAGAGTTTTATCCCAACATATAACTTGAAATAAGGCTATGGCATTCCTAGTTTTAAGTGTGGTATTTCTTTCTAGAGGGTGCCAGTGGATTCCTTTTATTTTCATTTTGTTATCTGATTCTAAGAGTTCCAGGTAGTGTGTATTGATAATTTCTTGAAATATGATATTCAGAATTTTTTATTATCATAGTTTTCCAATTGTCTGATACCTCTTAGATTGTCTTTCTTTGACCTATTTTCCAGTCCATTGTTTTTGATGTTATATTTCTTATATTTTCTTCTGGTTTTATTTCAATATTTTTGGTATTTTCAGTCACTATTTTCTGTTTGATCCCTTCTAACTTTCAGGGCATTCAATTTTTTAATGAGATTTCCCAAGTATCAAATATTTTTGCCATTTTTTTCCTTCCTTTTTCATTACACACACGTGCACACACACACACACACACACACACACACACGTTTTATTTCTTCCATTTATCCCTGTGATCTGTGATCAGGATCTCTTCCTCCTTCCCCCTTGGAGGCTTTACCTGGACTTCTTGTAAGGTTACTATTCTCTTTTCCCCTCTGTAAATATCACAAATCAAAACTTTTTTTTTTCATCGTATTGGTATTTTTCTTTTGTTTTATCCTTAGGAAATTGATTTTGGGTCATTCTTTCCTACTGACTGGTGTGAGTAGGGCCTGCTTAGTCTTAAGTATCACTGTTGTTGTTTAGTCCTTCAGTTGTGTCTGACTTTTCATGATTCCATGGACTATAGCACACAGACCTTTCTATTCTCCACTATCTTTCAAAAGCTATCCAAGTTCATGTTCATTGCTTCCATGACACTACTTATCTCATCCTCTGCCATCAACTTTTCATTTTGCCCTCAGTCTTTCCCAACATCAATAATAGGTGCTTAATAAACACTAATTTACTGACTATTTCTCAATGATGAAACATAGAAGAGAGCAAATTTCTGAGCAGTGAATATCAGGCATCGAGCCCCATTTCCAACATATGTGGTTATGTGATCTTGGGCAAATCAGTTAGCTTCTTAGTATTCTAAGCAATTTTCTAAGACGATCCAATCCCTATAGTGGTGCAGGAAGTTCCTTATCAATAATTCATGAAATCCCTTGTATAGACTATTCTTCCCCCTCAAAAAAATTTAACCAGAAGACATTGCACAAATCTGAGATGTGATTATGGTTAATTGCCTTGGGAAGATCCATAACTTGCTCTGAGATGATTTGAACATGATTTCCAGTGAAGACAACAAATTCAATCAAATCTAGAATTAAGGGCATGCCATAACCGACTCTCTAATGCAAATGACAAAAACAAGCCTCTATAAAAGCTCAAATCCTTTCACAAAGGAGGTATGTCTCCATAATGTAAACACAGCTGAAATTGCAGGCAGAAGATAAACCCAAGAACTTAGAGGCATTCGTTTGTATAAAGACATATAATTCCTAATGTTTCATCCCTTTATTTCCTGAATGCTACCCTTAAATACTGCTATATTTGTTTTCCTGACAGTCGAGGGTGTAGTGTGACACCCATAGAAGAAGTATTTTCTTAAATATTGCCATTATAAGCAACATCCCAATATAAACAATGCCATGAGCAATGCTAATCTGAACAGGCGCAGAGGAGATGTCTTCATTGCTGACACCATGGTATTATGAATACCAATCTTAATGACTCCAGTTATATGAGACCTCAGTAAATCTGTTAACATTAAGTTACAGTAGAAGCAACTAAGCATTGCCTACGTTATCTTATATTGATTCAGAAACATGCTGGTTCAGGAGCAAAAACAGTTCAGCCATTAAAAACAGACTGTAGCTGCCTGTCAGTCATAAAGCCTTGCAGGTTTGATGGTACTATATTTTGCCATCTTAGCCATCATTTTTTAAAATGCTATTTGAAAACCTGATGTATTCATATAGAAGGGGCTCAAAACAGTCACATTTTGGAAATAGTTCCATAGTAAAATGCAGAATCTTAGCTAAAGGGAGAAGTGCATTAACGGAATACAAAGAAGCAAGCACTCCAGAATCTTGGATTTTAAGAGATCAGAGATCCATCGTGTACCACTAATCATATCCCATAGTAAGGGATATATCTCCTCATTGAGGTGGTCATTTGTGATTGTGTTGCTGCAGAACTCTACCCACCCCCACACACACACACACAATTTAGTCCACATCCATTCCAGACTAGATAATGTGGTTTTTCAGAGCTTTGGGAATTGAGATGTAGCTTTCAATTACATATTGTTACGTGTGTGCCACCTGAAATCTGTAATGAAAAAAATCATTACAAATCTGTTATTTCTTACCCTGATTGATTGTGTAGTAATCCTTGACTGAATTTTTGATCTAAATTACTATACTCACTTCCAAGATTTTAATTAATGACCTATGACCAGCTACTGACCTTGAATTCAACTATCCCTTTTGGATAATGTTTAGAATTCAGTTCAATCTATTTGCTCCTCCCTGGGAAGAACTTAAGCGCTCCACCTTAGTTCTTGTGATTTTAAAGTACATAAGCACTAAGAGATATTGAGCTTTGTTCCTAAGAAAAAAATAACATAGAGAAAATTCAAATATAAAACTAATTAAATTAAGAGGAAGAATGACCTTTGCAAATGTGATATTTACTTCAGTTTAAAAAGTACTAATAAAAAGGATTCCTCACCAGGTGGTACTACTTCTGAAAAAGATCTGATATTTCAAGTGGACCAAAAGCTCCAATAGTCTGAAATGTCAGCTAAAAATGCTAGTAAGATATTTGCCTCTGAGAGAAGCACAATGCTTACAACCCAACCGGGTGGGTGATAATCCTGTTGTAGCACATTTGTAGTATAGCATTCTATTATGGATACATAAAGAAAGGAAGCCAGCATAATTCAAGTGAAAGACCACTCTGACTATGGCATCAGAGGGTCTAGTTTTGACTCCTACCTCTGATTCTGTCATCATCTATATGATTCTTGGGCAATTTGCTTAACTTGGGACTCCATGAGATCAATCATGGGAGTATTCCTCAATTAACTTGATGAGATTATTTGAAGGCAAGGGAAGTGCATAGGAACAGCCAAATGATTGGCTGACTAATTAATAGTTTCCTCTCCTCACAGCTTATAAAAACAAGTCAATAATATTTTCTATGTAACTCTCCATCAGTTTATTTAGCTTGTCTTTTACGCCTTTTTCTGGAGATCAGCAAAGGAAAGGAAAAGAGGGTCTTCTCTTTTTACTCCTGCATTACTAATAGCAGACATTTACCAGAGTCACATGGCAGCGGCAGACATAGGATTATATATTTCCAAGAAAAAAGCTTAAGGACATTGTTCCTGAACCTCAATTGTGTGTGTGTGTGTGTGTGTGTGAAATTCGCTAAGCAGTATGGAGGAATAGCTAGCAAATAGCTTAGTTTGTCTGTAATTTAGAACATATGAGGGAAATGGTGTGTATGATAAAGCTAAAAATGTGGGTTGAAGGCAGAATATGATAAGCACTAAATACTAGATTAAAAACTTGATATTTCATACAGATGGAAATGTTACTGCTCTTGTACAATGGTGTCTGATTCTTTGCAAATCCATTTGGGGTTTTCTTGGCAAAGACACTGGAGTGATTTATCATTTCCTTCTCCAGCTCATTTTACAGATGAGGAAACTGAGGCAAACAGGATCACACAGCTAGTAAATATCTGAGGTTGGATACGAACCTGAGTTTGGGACTAGTGCTCTCTCTGTTGTGCCATTTAGTTGCAAGAGGAGTGAAGAGATGTGGCATCTATTACCCTTACAAGGGACTGTTCTTTGGTGTCATCCCATTGCCTTTACTGTTATCCAACTAGGAAAGATGCCATTGGTATATCTGTCATTGGCTTCACTGCCTATAGCTGTACCTGACTGAAGCTCTTTCTATTCTCTTCCTACCCCCCAAAAAAAGTTTTATCATTATTCACAGTAAGATTGACCAGACCATTATTCAGCCCTGCAATTTCCCCAATTGCACAACCCACTGATTTCCAGAAAGGCACCTCAGATCACTGTGAGATATCTTTCAATCATTCCTCCCATAGAAGAGAGAATTGAATTTGGGTTCTGGAATTCCATTCATCTCTTACACTGCCTTTTTCATATGCTTTGTAGTTTTTTGCTAAATAAGTTTGAATTTAGGGATGAACACTGGCCAGGACTTTGCATTTGCTCTCTAAACTCTTGCCAAATCCTTAGGATACCAGTATTCAGTGTGGTAGATTGTATACTGGAACCGGTTCAAGAGAAGTGGTTTTAAATATTCAGTGTAAGCATTTATACTTCAGAAATCAGCAAATGCTATAAAACAGGTAATGACTGATTAGGTGATGTTCTAGCTTCAAGAGTCAAATTAAATTTTACACTGTGTTGCATATGTTGTGCATGTCTATAGGGAAATGGGTGGAGCTTATTATATTTACCAACAAGCCCCCTGGTCACTCTCACCATTCAGAGTATCAAAATTGATTAAGCATTATTATTTCTGGTTTTCTTAACACTAATAAACTCCTTGAAATCAAGTATTTTGCATAATTTTACCTTTATACCCCTTATCTTGTATAGGATAACATGGGATATTGCATAGGATAGCACAAGATCTTATATTTGGCAAATTAAAGATAGGGACTGAATTATGATTTCATGATGATTGTTTAGTTATTTCAATCATGTCAGACTCTTCATGACTCATTTGGAGTGTTCTTGCCAAAGATCCTGAAGTGATTTTCTATTTCCTTCCCTAGTGACTTCATTATTATAGGGAGAGAAAGCTTCCTAGAGCAAAGTTTCTTAAACTATGAGTTGCAATCCATATGGGTACTGCAAAATTATTATTTGTTATCAGTAAATGTTTAATTTATAAAAAGTTTTAAGAAGGCCTGTCCCAGATGGCCCTGGAGGGGAAAGTGAGGCAAGTGACCTTGCACAGACCTCCCTCACTTCAATCCAATCATTTGCTTGGCATGGCATCCCCTCCCTGATGTCATGGTCCTTCTCAAGAATTAAGGACACATCACAACAATCTAAAGCATTAAGTAATTAAGAGACTTTGCTTGGAATAATATAGGTAGTATATGTCAACGGCCAAAGTAGAACTCAGTTCTTTCTGTTTCTGAAATCACCTCTTTATTCACCCTCTTCTTATATTCTTACTTACTAAATGCTAATTTGGATTTGTTGAAATGATAAGCTTGATACAGAAAGGAAATTGAAATGAATGGCTGAAGTGAGGTTTGTTGAATATCAGTGGATTGCATTTATCCACGTTATCCATGTCTACCATTTGCATGGATGCTTTTCAGCTGTCTCTAATGAGAATTTTTGTAGATTAGGCTAAAGTATTATTACCACTATCATGAATCCACAGTATCAGCAGGATAGCTTAATATTCCATGCCAAAAAATATTAGAAAAAAATGTATAAATTATACCATAAAATGCTTACTTAGTTTTATGAGTAGTTGTAGTATT